>NC_134359.1:165358162-165658162 GCF_048569485.1 Anomaloglossus baeobatrachus
AGAAGACAGCAACGCAGCAACTAAAAGCCACAGGTCTCAGAAGACAGCAATGCAACAACTTTTTTTTTTTTTATGAAATATTTTCTATGGTGTAAAAGCAGCAAAACAAAAAAAAAAATAAAATGTAAATATGGTATCGCTGTAACCATATTGACCTGAAGAATAAACCTGTCTTATCACTTTTATGACACAGTCAATGGCGTAAAAATACCGTATTTTTCACTTTATAAGACGCACTTTTTGTTCCCCCAAATTTTGAGGGAAAGTAGGGGGTGTGCCTTATAAGCAAAATATACGGGGGAATATAATATAATATATATATATATATATATATATATATATATATATATTCATTATATTCCCCCGTACATTTTTTATATGTGTTAGATATGGCCCCCATGCTGCTGCTCATCCTAAAATAAAAGCTTAACTTACCCCCTCCAGCGTTTCTCCCCGGTGTCCCTGCTTCCACTGTGATCAGGCACGCAGAGATGAAGTCACTCTGCTGTGCCGATCACATGACCGACACTATGAACCAGGAAGTGGAGGAGAGCAGAAGCACGGAGGGAGACAGGAGGGAGATCAGCGCTGGAGGTGGTAAGGAAAGAGTATTTTATTTTACTATGGGCAGCACACAGGGGGAACGTCTGCAATCCATGGGCAGCACACAGGGGGAACGTCTGCAATCCATGGGCAGCACACAGGGGGAACGTCTGCAATCCATGGGCAGCACACAGGGGGAACGTCTGCAATCCATGGGCAGCACACAGGGGGAACGTCTGCAATCCATGGGCAGCACACAGGGGGAACGTCTGCAATCCATGGGCAGCACACAGGGGGAACGTCTGCAATCCATGGGCAGCACACAGGGGGAACGTCTGCAATCCATGGGCAGCACACAGGGGGAACGTCTGCAATCCATGGGCAGCACACAGGGGGAACGTCTGCAATCCATGGGCAGCACACAGGGGGAACGTCTGCAATCCATGGGCAGCACACAGGGGGAACGTCTGCAATCCATGGGCAGCACACGGGGAACGTCTGCAATCCATGGGCAGCACACAGGGGGAACGTCTGCAATCCATGGGCAGCACAGGGGGAACGTGTGCAATCCATAGGGGGCCATGGGCAGCACAGGGGAAACGTGTGCAATCCATAGGGGGCCATGGGCAGCACAGGGGAACGTGTGCCAGCACAAGGGGGCCATATCCAGATTAAGGGGGCTAATTTTACGATGGGGGGCTATGAGGGACATATACCCTATATGATTTGTTAGACGGACACTGGCATTATAAGATGGATGCCATTTAACATTAAAAAAAAAATTCTCTTTTCCTTCACCAAATTTGGGGGTGCGTCTTATAATCAGGTGCGTCTTATAAAGCAAAAAAGTACGGTAATAAAAAAAAAAAAAAAAAAAAAAAAAATTGGACTTTCTTCTTGATTTTGCCTCTCAAAAACTGGAATAGAAAGTGAAAAATAATTGTGGCAAAAAACTGTACCAATAAAATATTCATAAAAAAGCCAACACATGACTGTCAGCAGAAAATTAAAAAAAAAAAACAACAACTATAGCCTTCAAAATTCGGTGATGCAAGAAATTTAGTAAAAAAAAGCGTTTAGTTTTTTTTTTAGTGTGATAGTAGCCAAACTTAGATAGGAGCCCCTCGTATTACTGGAGATGTTCTTTAAAGGGAATTTGAGAGTATGAAACGACAATCAGAAGCAGTTCTGCACTATCTTGTCGTGCCTTCTTTTTGGTGCCAGTGAGGAGTAAGCCCGTTGGATCCTTATGCAGTGTGGGTCCCGGGTGCACGTGGAAAAGCAGAAGATGAACTTGCAGACATTAATAAGGGTAGAAAACCACGGCACATCCAGCAGATATCCCAAAAGTGCTTTATTCACATCCAATAGTGAATTAAAACAGCAGGCAGAGAGCCGGGTGCAGGTCTCCTGGGGACGACGGCCGTTTCGTACCTTTTGGTACTTCTGCGGGTCCACCACAGAAGTACCAAAAGGTACGAAACGGCCATCGTCCCCAGGAGACCTGCACCTGGCTCTCTGCCTGCTGTTTTAATGCACTATTGGATGTAAATAAAGCACTTTTGGGATACCTGCTGGATGTGCCGTGGTTATTTACTCTTATGAATGTCGGAATCTAAGAGTATAATGTAGGGACAGCGACTGATAACAGTGATGTGTCACTTACTGAGCCGTTTGCTGTCATTTTGATAAAATTACTGTTTTCTCTGCTGCAGATCTAGCAGTGATTTGAATGTGAAGCTCTGTAAATGTGGCGCCCCTGAGATCCGTCGCCACAGAGACATTGCACCCCATCCAGAGGTGTGATGTCCCATCCTGGGTAAGGAAAGGGGTACATGCCAGTTCCCAGGTAAATCCGCACTACACCCATTGTTAGGCACACACAGGGATAGGGGATAGTGGCAGCAACCCTCGTGGCTGGCTCGCCTGGGAGGGCCGGTAAGTCCCATCCCCTTTCCAATTGGGTGGCAGCTTAGCAACTGGGGAGGTGGGAGGAGCCACCCGAGAGCAGATAAAGAAAATAGAAATTACTACCTACCGGTAATGATGTTTCCAGGATCCATCATGACAGCACCACAGGAGTTGCTTCCTCCGCCCTCTACAGGGACAGGAACACAAGAGGTTAAAAACCCCTCCCCCTCCCAACCTCTCCAGTGGCTTTCCAAGTACCACACCAGGATGGGTATAACACCACGTTTATTCATGCTTGAGCTACATACAATGTAAATGCACACGCAGTAGAAACAAAAGGGAGGGAAATAAGGGTGCTGTCATGATGGATCCTGGAAACATTACCGGTAGGTAGTAATTCCTATTTTCCAGGACCACATGACAGCACCACATGAGAATACCAAATTAATTTATCCTTAAGGTGGGGGGGGGGGGGGAGGGACTACTGCCTGGAGCACCTTCCTACCAAACGAGGTCTGGTGGGAGGACATAAAATCCAACTTGTAGTGTCTACAAAAAGCGTTGGGACCTGACCAAGTGGCAGTTTTGCAAATCTGGTCTAGCGAAGCCCCCGCCCTTTCTGCCCAAGTGGTAGATGGTGATCTAGTGGAGTGGGCTCTAAGGTGATCAGGCGGGGTCTTTCCCGCCAATTGATAGGTTGAGGATATTGTGGACCTAACCCATCGAGACAAGACAGCCTTAGATGCCGATTTGCCTCGATTTTTCCCCCTAAACTGAAGGAATAAGGTGGAGTCCAATCTCCAGTTCCGGGTGGCCTCCAAATAGCTCAGCACTATTCGCTTCACATCCAAGGAATGCAGCCGCTGTTCCTTTTGGTTCGTGTAGTTGTGGCAGAAGGATGGTAAAACTACTTCCTGTTCTAGGTTAGCAGAGGAGACCACCTTGGGGCGAAACGTCGGATCAAGTTTCAGCACAATTCTGTCATCCAGAAGCTGAAGATACGGCTCCCTGATAGACAAAGCCTGTAATTCACCAATCCACTTAGCCGTGGTGATGGCCACTAAAAACACCGTTTTGAAGGACAAATGTTCCATCGAAATGGTAGACAAGGGCTCAAAAGAAGAATCACAAAGGCCATTGAGCACCAAGGTCAGATCCCAGGGAGGCACTGTGGGCCGAATTGTAGGGCGAAGGCGCTGAATCCCCTTCACGAATCTGGCAATCCAGGGATTGGACGCCAGTGGCATGTCAAAGAAGACGCTGAGCACTGATATTTGGACCTTCAAAGTGCTAGGCGTAAGACCCTTGCGGAATCCCAGTTGTAGGAAACCCAAGAGTTTCGGAATATTAGGCCGAGAACTGTCAGCAGGTTCTTCACCCAAAAAAAGAGCAGAATTTCTTCCAGATCTTCCCGTAGATGGTCCGGGTAATCTGCTTACGACTTGCCTGGAGTGTAGAGATGACATCAAGCGACAAGCCTTTTCGTCTCAGACACCTCCCTTCAAGATCCAGGCCGACAGCTGAAGGTGATCCAGGTCCGGGTGAAGCACTGGACCCTGGCTGAGGAGATCGCCCGTCAGGGGAAGGAGGACCGGATCTGCAACTGACAGGTTTCTGAGTAAAGAGAACCAGCTCCGTTTGGGCCAAAACGGGGCTATGAGAATTACATGGGCGCCGTCCTGTTGAATCTTCCGGAGTACTATGGGGAGCAACGGCAGGGGTGGAATGGCATACACCAGTCCCACGGACCATGGCTGGGCCATGGCGTCGATCGCAGCAGGAGCATCCCGGGGATTCAGAGAAAAGAAGATTATCAGCTTGGCATTGGTTCTGGACACAAACAAATCCACCTGGGGTTTTCCCCATAGTTTGACTAGATCCTGAAAGACACTGTCCTTCAGCTCCCATTCCGAGGGGTCGATCGTGCGCCTGCTCAGGAAGTCTGCAAGATGGTTGTCCGAGCCCCTGAGATGGACAGCCGAGATGGAGAGAACCATGCGTTCTGCCCACTGAAAGATCCGTGATGCCAGAGCCTGCAGGGGTGGGTGGCGAGAGCCCCCTTGATGACGAAGGAAGGCTACCATCGTAACATTGTCCGAGAGGACCCGAACATGACGACCGTGGAATAAGGGAGGAGCCGCCTGCAGAGCCTGCCAGACCGCTTGTAGCTCCCTGAAATTGGATGACTGGGTCGACACCTCCAGGGGCCACCTGCCTTGAAAGTAAAGGGAGTTCACATGGGCGCCCCAGCCCGTCTGACTTGCATCGGTTGTGAGCGTGACGCATGGCGAACAGTCCCACAGAACGCCCAATTGAAGATTTTTTTTGCACATCCACCATCTGAGACCTTGAATGACCTGAGGGGTCAGGGAAATCTTGCAATGTAGGGACCAGTGGGACCCTACAGTGTATGACAGGATCAGCTTTTGGAGTGGCCTGGAGTGAAACTGACTCCAGCGAACACATTGGATGCAGGAAGTCATGCCCAGGATGCTCATGGCCTCTCTGACGGAGCACTGGTTCTTTCGGCCGAAGCTCCGAATTTTTGACCTGATGTCTACTATTTTTTGAAACGGCAAAAAGGATGTTCGCGCATCAGAGTCCAGAAGAATGCCCAGAAACACCTTTCTCGTCTCCGCCCTGAGATTGGACTTCTGAACGTTTATGATCCAGCCAAGGGACGTCAGCAGATCCAAGGTGGTAGTGATTGACCGGGAGAGCTCCTCCGGGGAATCCGCCAACAGCAGAAGGTCATCCAGGTAAGGGACGATGGACACGTCGGATCTTCGCAGGTGCGCTACAACTTCCGTCATTATCTTCGTGAACACCCTGGGAACAGAAGAGAGCCCGAATGGAAGGCACCAGAACTGGAAATGATACATTACTCTGTCCCTCTCTAACGCAAATCTCAGGTATTTCTGGTAGTGTGGGTGAATGGCTATGTGGTAGTATGCGTTTTTCAGATCTACCGTGGCCATGACGGAATGCATGTTGAGAAGAGGTGGATTTGATTGATTCCATCCGGAATCTTTTGTACCGGACCCACCGATTGAGGGGCTTTAAATTTATGATCGTCCGGAATTCTCTGGAGGGCTTGGGAACAGAATAGGGAAGAATAGTGGCACTGGAACTGTTCTGAGATCGGAACCGGGAGGACTGCTCCAGTGTGTAGTAAGGTATCCACATCCGACGATAGGCGGTTGGCAAGGGACTGCGACTGTGGTTTCGTCAGGAGGAATCTGGTAGGGGGGGGGGGGTCCCCGAAAATTCTATCCGTAGACCCTCCGTCACCACTCGAAGGACCCATGGATTGGACGTTATTTTTTGCCAGTCGCCCAAAAACTTGCTGAGCCTCCCCCCGATAATGGCGTCAGGATCTATCCTGCTTTCTTCGGGGTTCGAAGTGGGGTTGCCTATCTGGGCCGCCCTTATGGAAACCCCACCTGCCCGTCTTCCCCCTACCCTTATAGTTCTGCCTAGCAGGACTAAACCTCCGGGAGGGAAGGGAAAGTGGAGGTCTAACCTCCGGGAAACCGCCATTTTTAATCGGAAGCTTTTTCTAGAATATCATCTAGAGCAGGACCGAACACCCGGGCACCCGAAAAGGGGATGGAGCACAGCTTATTTTTGGACGCTCCGTCACCAGACCAGGTTTTCAACCATATGGTCCTGCGGGCAGAATTAGTAAGGGCCTCATTCCTGGCAGAAAACCGCACAGACTCAGCGGAAGCATCTGCCATGAATCCGGTTGCCAGCTTCAGCAGAGGAAGGGATTCCAAGATGGCGTCTCTAGGGACATGATCCCGAACCTGAGTTTCCAGGTCCGACAACCAACGGGACATAGACCGAGTTACGGAAGTAGCGGCAATGTTGGCCTTAATGGTGGCTGCAGAAGCCTCCCAAGCTTTTTTAAGAAGGCCATCAGCCTTCCTATCCATGGGGTCCCGGAGACCCGAGGAGTCCTCAAACGGGATTGACGTCTTTCGTGCGACTTTCGCTACGGGAACATCAATTTTGGGAACATCCTCCCATTCCTTGATGTCGTCGGGTTCAAATGGCAGTCTGGCTTTGAAGTCCCTGGGAACAAGCAATCTTTTCTCCGCCTCCTCCCACTCGTCCAGGATCATAGCACGCACATGGTGATTTACTGGAAAGACCCTGTGGCACTGAGACCGGAGTCCCCCAAACATTTCATCCTGTATGGTCCGCGGCTTTTCTGTATCCTCCACCATCATAGTTCTCCGTACGGCACGGAGTAACTCATCCGTGTTGCTTGCGGAAAACAAGTAACGCCGCTCCTCCTCTGGCAAGGGACCCAGGACCTCATCTTCCCCTGGGTAGTCGGGGTTCCTGGACATCTCATCTTCCTCTGAGGACTCTAACAGATGGCGGGGACGCTTTTGTTTAGGAGGCGCCAGGGGCTCTGGTGGGGGGGACGTGGCTTGTAACCACAGCCTGAACCTCCTCCCGTATCATGGACCTCATGTCCGACAGGAGGGTAGTCTGCTCCTCAGAGATCAGTTTCGCAATACAGGTCTCGCAGAGCTTCTTAACACAGGTGTCAGGGAGTTTAACATCACACACCGCACAACGTTTAACTTTAGTGGTACATTTCTTTTTGGGGATGGTGCCAGAACCCACAGAAGAACCTCCACCCTGCAAAAAAGAACAAGGCTCAGACAAGTCTCCTGGCTTACAGGGCAATGAAACCCTGAAGGGCTGACACTTCCAGAGACCTGGGCATCCTTAGGGGCTTTAGTGTCTGAACTTTCTTTCTCATCCATCACAGGCAGTGCTGGAGGGCAGAGCCAAACGAAAAACAATGTACTCCCCCCAATACCCTTCCAGGTTTTATTTACCTGAGTGAAGGTGCCCGGTCATCATCCTGCCGTCCAACTCCCGATTTGAATTTCGCGCCAAATTTTCGGCCGCCCGGAAACCGGAAGTGCAGCGTCTGCGCATGCGCCGGCGTTCTCCACTCCGTGCCCGGAAGCATCGTGTGGCTGGAGGCAGGAGGCCGAGAGCCCTCCCCCAGGAGGGAAGCGGCAGGCGCCGGGAGCTCCTGCTCGACCGGCGCGGCCGAGGGACCCCGCGCTGCGAGGTGTCGGCCTGGGGCGTTTTGACAGGCTGGAAGGAGAGAGCGCGGAGCACCCCCCAAATCCACCTGGACCCCGTACATCCCGGTAAGTTCCTACGTCTGTCCTGTACAGGGACAGGAAAAACACTGGAGAGGTTGGGAGGGGGAGGGGTTTTTAACCTCTTGTGTTCCTGTCCCTGTAGAGGGCGGAGGAAGCAACTCCTGTGGTGCTGTCATGTGGTCCTGGAAAGGAAGGTTAAGTGTAGTCAGTTGAAGTTGGAGAGGGAGGAAGGAGGAGGAGGTCTGCGGGAGGCAGACGTGAAGGAGAAGTAGAAAGAAAGCTCTAGTCAGACAGGAGCTAAGAGAAGAAAGTGACGCTTCCTGGTGAAGACCCTGGGGACTTTGAGGGTCCAGGTGACACCAAGCAGGGAACGAAAGGATTCCAGGGCCACAGATAGCTTTTGAGCTGGTGGCCTGTTCCACAGGAACATTGGTGGAGGGATCAAGCTGCATCCAGGGGACGGTCCCTAGTCACTGGAGGAGGAGGAGGAGGAGAAGTCAACTCCAAAGGTTAACAACCGAGGTCCAGGGAAGCTGCATGCTCCCCGGACCACAGCCCACAGCAGAACGAACCTCTAGAAAAGGGGCAAATAACTGACAGGCGAGCTCCCAGCCCGGAGGCTGCAGAGGAGGCCGAGCCAGGTTCATCCAACAAGGGCAAGGCTAGAGAAGTCAGCGGAGAAGAAACACAGAGGGGTGCACTGGTATTTACCCCCAGATCTACCCGGGATCGGCGGAGGTCCCCGACAGGGGATTCCAGCACACCAGTGGGCTACCGGACAGCTGCCGTGTCAAATAACCAACTGTGAGTAAACATCTTGAAACTGCAGTCCCTGGTGTTGCCTCTGTTATTTCATCTGCATAGACTTCCATCACACCATAGACTCTCACGAGCACCAACTGTTGCCCCGGGGTACCGCTCCACCTGTGGGGAGCAGGACCATCCAAGCTGCCATTCCATCAGCCCCGGAGGCCCCATACAGCAGCGGCGGCTTAATAGCCGCAAACCACAGGTGGCGTCACGACAACCATAAACTTTATTCACCAGCCATATTTAATTGACACCCACCAGGGCCACGGAGTCGGGCCCAGCCACCACTGACGATCCCCGGACTAGTCCGGTCGGGCACCGGGTGTCCCATAGCCCTGGGGTGGGCGAGTCATAAACCCTGCCCTCAGCAGTGACTGGCAGGTCTCTGTGTATACTGTAATCAGTGGTAGGGTCAGGGTTATACAGAGCTCATGAATATGCTCAACTACCGGGCAGCAGGCCAAGTAGTCCAATAATCTACTGCTGATTAAACAATGATTTTATCAGAACTCCACTAACCAGCCCAGTAAGTGACATTGCTGGAATCAAGATCTCTGCCCCTATGTTATGCTGCTCTCAGATTAGGTGGTTAAAACCTGGTGACATATTCCCGTTAAGTAAATCACTTTGATCTGGTAGTGGTTTGCACAGTATGATGCGCTCTCCTTTTCAGGTCTACAAATCTCACACAGTACAAGGCTTTTATACTTACTTAAGGTCTTTGTCTTGATTTTTGCAGCAAAAGACGTTTGCAGCTTTACAGCCTTCAGAGACCCATTGAGTTTTTCTCGCACTCGCTCCTTTACAGACTGTAAAGTGGAAATGGAGGAACTGGATGTAACATCCATTGTGCGGAGGTTGCATCTATTCTGTAGATAAAGAGAGATTACTGTGAGATCACATCACCCACTGAAAACAAATCACTCATGTGCCAATTTCCATTCAGCCAATTCTAAGTTCTCCCACTTTCTTGTTCAGGGGTGTTAGGGCATGTGCCCACGGGAGATCGTAGCTGCGGATGTCTCCGCAGGTACAGCAGCATGTTTCCCGCAGCTGCCCGCCGGCGATCCGCAGCTATTTTTAGCTGCAGGATGCCAGCGATATAGCAGCGGTAAACATGCCGACTTTCAAGTGAATTACCTGTGGACGTCCCGGCCTCTATCTCCATAGCGGAGGGCCGGGATCTCCGCAGGTAATTCCGCACGAATAATTGACATGCAGTTATGTGCGGCTGCGGGAGATCCGCAGGATCTTCTGCAACCGCACTTTCCGCAGCGTGGACATAGACACTCCCCATAGGATAACATGGGGAGTGTCGGTACATGCTGAAACCTGCGGAATTATCTGGAATATCCAGAAAAGTCCGCAGGTTTTCCACGGACAAATCCGCAGTTAAAAGCTCCCGTGGGCACATGCCCTAAGGTTTCCCAGGATGGAACATTCAGCATGTACAAATAATATCAGGTCACATAAACATTAGAGCAGAGCCTGAGTGATAATAGTACAAAGCCGTGTACAGATGAGCCACAGAGGATGGAAAATAAAATTCTCTCAATAGGGGAAATAATGAGGTCAGCTACCCGGCAATACAGGTGAATTCACCGAGGGCTCCATGACAGACAAGTCCCAGACAACCCAACCGAGTCTGATCTTCACACCTTCCTTGTGGCATTTACCCTGGGGTCACATGGCCGCTATAAATTGAATTGTGCTGTGATGTGGATACCACACCTGGCAATCTTTGGCTGTACAGGCTGTGCCACTGTGTAGTCTCAACCTTAAAAGGGAACCTGTCTGTTACAATATACACCCAGAACCACAAGCAGTTCTGGGTGCATATTGCTATCCCCTGCCTAACCATCCCTGTGTCTAGTAGCATAGATAAAGAGATCTCTAGATAAAGTATTTCTAAAGATAATATGGTAATGAGCACAGTGACTAGTCACAAGGGCACTAGTTCCTGTGCTCATTCTGCACTCTTAGCCCTGTGTGCATGCTAACATGCTACAGTCATTTGAAAAAGTTTGGGCACCCCTATTAATGTTATCCTTTTTTCTTTTTAACAATTTGGGTTTTTGTAACAGCTATTTCAGTTTCATATATTTAATAACTGATGGACTGAGTAATATTTCTGGATTGAAATGAGGTTTATTGTACTAACAGAAAATGTGCAATCCGCATTTAAACAAAATTTGACCGGTGCAAAAGTATGGGCACCCTTATCAATTTCTTGATTTGAACACTCCTAACTACTTTTTACTGACTTACTAAAGCACTAAATTGGTTTTGTAACCTCATTGAGCTTTGAACTTCATAGGCAGGTGTATCCAATCATGAGAAAATGTATTTAAGGTGGCCACTTGCAAGTAGTTTTCCTATTTGAATCTCCTATGAAGAGTGGGCATCATGGGCTCCTCAAAACAACTCTCAAATGATCTGAAATCAAAGATTATTCAACATAGTTGTTCAGGGGAAGAATACAAAAAGTTGTCTCAGAGATTTAAACTGTCAGTTTCCACTGTGAGGAACATAGTAAGGAAATGGAAAAACACAGGTACAGTTCTTATTAAGCCCAGAAGTGGCAGGCCAAGAAAAATATCACAAAAGGCAGAGAAGAAGAATGGTGAGAACAGTTAAGGACAATCCACAGACCACCTCCAAAGACCTGCAGCATCATCTTGCTGCAGATGGTGTCAATGTGCATCGGTCAACAATACAGCGCACTTTGCACAAGGAGAAGCTGTATGGGAGAGTGATGCAAAAGAAGCCGTTTTTGCAAGCACGCCACAGTCGCCTGCGGTATGCAAAATCACATTTGGACAAGCCAGTTACATTTTGGAAGAAGGTCCTGTGGACTGATGAAACAAAGATTGAGTTGTTTGGTCATACAAAAAGGCGTTCTGCATGGAGGCAAAAAAACCACGGCATTCCAAGAAAAGCACTTGCTACCCACAGTAAAATTTGGTGGAGGTTCCATCAAGCTTTGGGGCTGTGTGGCCAATACCGGCACCGGGAATCTTGTTAAAGTTGAGGTTCGCATGGATTCAACTCAGTATCAGCAGATTCTTGACAATAATGTGCAAGAATCAGTGACGAAGTTGAAGTTAAGCAGGGGACGGATATTTCAGCAAGACAATGATCCAAAACACCGATCCAAATCTACTCAGGCATTCATGCAGAGGAACAATTACAATGTTCTGGAATGGCCATCCCAGTCCCCAGACCTGAATATCATTGAACATCTGTGGGATGATTTGAAGCGTGCTGTCCATGCTCGGCGACCATCAAACTTAATTGAACTGAAATTGTTTTGTAAACAGGAATGGTCAAATATACCTTCATCCAGGATCCAGGAACTCATTAAAAGCTACAGGAAGCGACTAGAAGCTGTTATTTTTGCAAAAGGAGGATCTACAAAATATTAAATGTCACTTTTATGTTGAGGTGCCCACACTTTTGCACCGATCAAATTTTCTTTAAATGTGGATTGCACATTTTCTTTTAATACAATAAACCTCATTTCAATCCAGAAATATTACTGAGTCCATCAGTTATTAGGTATATGAAACAAATAGCTGTTGTAAAAACCCAACTTGTTATAAAGAAAAAAGGTTAACATTAATAGGGGTGCCCAAACTTTTTCATATGACTGTATTTAATGCCCATTGCCATTGCATCATCAGTGGTTCCGCACGTACCTGTGTCCACTGTCACCGCTGATCACAATGCCAGGCACTTCTGGTCAGGCCAGGTGTATGCATCCCGGCTTCAGAGAGGTCTAGTGTGTATGACCAGTAGTGCCAGGGACTTATGATCACACGAACTAACCCTAAACCCAGCGTTCTGAAGCAGTGGCAGCGGACACAGGTACACGCGTCACCACTGATGACGCTGAGCAAATGGGCATTGAATAGCATGTTAGCACGCCCACAGTGGCGTGCTAACATGCTAAGAGGGCAGAATGAGCGCAGGAACTATATCCCTTGTGACTAGTCCCTGCACTCACTAGCATGTCATAAAGGATCTTTTTCTAAGAATTATGCTAGTGTATACAGGGACGGTTAGGCAGGGATTACTAATATGCACCCAGAACTACTCATGGTTCTTGATGCATATTGCACGTCACAGGCTCTTTAAAGGGTTGTCCGGTCTAAATCTGGAAGTCTATAGTCTATGTATGTGACTGCAGACTTGGGAATCCTTACATCGTGCACACTGAGGATTCTCTGGTGTCAGAGCCGTGAACGGCGGTCATATGGCCCAGAGTATGTGATACACACACTCCCGGCCAAAATCCGACTAGACCAGTCATGGCGAACCTTTTACAGGCCGAGTGCCCAAACTGTAGCCCTAAACCCAATTTTTTTTCCGAAGTGCCAACCAATCCTATCATGTAAATAATTGATTTTAACCTTACCTTTGCCATCTTCTCTTCAGCAGGGGCATCACGCTCATGCTTACCACACATTGAAGTTGAGCCCCTGCCCTTTCCAGACACAGCAGTTGGATTAATCTTTCTGGAAAAAATTGCAGCATATTACACAGAGATTTTAGCCTGGAATGCAATCAGAGGTCACCCTGTAATCCACATCTACATTTCAAAGTCTGAACATCTTAAAATCCCATAAAGACGTACGAGTGGCTCCCCTCCCCTTCATTGTGTAGTTAAGTCCCCCTTCCTCGGCCACTTCCTGGTAAACATGTCCCCAT
This sequence comes from Anomaloglossus baeobatrachus, assembly GCF_048569485.1. Taxonomy (NCBI): domain Eukaryota; kingdom Metazoa; phylum Chordata; class Amphibia; order Anura; family Aromobatidae; genus Anomaloglossus; species Anomaloglossus baeobatrachus. Next base: position 165,371,275 of record NC_134359.1, read on the forward strand.
CCTGATATATATTTCCTACATTCTGGTATATTTGTCCCTATCACGGCCCCATCCTGGTAAATGTCCTCCATCCTGGTAAATATTACCCATTCTGGCATGTTCCCTCATGCTGGTAAATGTACCCCATCCTGACATATTGCCCATCCTTGTAAATGTTCCCCCATCATGGCATGTACCCCATTCCTGGTAAATGTCCTCCATCCTGGTAAATGTTCCCCCATCCCGGCATGTACCCCATTCCTGGTAAATGTCCTCCATCCTGGTTAATTTACCCCTTCCTGGTAAATGTACCCTATCATGGCACGTCTCCTCCATCCTGGCATGCACGTCTCCTCCATCCTGGCATGCACGTCTCCTCCATCCTGGCATGCACGTCTCCTCCATCCTGGCATGCACGTCTCCTCCATCCTGGCATGCACGTCTCCTCCATCCTGGCATGCACGTTTCCTCCATCCTGGCAAGCACGTTTCCTCCATCCTGGCAAGCACGTTTCCTCCATCCTGGCAAGCACGTTTCCTCCATCCTGGCATGCATGTTTCCTCCATCCTGGCATGCATGTTTCCTCCATCCTGGCATGCATGTTTTCCCATCCTGGCATGCATGTTTCCTCCATCCTGGCATGCATGTTTCCTCCACCCCCCCCCCCCCCAGCCTCGTGCAATACACTTGCATTTAATGCACCGGAAGCAGTCTAGACGACTTTTGCACCAGTCTCTGCATATCGCATACTCGAGTCCACATGATCGCCGTTCCTGACTCAGACACCAGAGTCACACGGAGAAACTGAAGGCTTGCAGTTTAGACCAGACACCCCTTTAAAGAGGAAGGACCTTACAAAACTGAACTGTATCCACTGGACAGGTAAGAGACAGTGGGAGCCCCTAGTTTCTGGTAAGGAGGGTCTGGGCGCCCCACTCCTCCTCCTCAGGAGTCTGTATACAGACTGTGCACACGGCCCTACGCTGCGTGTGTGTGTGTGTGTGCGCACACACGGCCGTTCGCGCTGTGTGTAGGTGCACACGGCCGTACGCCGTGTGTGTGTGGGTGCACACGGCCGTACGCCGTGTGTGTGTGTGGGTGCACACGGCCGTACGCCGTGTGTGTGTGTGGGTGCACACGGCCGTACGCCGTGTGTGTGTGTGGGTGCACACGGCCGTACGCCGTGTGTGTGTGTGGGTGCACACGGCCGTACGCCGTGTGTGTGTGTGGGTGCACACGGCCGTACGCCGTGTGTGTGTGGGCGCACACGGCCGTACGCAGTGGGTGTGTGTGTGTGGGCGCACACGGCCGTACGCCGTGTGTGGGCGCACACGGCCGTACGCCGTGTGTGGGCGCACACGGCCGTACGCCGTGTGTGGGCGCACACGGCCGTACGCCGTGTGTGGGCGCACACGGCCGTACGCCGTGTGTGGGCGCACACGGCCGTACGCAGCGGCAGCGCGCACACACACACACAGCGCGTACAGCCGTGTGCGCACACACACGCACCGTACGCCGTGTGTGTGTGTGCGCACGGCCGTACGCCGTGTGTGCGTGCGCACGGCCGTACGCCGTGTGTGCGTGCGCACGGCCGTACGCCGTGTGTGCGTGCGCACGGCCGTACGCCGTGTGTGCGTGCGCACGGCCGTACGCCGTGTGTGCGTGCGCACGGCCGTACGCCGTGTGTGCGTGCGCACGGCCGTACGCCGTGTGTGCGTGCGCACGGCCGTACGCCGTGTGTGCGTGCGCACGGCCGTACGCCGTGTGTGCGTGCGCACGGCCGTACGCCGTGTGTGCGTGTGTGCAGACGGCCGTACGCCGTGTGTGTGTGCGCACGGCCGTACGCCGTGTGTGTGTGCGCACGGCCGTACGCCGTGTGTGTGTGTGCGCACGGCCGTACGCCGTGTGTGCGCACGGCCGTACGCCGTGTGTGTGTGCGCACGGCCGTACGCCGTGTGTGTGTGTGCGCACGGCCGTACGCCGTGTGTGCACACGGCCGTACGCCGTGTGTGCGTGTGCACGGCCGTACGCCGTGTGTGCGTGCGCACGGCCGTACGCCGTGTGTGCGTGCGCACGGCCGTACGCCGTGTGTGCGTGCGCACGGCCGTACGCCGTGTGTGCGTGCGCACGGCCGTACGCCGTGTGTGCGTGCGCACGGCCGTACGCCGTGTGTGCGTGCGCACGGCCGTACGCCGTGTGTGCGTGCGCACGGCCGTACGCCGTGTGTGTGTGTGTGCAGACGGCCGTACGCCGTGTGTGTGTGTGTGCACACGGCCGTACGCCGTGTGTGTGTGCGCACGGCCGTACGCCGTGTGTGTGTGTGCGCACGGCCGTATGCCGTGTGTGCACACGGCCGTACGCCGTGTGTGCGTGCGCACGGCCGTACGCCGTGTGTGCGTGCGCACGGCCGTACGCCGTGTGTGCGTGCGCACGGCCGTACGCCGTGTGTGCGTGCGCACGGCCGTACGCCGTGTGTGTGTGTGTGCAGACGGCCGTACGCCGTGTGTGTGTGCACACGGCCGTACGCCTTGCGTGTGTGTGCACACGGCCGTACGCCTTGCGTGTGTGTGCACACGGCCGTACGCCTTGCGTGTGTGTGCACACGGCCGTACGCCTTGCGTGTGTGTGCACACGGACGCACGCCGTGCGTGTGCGTGCACACGGCCGTACGCCGTGCGTGCACACGGTCGTACGCCGTGCGTGCACACGGCCGTACGCCGTGTGTGTGTGCGCACGGCCGTACGCCGTGTGTGCGTGTACACGGCCGTACGCCGTGTGTGTGTGTGCGCACACGGCCGTACGCGCTGTGTGTGTGTGCGCGCGCACACGGCCGTACGCGCTGTGTGTGTGCGCACACGACCGTACGCGCTGGGTGTGTGTGCGCGCACACGGCCGTACGCCGCGTGTGTGTGTGTGTGCTCACGGCCGTACGCAGCGTGTGTACGCGTGGGTGCACACGGCCGTACGCCGTGGGTGCACGCGGCCGTACGCCGTGGGTGCACACGGCCGTACGCCGTGTGTGTGTGTGTGTGGGTGCACACGGCCGTACGCCGTGTGTGTGGGTGCACACGGCCGTACGCCGTGGGTGTCTGTGTATACGTATGTGGATATTGCTGTATGCTGTGTGTGCACGTCTATGCCGTGTCGGTGTACATGTCTGTATATGTGTACACGTCTGCACTGTATGTTTACATATCCGTGTTTCTGGGGTTGTGTATGTGTGTAAGATGCCTCTATGTAAGGCTGCGTTCCGACCATCAGGATTCACAGCATTTTGGATTCAGTGTTTTCGCTGCATTGTACAGTACAAGCAGTGGATGGCATTTCTAGAAATCCTATGTCCACTGTGCGTGCACAGCCCACAGTGAAAACTGACCTGTGGTGCCGCTTCCTGAGCCCTGGCATGTCAATTTATCGATGTGCAGCCACAAGTGTCTCCACAGAGTACAGAAGACAGAGACCACAGCGGCCCGAACCCTGACTGTGGGCACAAGTTGCTGTGGTCCCTGCGGAGAGCACTCGCGGCCCCACAGGAGAGGACATGCTGTGTCCAGGACACAGCATGTCTAGACCATGGGCATGTAGTGTTTTGTGGTATATGTGTAAAACATTTTTATCTTTAGGGCACAACACTAAATCTGTATGGGTGAGTGACCACCATCAGGCGTCTTCACGATCTGGACGCAGCGTACAGTCATGGCCAAAAGTTTTGAGAACGACACCAAAATTATATTTTTACATGATCTGTTGCCCTCTGGTTTTTAATGGTGTTCGTCTGATGTTTACATCACATACAGAAATATAATTAAAGGTTATATTGACAGAATGAATGCAGATCAATCAACAGAAATTGCCGCAGCTACCCATCCCTGGGCATCAGCCGTGTTGCTTGTGTAGACGGCAGGCGGTAATCCTCCACATACACTGGGCAGGTGGTGCTTATCCCCCAAGCAAAAAAAGTTCTTGGATAGAGTCCAACAATAGAGATAGTACAGCACTCACCAACGTCCAATAAAAAAGACTTAATTTATTCATGGTGCAGGTAAAAAGGCAGGAGCAGAGTTGACAGCAGGGCCCCCTCATGGACGACAGCCGTTTCACGTGTACTCACGCTTCCTCGGGTCCGACCCGAGGAAGCGTGAGTACACGCGAAACGGCTGTTGTCCATGAGGGGGCCCTGCTGTCAACTCTGCTCCTGCCTTTTTACCTGCACCATGAATAAAGTCTTTTTTACTGGACGTTGGTGAGTGCTGCCCTATCTCTATTGTTGGACTATATTGACAGAATGAGTTAATGCAGCAAGTCAATATTTGCAGTGTTGACCCTTCTTCAGGACCTCAGAAATTCTCCCTGGCATGCTCTCAATCAACTTCTGGACCAAATCCTGACTGATAGCTGTCCATTCTTGCATAAGCAATGCTTGCATTTTGCCAGAATTTGTTGGTTTTTGTTTGTCCACCCGTCTCTTGATGATTTCCCACAAGTTTTCAATGGGATTAAGATCTGGGGAGTTTCCAGGCCATGGACCCAAAATCTCTATATGTTTTGTTCCATGAGCCAATTAGTGATCACCTTTGCTTTATGGCAAGGTGCTCCATCATGCTGGAAAAGGCATTGTTGGGCGCCAAACTGCTCTTGGACAGTTCGGAGAAGTTTCTCTTGGAGGACATTCTGGTACCATTCTTTATTCATGGCTGTGTTTTTAGGCAAGACTGTGAGTGAGCTGATTCCCTTGGCTGAGAAGCAACCCCACACATGAATCGTTTCAGGATGCTTAACAGTTGGCATGAGACAAGACTGGTGGTAGTGCTCACCACCTCTTCTCCTAATAAACTGTTTTCCAGATGTCCCAAACAATCGAAAAGGGGATTCATCTGAGAAAATGACTTTACCCCAGTCCTCAGCAGTCCACTCCCTGTACCTTTTGCAGAATATCAGTCGGTCCCTGATGTTTTTTCTGGAGAGAAGTGGCTTCTTTGCTGCCCTCCTTGAAACCAGGCCTTGCTCAAAGAGTCTCCGCCTCACAGTGCGTGCAGAAGCACTCACGCCAGCCTGCTGCCATTGCTGAGCTAGCTTGCCACTGCTGGTAGTCCGATCCTGCAGCTGAAACAGTTTTAAGATACGGTCCTGGCGTTTGCTGGTCCTTCTTGGGTGCCCTGGAGCCTTTTTGGCAACAATGGAAGCTCTTTCCTTGAAGTTCTTGATGATGCGATAGATTGTTGACTGAGGTGCAATCTTTGTAGTTGCGATACTCTTCCCTGTTAGGCCATTTTTGTGCAGAGCAATGATGGCTGCACGTGTTTCTTTAGAGATAACCATGGTTAGCTGAAGAGAAACAATGATACCAAGCACCAGCCTCCTTTTAAAGTGTCCAGTGGTGTCATTCTTACTTAATCATGACTGATTGATCGCCAGCCCTGTTCTCATCAACACCCACACCTGTGTTAATGGAACAATCACAAACAATGTTAGCTGCTCCTTTTAAGGCAGGAATGAAATGATGTTGAAATGTATTTTGGGGGTTAAAGTTTATTTTCTTAGCCAATATTGACTTTGCAAGTAATTGCTGTTAAGCTGATCACTCTTTATGACATTCTGCAGTGTATTCAAATTGCCATTAGAAAAACTTAAGCAGTAGACTTTGTAAAAATTAATATTTGTAGCATTCTCAAAACTTTTGGCCATGACTGTACTTTCTCTGGTGGAGACGCTAGTCTCCTGGGCGGGAGATTGCGCTGTCCATGCACACCATCAGAGTGACCTGTCAGTGGATTTTCACTGTATTCTCCCACTCAGAGCACTAGCATCGCTGTTAGAATAAATTGATATGCTGAGGATAAGAAAGCAGCACAACAGGTCAGTTTATAGAGCGTCTAAATGCCCAGCGGGCCGGAGATTTCTATAAAACCATCCACTGTGCTTCTACTGTACAACACAACATTTTGGACTCAGTGAAAACACTCTGAGTCCAAGACGCTGCTGACACTGACCATGAGTACGCAGCCCTAAGGGCTCACTCACATGTGTTAGGGAATTTCAGTTGCCTTTCCATGTTTCTGAAAAGAAAAAAGTGAAATTAACATCTGCACTGTGACGTAGCTATGTCACCACCTTATGACCTCCTTCACGTGTCTATCTGGTACGTGTTGTATCCGCTTTTTCCATGGTTACCACACGTAGCCATTATAACTTATAATGCGGCTTGCATGTCCGCGTGTTTACACTGACAGTGTGTGATCCCTACGGAGACATCTGTTTTATATTCGGTAACGCAGATGACAAGGGCCAAGAAGTCTATGGGGCCGTGAAAAACACGTACAGCACACAGATAGCATCAGTGTATAGCCCGTGTGCCATCCGTGTTTTGTACAAGTTTAACATTGAAAATATAGGATAAGCTTTTGTAATTGTTGTACATATAGTTAGCTGGGTTACGGTACTGTATCTATGTAGTACGCATGGTTTTGCTCCTATAGCTATACAGTAGGCTCAGTTATTGTACCATATTTAGCAGTAAGGTTAGTTCTGGTACTATGTGTATGCAGTAAGCTTGTTCTGTTCCCGTAGTTACGTAGGAGGCTTGGTTCTGTTGCTATTTCTATGTAGTAGACCAAGTACAATTTTGTTCCTGTATGGGTACAGTAAGCTCGGTTCTGTCCCATAGCGCTACAGCAAGCTCGGTTCAGCTCCCTTATCTCTGTAGTAAGCTCGGTTCAGCTCCCTTATCTCTGTAGTAAGCTCGGTTCAGCTCCCTTATCTCTGTAGTAAGCTCGGTTCAGCTCCCTTATCTCTGTAGTAAGCTCGGTTCAGCTCCCTTATCTCTGTAGTAAGCTCGGTTCAGCTCCCTTATCTCTGTAGTAAGCTCGGTTCAGCTCCCTTATCTCTGTAGTAAGCTCGGTTCAGCTCCCTTATCTCTGTAGTAAGCTCGGTTCAGCTCCCTTATCTCTGTAGTAAGCTCGGTTCAGCTCCCTTATCTCTGTAGTAAGCTCGGTTCAGCTCCCTTATCTCTGTAGTAAGCTCGGTTCAGCTCCCTTATCTCTGTAGTAAGCTCGGTTCAGCTCCCTTATCTCTGTAGTAAGCTCGGTTCAGCTCCCTTATCTCTGTAGTAAGCTCGGTTCAGCTCCCTTATCTCTGTAGTAAGCTCGGTTCAGCTCCCTTATCTCTGTAGTAAGCTCGGTTCAGCTCCCTTATCTCTGTAGTAAGCTCGGTTCAGCTCCCTTATCTCTGTAGTAAGCTCGGTTCAGCTCCCTTATCTCTGTAGTAAGCTCAGTTCAGCTCCCTTATCTCTGTAGTAAGCTCAGTTCAGCTCCCTTATCTCTGTAGTAAGCTCAGTTCAGCTCCCTTATCTCTGTAGTAAGCTCAGTTCAGCTCCCTTATCTCTGTAGTAAGCTGGGTTCAGCTCCCTTATCTCTGTAGTAAGCTGGGTTCAGCTCCCTTATCTCTGTAGTAAGCTCAGTTGTGATCTCATATCTCTATAAGCAGCTCGGTTCTGATTTTATCTCTGTGGTAAGCTTGGTTCTGATATCTCTGTAGTAAGCTCAGTTCTGCTCCCTTATCTCGTAGTAAGCTGGGTTCTGATCTGGTATCTCTGTAGTAAGCTTGGTTCTGTTCCCATATCTCTAGTAAGCTCCTTGCAGTTTCCGTATCTATGTAGTCATCTTGGTTCTGTTGCAGTATCTATGTAAGCAGTAAGCGCGTTTTTGTTCCAATATACAGTACATGTACCAGTCTGTTCATAAAGCCTGTTACCAATGCTGCTTGAATGCAGCGGCCATAGATAAACAGACTAAAGGGTACTTTACAATTTACATGCTGCGACATTGCTAGCGATCTCGTTAGCGATGTGAAATTCTAGATCGCAAGTGCGATCTTTCGAGATCTCACATGCGTAAAATGACCTATGTGCGATCTCAAAAGATCGCACTTGCGATCTAGAATTTCACATTGCTAATGAGATCGCTAGTGATGTCACAGCATGTAAAGTACCCTTAAGGCTATGTGCCCACGTTGCGTTCTGTACCTGCAGAAATTTCTGCAGCAATTTGAACAGCACACGTGCGCTTCAAATCGCTGCAGAAACAGACCGTAATGAAAAGCCGATTTCATGCGCTGTGGATGCAGCCCCTCCCATAGAGCGGGACCTGCATCCAAAGTGCATGAAAGAAGTGACATGTTGCTTTTTAGAATGCAGCGCTTCGGCAGCAGCCGAAGGCTGCATTGTGATACGCAACGTGGGCATGGATTAGGCACAATCTTCATAGATTGTGCTAGGGACGCAGGACGCATGCAGTTAAGCTGCGGTGCAGAACGCAGCGTAACTGCATGAAAATACACCACGTGGGCACCGAGCCTAAGGCCCTTTGCGCACACTGCATTTTTACCCACTTTTTTGCATTTTTGCTGCAGAAATTTCTTGAGAAAATGGTTGTAACCTTTCTGCAGACATTTCCCAGCAAAACGTACAGGAAAAAAAAAGTGGCTGAGCGCACACTGCGTTTTTTTCTCAAGAATATTCTTTCTGCAGAATTTCTTGAGAAAAAGAATGTGCACGTCACTTCTTTTCTGCAGGTACCTGCGTTTTTTGCCATTGATAGTGGTAAAAAAAAACCCAAGTACCGTAAGTGCACCAATCTTTTAGACGCAAGAAATTTCTTGAGAGAAATCCTTTTTCTAGTGTGAACAGAGCAAGGTGGGCCATCGCAACTTGAGGGCCACTGCCTTATGATTGCCCCCCAGGCTGAAACGTGCTAGCCAGCCCCTGGATTTGATCAATAATATAGAGTACACTGGCGAACCACCAGAAAAAATAAATCCTTATGTAATAAACCCCTGATGTGAGTAAGGCTAAGTTCACACATCCTGTGTTTTGCATCAGTCACAATCCGTCGCCTTGGGGAATTACGGTAACCTGCAAAATATTTTGCAGGAATCCTGTATTTCCCCATAGACTTCTATTAGCGACGGATTGCGACTGATGACCCTGCGTTGCATCCGCTGCGTCGCGGTCCGTCGTTTTTGACTGACCGCCGAGCGGGTAGCAACGCAGAATGTAACGTTTTTCGGGCCGTCAAAATTAACGCGCCGCGCAGGAATCCGTCGCCATCCGTCAAGCTTGTAATGCATGTCTATGGTGCTGGATTCCGTCGTAATCCGTCTTACAACGGAATCCAGCGCAGGATTCCGTCATGCTCTACTGAGCATGCCCAGCATGCTTGGCACGCCCACTGGGCTGTCCCAAACACAGACGGATCATGACTGATCCATCAAAAAACGGACGCACAGCGGATGTAACGGACGCAACTGATCCGTTTTTTCACAGGATTCCTGTGAAAAACACATCAGTTGCATCAGTTGACATCTTGAAAATGACTGATCCGTTGCTGACGGACCTGACGGATTGAAAACACAGGATGTGTGAACTTAGCCTTATAAAGCTAAATGTGTTTCCAGCTCCTGTTATATGTACTGGACCCATGAAAACCTGTGTGTGATCTGTATTCTGCGGATCACAGTGCTGCGGGACTGGGCAGGAGACCACCGTTCCATATGTCACAACGACCGTGTGCACCAGTCACACGAGCGCCAATTATTAGCTACGATGTCTAACGTCTCCGTTCACACCTCGCACAGTGCGTGCGTTTCTGACTGCACTCCGTGCAGCACACAGGCCCCCGTGTGTAATATCCATGGCAGACGCCATACAGATGGGCAGCTGAGCACCCCATAACCGGCAGCGCTGGACGCCTGGGAGCGGCTGTGACCGAGATCCGAGCTGTGCACAGGGCGGACGGCTCCCGGCACTCAGGAGAGCGGACAGGCGCGGGGACAGCACTCACGCCGGTAATAACTTCGGAGCAGCAGGTAGTAGCATGGCGCAGTCACATACCGTCACGTGTAATACGCAGACCGAGGCCGTACAAGAGGCCGCACCGCACTGTGCGCTCTCCTCAGCATACACTCACACCGTTACCTCCAGTCGTCATAAAAAAAAAAAAACACAAATTCAAATATCGAGCTCAATGAGGGCGCATGCGCACAAGTACTACTTTGTAGAGCGACCAATCCAAATGCACAGTAGGCGTGGTTTCCAAGCGTCTTGCATGGAGTTGATTTCGTGAGGTGCTGATGTCCCTGGTATATGGCGGGGCTCCTCAGCCCAGTGCAGATCTGAGCATCTTGTGCTGGTGCTGCCGGCAGTGAGGCGTGGGCGCGTCCTCCTGTTAAGTGCTGTGAAGTGCTCTATGGTGGAGCTCTGTGCTGATTGATTTACGTCTTTTAGTTTTTTTTATTTATAGAAGCGATATGCTAATGACCCTCTCTACTTCGAGTGTGAGCCGGCTCAGCCATGTGTCATCATACTGTTAGCCGCTCAGCCATGTGTCATCATACTGTTAGCCGGCTCAGCCATGTGTCATCATACTGTTAGCCGGCTCAGCCATGTGTCATCATACTGTTAGCCGCTCAGCCATGTGTCATCAGACTGTTAGCCGCTCAGCCATGTGTCATCATACTGTTAGCCGGCTCAGCCATGTGTCATCAGACTGTTAGCCGCTCAGCCATGTGTCATCAGACTGTTAGCCGCTCAGCCATGTGTCATCATACTGTTAGCCGGCTCAGCCATGTGTCATCAGACTGTTAGCCGCTCAGCCATGTGTCATCATACTGTTAGCCGGCTCAGCCATGTGTCATCATACTGTTAGCCGGCTCAGCCATGTGTCATCATACTGTTAGCCGCTCAGCCATGTGTCATCATACTGTTAGCCGCTCAGCCATGTGTCATCAGACTGTTAGCCGGCTCAGCCATGTGTCATCATACTGTTAGCCGGCTCAGCCATGTGTCATCATACTGTTAGCCGCTCAGCCATGTGTCATCAGACTGTTAGCCGCTCAGCCATGTCTCATCATACTGTTAGCCGGCTCAGCCATGTGTCATCAGACTGTTAGCCGCTCAGCCATGTGTCATCATACTGTTAGCCGGCTCAGCCATGTGTCATCATACTGTTAGCCGGCTCAGCCATGTGTCATCATACTGTGAGCCGCTCAGCCATGTGTCATCATACTGTTAGCCGGCTCAGCCATGTGTCATCAGACTGTTAGCCGCTCAGCCGAGTGTCATCATACTGTTAGCCGGCTCAGCCATGTGTCATCAGACTGTTAGCCGGCTCAGCCATGTGTTATCAGACTGTTAGCTGCTCAGCCATGTGTCATCATACTGTTAGCCGGCTCAGCCATGTGTCATCAGACTGTTAGCCGCTCAGCCATGTGTTATCATACTGTTAGCCGCTCAGCCATGTGTCATCAGACTGTTAGCTGCTCAGCCATGTGTCATCATACTGTTAGCCGGCTCAGCCATGTGTCATCAGACTGTTAGCCGGCTCAGCCATGTGTCATCAGACTGTTAGCCGCTCAGCCATGTGTCATCAGACTGTTAGCCGCTCAGCCATGTGTCATCAGACTGTTAGCCGGCTCAGCCATGTGTCATCATACTGTTAGCTGCTCAGCCATGTGTCATCATACTGTTAGCCGGCTCAGCCATGTGTCATCATACTGTTAGCCGGCTCAGCCATGTGTTATCAAACTGTTAGCCGACTCAGCCATGTGTCATCATACTGTTAGCCGACTCAGCCATGTGTTATCAAACTGTTAGATGGCTCAGCCATGTCTCATCATACTGTTAGATGGCTCAGCCATGTCTCATCATACTGTTAGCCGCTCAGCCATGTCTCATCATACTGTTAGATGGCTCAGCCATGTCTCATCATACTGTTAGCCGGCTCAGCCATGTGTTATCAAACTGTTAGCCGGCTCAGCCATGTGTCATCATACTGTTAGCCGGCTCAGCCATGTGTCATCATACTGTTAGCCGCTCAGCCATGTGTCATCATACTGTTAGCCGCTCAGCCATGTGTCATCATACTGTTAGCCGGCTCAGCCATGTGTCATCATACTGTTAGCCGGCTCAGCCATGTGTCATCATACTGTTAGCCGCTCAGCCATGTGTCATCATACTGTTAGCCGGCTCAGCCATGTGTCATCATACTGTTAGCCGGCTCAGCCATGTGTCATCATACTGTTAGCCGGCTCAGCCATGTGTCATCATACTGTTAGCCGCTCAGCCATGTGTCATCATACTGTTAGCCGCTCAGCCATGTGTCATCATACTGTTAGCCGCTCAGCCATGTGTCATCAGACTGTTAGCCGCTCAGCCATGTGTCATCATACTGTTAGCCGCTCAGCCATGTGTCATCAGACTGTTAGCCGCTCAGCCATGTGTCATCATACTGTTAGCCGGCTCAGCCATGTGTCATCATACTGTTAGCCGGCTCAGCCATGTGTCATCATACTGTTAGCCGGCTCAGCCATGTGTCATCATACTGTTAGCCGCTCAGCCATGTGTCATCATACTGTTAGCCGGCTCAGCCATGTGTCATCATACTGTTAGCCGGCTCAGCCATGTGTCATCATACTGTTAGCCGGCTCAGCCATGTGTCATCATACTGTTAGCCGCTCAGCCATGTGTCATCAGACTGTTAGCCGCTCAGCCATGTGTCATCAGACTGTTAGCCGCTCAGCCATGTGTCATCATACTGTTAGCCGGCTCAGCCATGTGTCATCATACTGTTAGCCGGCTCAGCCATGTGTCATCATACTGTTAGCCGGCTCAGCCATGTGTCATCATACTGTTAGCCGCTCAGCCATGTGTCATCATACTGTTAGCCGCTCAGCCATGTGTCATCATACTGTTAGCCGCTCAGCCATGTGTCATCAGACTGTTAGCCGCTCAGCCATGTGTCATCATACTGTTAGCCGCTCAGCCATGTGTCATCAGACTGTTAGCCGCTCAGCCATGTGTCATCAGACTGTTAGCCGCTCAGCCATGTGTCATCATACTGTTAGCCGGCTCAGCCATGTGTCATCATACTGTTAGCCGGCTCAGCCATGTGTCATCATACTGTGAGCCGCTCAGCCATGTGTCATCATACTGTTAGCCGGCTCAGCCATGTGTCATCAGACTGTTAGCCGCTCAGCCGAGTGTCATCATACTGTTAGCCGGCTCAGCCATGTGTCATCATACTGTTAGCCGCTCAGCCGAGTGTCATCAGACTGTTAGCCGCTCAGCCATGTGTCATCATACTGTTAGCCGCTCAGCCATGTGTCATCAGACTGTTAGCCGCTCAGCCATGTGTCATCATACTGTTAGCCGCTCAGCCATGTGTCATCAGACTGTTAGCCGGCTCAGCCATGTGTCATCAGACTGTTAGCCGCTCAGCCATGTGTCATCATACTGTTAGCCGGCTCAGCCATGTGTCATCATACTGTTAGCCGGCTCAGCCATGTGTCATCATACTGTGAGCCGCTCAGCCATGTGTCATCATACTGTTAGCCGGCTCAGCCATGTGTCATCAGACTGTTAGCCGCTCAGCCGAGTGTCATCATACTGTTAGCCGGCTCAGCCATGTGTCATCAGACTGTTAGCTGCTCAGCCATGTGTCATCATACTGTTAGCCGGCTCAGCCATGTGTTATCAGACTGTTAGCTGCTCAGCCATGTGTCATCATACTGTTAGCCGGCTCAGCCATGTGTCATCAGACTGTTAGCCGCTCAGCCATGTGTTATCATACTGTTAGCCGCTCAGCCATGTGTCATCAGACTGTTAGCCGCTCAGCCGAGTGTCATCATACTGTTAGCCGGCTCAGCCATGTGTCATCATACTGTTAGCTGCTCAGCCATGTGTCATCAGACTGTTAGCTGCTCAGCCATGTGTCATCATACTGTTAGCCGGCTCAGCCATGTGTCATCAGACTGTTAGCTGCTCAGCCATGTGTCATCATACTGTTAGCCGGCTCAGCCATGTGTCATCAGACTGTTAGCCGGCTCAGCCATGTGTCATCAGACTGTTAGCCGCTCAGCCATGTGTCATCAGACTGTTAGCCGGCTCAGCCATGTGTCATCAGACTGTTAGCCGCTCAGCCATGTGTCATCAGACTGTTAGCCGGCTCAGCCATGTGTCATCATACTGTTAGCTGCTCAGCCATGTGTCATCATACTGTTAGCCGGCTCAGCCATGTGTCATCATACTGTTAGCCGGCTCAGCCATGTGTTATCAAACTGTTAGCCGACTCAGCCATGTGTCATCATACTGTTAGCCGACTCAGCCATGTGTTATCAAACTGTTAGATGGCTCAGCCATGTCTCATCATACTGTTAGATGGCTCAGCCATGTCTCATCATACTGTTAGCCGCTCAGCCATGTGTTATCAAACTGTTAGCCGCTCAGCCATGTCTCATCATACTGTTAGCCGGCTCAGCCATGTGTTATCAAACTGTTAGCCGCTCAGCCATGTGTCATCATACTGTTAGATGGCTCAGCCATGTCTCATCATACTGTTAGCCGGCTCAGCCATGTGTTATCAAACTGTTAGCCGGCTCAGCCATGTGTCATCATACTGTTAGCCGGCTCAGCCATGTGTCATCATACTGTTAGCCGCTCAGCCATGTGTCATCATACTGTTAGCCGGCTCAGCCATGTGTCATCATACTGTTAGCCGCTCAGCCATGTGTCATCATACTGTTAGCCGCTCAGCCATGTGTCATCATACTGTTAGCCGGCTCAGCCATGTGTCATCATACTGTTAGCCGGCTCAGCCATGTGTCATCATACTGTTAGCCGCTCAGCCATGTGTCATCATACTGTTAGCCGGCTCAGCCATGTGTCATCATACTGTTAGCCGGCTCAGCCATGTGTCATCATACTGTTAGCCGGCTCAGCCATGTGTCATCATACTGTTAGCCGCTCAGCCATGTGTCATCATACTGTTAGCCGCTCAGCCATGTGTCATCATACTGTTAGCCGCTCAGCCATGTGTCATCAGACTGTTAGCCGCTCAGCCATGTGTCATCAGACTGTTAGCCGCTCAGCCATGTGTCATCAGACTGTTAGCCGCTCAGCCATGTGTCATCATACTGTTAGCCGGCTCAGCCATGTGTCATCATACTGTTAGCCGGCTCAGCCATGTGTCATCATACTGTTAGCCGGCTCAGCCATGTGTCATCATACTGTTAGCCGCTCAGCCATGTGTCATCATACTGTTAGCCGGCTCAGCCATGTGTCATCATACTGTTAGCCGGCTCAGCCATGTGTCATCATACTGTTAGCCGCTCAGCCATGTGTCATCAGACTGTTAGCCGCTCAGCCATGTGTCATCAGACTGTTAGCCGCTCAGCCATGTGTCATCATACTGTTAGCCGGCTCAGCCATGTGTCATCATACTGTTAGCCGGCTCAGCCATGTGTCATCATACTGTTAGCCGGCTCAGCCATGTGTCATCATACTGTTAGCCGCTCAGCCATGTGTCATCATACTGTTAGCCGCTCAGCCATGTGTCATCAGACTGTTAGCCGCTCAGCCATGTGTCATCAGACTGTTAGCCGCTCAGCCATGTGTCATCAGACTGTTAGCCGCTCAGCCATGTGTCATCAGACTGTTAGCCGCTCAGCCATGTGTCATCAGACTGTTAGCCGCTCAGCCATGTGTCATCATACTGTTAGCCGGCTCAGCCATGTGTCATCATACTGTTAGCCGGCTCAGCCATGTGTCATCATACTGTTAGCCGGCTCAGCCATGTGTCATCAGACTGTTAGCCGCTCAGCCGAGTGTCATCATACTGTTAGCCGGCTCAGCCATGTGTCATCAGACTGTTAGCCGCTCAGCCATGTGTCATCATACTGTTAGCCGGCTCAGCCATGTGTTATCATACTGTTAGCCGCTCAGCCATGTGTTATCATACTGTTAGCCGCTCAGCCATGTGTCATCAGACTGTTAGCCGGCTCAGCCATGTGTCATCATACTGTTAGCCGCTCAGCCGAGTGTCATCATACTGTTAGCCGGCTCAGCCATGTGTCATCAGACTGTTAGCCGGCTCAGCCATGTGTCATCAGACTGTTAGCCGGCTCAGCCATGTGTCATCAGACTGTTAGCCGCTCAGCCATGTGTCATCATACTGTTAGCCGCTCAGCCATGTGTCATCAGACTGTTAGCCGCTCAGCCATGTGTCATCAGACTGTTAGCCGCTCAGCCATGTGTCATCATACTGTTAGCCGGCTCAGCCATGTGTCATCATACTGTTAGCCGGCTCAGCCATGTGTCATCAGACTGTTAGCCGCTCAGCCGAGTGTCATCATACTGTTAGCCGGCTCAGCCATGTGTCATCAGACTGTTAGCTGCTCAGCCATGTGTCATCATACTGTTAGCCGGCTCAGCCATGTGTCATCAGACTGTTAGCTGCTCAGCCGAGTGTCATCATACTGTTAGCCGGCTCAGCCATGTGTCATCAGACTGTTAGCCGGCTCAGCCATGTGTTATCAAACTGTTAGCCGCTCAGCCATGTGTCATCAGACTGTTAGCCGGCTCAGCCATGTGTCATCAGACTGTTAGCCGCTCAGCCATGTGTCATCAGACTGTTAGCCGGCTCAGCCATGTGTCATCAGACTGTTAGCCGCTCAGCCATGTGTCATCAGACTGTTAGCCGCTCAGCCATGTGTCATCAGACTGTTAGCCGGCTCAGCCATGTGTCATCATACTGTTAGCTGCTCAGCCATGTGTCATCATACTGTTAGCTGCTCAGCCATATGTCATCATACTGTTAGCCGGCTCAGCCATGTGTCATCATACTGTTAGCCGGCTCAGCCATGTGTTATCAAACTGTTAGCCGACTCAGCCATGTGTCATCATACTGTTAGCCGCTCAGCCATGTGTCATCATACTGTTAGCCGGCTCAGCCATGTGTCATCATACTGTTAGCCGGCTCAGCCATGTGTCATCATACTGTTAGCCGGCTCAGCCATGTGTCATCAGACTGTTAGCCGCTCAGCCGAGTGTCATCATACTGTTAGCCGGCTCAGCCATGTGTCATCAGACTGTTAGCCGCTCAGCCATGTGTCATCATACTGTTAGCCGGCTCAGCCATGTGTTATCATACTGTTAGCCGCTCAGCCATGTGTTATCATACTGTTAGCCGCTCAGCCATGTGTCATCAGACTGTTAGCCGGCTCAGCCATGTGTCATCATACTGTTAGCCGCTCAGCCGAGTGTCATCATACTGTTAGCCGGCTCAGCCATGTGTCATCAGACTGTTAGCCGGCTCAGCCATGTGTCATCAGACTGTTAGCCGCTCAGCCATGTGTCATCATACTGTTAGCCGCTCAGCCATGTGTCATCAGACTGTTAGCCGCTCAGCCATGTGTCATCAGACTGTTAGCCGCTCAGCCATGTGTCATCATACTGTTAGCCGGCTCAGCCATGTGTCATCATACTGTTAGCCGGCTCAGCCATGTGTCATCAGACTGTTAGCCGCTCAGCCGAGTGTCATCATACTGTTAGCCGGCTCAGCCATGTGTCATCAGACTGTTAGCTGCTCAGCCGAGTGTCATCATACTGTTAGCCGGCTCAGCCATGTGTCATCAGACTGTTAGCCGGCTCAGCCATGTGTTATCAAACTGTTAGCCGCTCAGCCATGTGTCATCAGACTGTTAGCCGGCTCAGCCATGTGTCATCAGACTGTTAGCCGCTCAGCCATGTGTCATCAGACTGTTAGCCGGCTCAGCCATGTGTCATCAGACTGTTAGCCGCTCAGCCATGTGTCATCAGACTGTTAGCCGCTCAGCCATGTGTCATCAGACTGTTAGCCGGCTCAGCCATGTGTCATCATACTGTTAGCTGCTCAGCCATGTGTCATCATACTGTTAGCTGCTCAGCCATGTGTCATCATACTGTTAGCCGGCTCAGCCATGTGTCATCATACTGTTAGCCGGCTCAGCCATGTGTTATCAAACTGTTAGCCGACTCAGCCATGTGTCATCATACTGTTAGCCGACTCAGCCATGTGTTATCAAACTGTTAGATGGCTCAGCCATGTCTCATCATACTGTTAGATGGCTCAGCCATGTCTCATCATACTGTTAGCCGCTCAGCCATGTGTTATCAAACTGTTAGCCGCTCAGCCATGTCTCATCATACTGTTAGCCGGCTCAGCCATGTGTTATCAAACTGTTAGCCGCTCAGCCATGTGTCATCATACTGTTAGATGGCTCAGCCATGTCTCATCATACTGTTAGCCGGCTCAGCCATGTGTTATCAAACTGTTAGCCGGCTCAGCCATGTGTCATCATACTGTTAGCCGGCTCAGCCATGTGTCATCATACTGTTAGCCGCTCAGCCATGTGTCATCATACTGTTAGCCGGCTCAGCCATGTGTCATCATACTGTTAGCCGCTCAGCCATGTGTCATCATACTGTTAGCCGCTCAGCCATGTGTCATCATACTGTTAGCCGGCTCAGCCATGTGTCATCATACTGTTAGCCGGCTCAGCCATGTGTCATCATACTGTTAGCCGCTCAGCCATGTGTCATCATACTGTTAGCCGGCTCAGCCATGTGTCATCATACTGTTAGCCGGCTCAGCCATGTGTCATCATACTGTTAGCCGGCTCAGCCATGTGTCATCATACTGTTAGCCGCTCAGCCATGTGTCATCATACTGTTAGCCGCTCAGCCATGTGTCATCATACTGTTAGCCGCTCAGCCATGTGTCATCAGACTGTTAGCCGCTCAGCCATGTGTCATCATACTGTTAGCCGCTCAGCCATGTGTCATCAGACTGTTAGCCGCTCAGCCATGTGTCATCAGACTGTTAGCCGCTCAGCCATGTGTCATCATACTGTTAGCCGGCTCAGCCATGTGTCATCATACTGTTAGCCGGCTCAGCCATGTGTCATCATACTGTTAGCCGGCTCAGCCATGTGTCATCATACTGTTAGCCGGCTCAGCCATGTGTCATCATACTGTTAGCCGCTCAGCCATGTGTCATCATACTGTTAGCCGCTCAGCCATGTGTCATCATACTGTTAGCCGCTCAGCCATGTGTCATCAGACTGTTAGCCGCTCAGCCATGTGTCATCAGACTGTTAGCCGCTCAGCCATGTGTCATCAGACTGTTAGCCGCTCAGCCATGTGTCATCATACTGTTAGCCGGCTCAGCCATGTGTCATCATACTGTTAGCCGGCTCAGCCATGTGTCATCATACTGTTAGCCGGCTCAGCCATGTGTCATCAGACTGTTAGCCGCTCAGCCGAGTGTCATCATACTGTTAGCCGGCTCAGCCATGTGTCATCAGACTGTTAGCCGCTCAGCCATGTGTCATCATACTGTTAGCCGGCTCAGCCATGTGTTATCATACTGTTAGCCGCTCAGCCATGTGTTATCATACTGTTAGCCGCTCAGCCATGTGTCATCAGACTGTTAGCCGGCTCAGCCATGTGTCATCATACTGTTAGCCGCTCAGCCGAGTGTCATCATACTGTTAGCCGGCTCAGCCATGTGTCATCAGACTGTTAGCCGGCTCAGCCATGTGTCATCAGACTGTTAGCCGCTCAGCCATGTGTCATCATACTGTTAGCCGCTCAGCCATGTGTCATCAGACTGTTAGCCGCTCAGCCATGTGTCATCAGACTGTTAGCCGCTCAGCCATGTGTCATCATACTGTTAGCCGGCTCAGCCATGTGTCATCATACTGTTAGCCGGCTCAGCCATGTGTCATCAGACTGTTAGCCGCTCAGCCGAGTGTCATCATACTGTTAGCCGGCTCAGCCATGTGTCATCAGACTGTTAGCCGCTCAGCCATGTGTCATCATACTGTTAGCCGGCTCAGCCATGTGTTATCATACTGTTAGCCGCTCAGCCATGTGTTATCATACTGTTAGCCGCTCAGCCATGTGTCATCAGACTGTTAGCCGGCTCAGCCATGTGTCATCATACTGTTAGCCGCTCAGCCGAGTGTCATCATACTGTTAGCCGGCTCAGCCATGTGTCATCAGACTGTTAGCCGGCTCAGCCATGTGTCATCAGACTGTTAGCTGCTCAGCCATGTGTCATCATACTGTTAGCCGGCTCAGCCATGTGTCATCAGACTGTTAGCTGCTCAGCCGAGTGTCATCATACTGTTAGCCGGCTCAGCCATGTGTCATCAGACTGTTAGCCGGCTCAGCCATGTGTTATCAAACTGTTAGCCGCTCAGCCATGTGTCATCAGACTGTTAGCCGGCTCAGCCATGTGTCATCAGACTGTTAGCCGCTCAGCCATGTGTCATCAGACTGTTAGCCGGCTCACCCATGTGTCATCAGACTGTTAGCCGCTCAGCCATGTGTCATCAGACTGTTAGCCGCTCAGCCATGTGTCATCAGACTGTTAGCCGGCTCAGCCATGTGTCATCATACTGTTAGCTGCTCAGCCATGTGTCATCATACTGTTAGCTGCTCAGCCATGTGTCATCATACTGTTAGCCGGCTCAGCCATGTGTCATCATACTGTTAGCCGGCTCAGCCATGTGTTATCAAACTGTTAGCCGACTCAGCCATGTGTCATCATACTGTTAGCCGACTCAGCCATGTGTTATCAAACTGTTAGATGGCTCAGCCATGTCTCATCATACTGTTAGATGGCTCAGCCATGTCTCATCATACTGTTAGCCGCTCAGCCATGTGTTATCAAACTGTTAGCCGCTCAGCCATGTCTCATCATACTGTTAGCCGGCTCAGCCATGTGTTATCAAACTGTTAGCCGCTCAGCCATGTGTCATCATACTGTTAGATGGCTCAGCCATGTCTCATCATACTGTTAGCCGGCTCAGCCATGTGTCATCATACTGTTAGCCGGCTCAGCCATGTGTCATCATACTGTTAGCCGCTCAGCCATGTGTCATCATACTGTTAGCCGGCTCAGCCATGTGTCATCATACTGTTAGCTGCTCAGCCATGTCTCATCATACTGTTAGCCGGCTCAGCCATGTGTTATCAAACTGTTAGCCGGCTCAGCCATGTGTCATCATACTGTTAGCCGCTCAGCCATGTGTCATCATACTGTTAGCCGCTCAGCCATGTGTCATCATACTGTTAGCCGTTCAGCCATGTGTCATCATACTGTTAGCCGGCTCAGCCATGTGTCATCATACTGTTAGCCGGCTCAGCCATGTGTCATCATACTGTTAGCCGCTCAGCCATGTCTCATCATACTGTTAGCCGTTCAGCCATGTGTCATCATACTGTTAGCCGGCTCAGCCATGTGTCATCATACTGTTAGCCGGCTCAGCCATGTGTCATCATACTGTTAGCCGGCTCAGCCATGTGTCATCATACTGTTAGCCGCTCAGCCATGTCTCATCATACTGTTAGCCGCTCAGCCATGTGTCATCATACTGTTAGCCGGCTCAGCCATGTGTCATCATACTGTTAGCCGGCTCAGCCATGTGTCATCATACTGTTAGCCGGCTCAGCCATGTGTCATCATACTGTTAGCCGGCTCAGCCATGTGTCATCAGACTGTTAGCCGGCTCAGCCATGTGTCATCAGACTGTTAGCCGGCTCAGCCATGTGTCATCAGACTGTTAGCCGGCTCAGCCATGTGTTATCAAACTGTTAGCCGCTCAGCCATGTCTCATCATACTGTTAGCCGCTCAGCCATGTGTCATCATACTGTTAGCCGCTCAGCCATGTCTCATCATACTGTTAGCCGGCTCAGCCATGTGTCATCATACTGTTAGCCGGCTCAGCCATGTGTTATCAAACTGTTAGCCGCTCAGCCATGTCTCATCATACTGTTAGCCGGCTCAGCCATGTGTTATCAAACTGTTAGCCGCTCAGCCATGTGTCATCATACTGTTAGATGGCTCAGCCATGTCTCATCATACTGTTAGCCGGCTCAGCCATGTGTTATCAAACTGTTAGCCGGCTCAGCCATGTGTCATCATACTGTTAGCCGGCTCAGCCATGTGTCATCATACTGTTAGCCGCTCAGCCATGTGTCATCATACTGTTAGCCGGCTCAGCCATGTGTCATCATACTGTTAGCTGCTCAGCCATGTCTCATCATACTGTTAGCCGGCTCAGCCATGTGTTATCAAACTGTTAGCCGGCTCAGCCATGTGTCATCATACTGTTAGCCGCTCAGCCATGTGTCATCATACTGTTAGCCGGCTCAGCCATGTGTCATCATACTGTTAGCCGCTCAGCCATGTCTCATCATACTGTTAGCCGCTCAGCCATGTGTCATCATACTGTTAGCCGGCTCAGCCATGTGTCATCATACTGTTAGCCGGCTCAGCCATGTGTCATCATACTGTTAGCCGGCTCAGCCATGTGTCATCATACTGTTAGCCGCTCAGCCATGTCTCATCATACTGTTAGCCGCTCAGCCATGTGTCATCATACTGTTAGCCGGCTCAGCCATGTGTCATCATACTCTTAGCCGGCTCAGCCATGTGTCATCATACTGTTAGCCGGCTCAGCCATGTGTCATCATACTGTTAGCCGGCTCAGCCATGTGTCATCAGACTGTTAGCCGGCTCAGCCATGTGTCATCAGACTGTTAGCCGGCTCAGCCATGTGTCATCATACTGTTAGCCGGCTCAGCCATGTGTTATCAAACTGTTAGCCGCTCAGCCATGTCTCATCATACTGTTAGCCGCTCAGCCATGTGTCATCATACTGTTAGCCGGCTCAGCCATGTGTCATCATACTGTTAGCCGGCTCAGCCATGTGTTATCAAACTGTTAGCCGCTCAGCCATGTCTCATCATACTGTTAGCCGCTCAGCCTAGTGTCATCATACTGTTAGCCGCTCAGCCATGTCTCATCATACTGTTAGCCGACTCAGCCATGTGTCATCATACTGTTAGCCGGCTCAGCCATGTGTCATCATACTGTTAGCCGCTCAGCCATGTGTCATCATACTGTTAGCCGGCTCAGCCGAGTGTCATCATACTGTTAGCTGGTCAGCCATGTGTCATCATACTGTTAGCTGCTCAGCCATGTGTCATCATACTGTTAGCCGGCTCAGCCATGTGTCATCATACTGTTAGCTGCTCAGCCATGTGTCATCATACTGTTAGCCGGCTCAGCCATGTGTTATCAAACTGTTAGCCGCTCAGCCATGTCTCATCATACTGTTAGCCGCTCAGCCATGTGTCATCATACTGTTAGCCGGCTCAGCCATGTGTCATCATACTGTTAGCCGGCTCAGCCATGTGTCATCATACTGTTAGCCGGCTCAGCCATGTGTTATCAAACTGTTAGCCGCTCAGCCATGTCTCATCATACTGTTAGCCGCTCAGCCATGTGTCATCATACTGTTAGCCGGCTCAGCCATGTGTCATCATACTGTTAGCCGGCTCAGCCATGTGTTATCAAACTGTTAGCCGCTCAGCCATGTCTCATCATACTGTTAGCCGCTCAGCCATGTGTCATCATACTGTTAGCCGGCTCAGCCATGTGTCATCATACTGTTAGCCGGCTCAGCCGAGTGTCATCATACTGTTAGCCGCTCAGCCGTGTCTCATCATACTGTTAGCCGACTCAACCATGTGTCATCATACTGTTAGCCGCTCAGCCATGTGTCATCATACTGTTAGCCGGCTCAGCCGAGTGTCATCATACTGTTAGCTGCTCAGCCATGTGTCATCATACTGTTAGCTGCTCAGCCATGTGTCATCATACTGTTAGCTGCTCAGCCATGTGTCATCAAACTGTTAGCCGCTCAGCCATGTCTCATCATACTGTTAGCCGACTCAGCCATGTGTCATCATACTGTTAGCCGGCTCAGCCATGTCTCATCATACTGTTAGCTGCTCAGCCATGTGTCATCATACTGTTAGCCGGCTCAGCCATGTGTCATCATACTGTTAGCCGGCTCAGCCATGTGTTATCAAACTGTTAGCCGCTCAGCCATGTCTCATCATACTGTTAGCCGCTCAGCCTAGTGTCATCATACTGTTAGCCGCTCAGCCATGTCTCATCATACTGTTAGCCGACTCAGCCATGTGTCATCATACTGTTAGCCGGCTCAGCCATGTGTCATCATACTGTTAGCCGCTCAGCCATGTGTCATCATACTGTTAGCCGGCTCAGCCGAGTGTCATCATACTGTTAGCCGCTCAGCCATGTCTCATCATACTGTTAGCCGACTCAGCCATGTGTCATCATACTGTTAGCCGGCTCAGCCATGTGTCATCATACTGTTAGCCGCTCAGCCATGTGTCATCATACTGTTAGCCGGCTCAGCCGAGTGTCATCATACTGTTAGCCGGCTCAGCCGAGTGTCATCATACTGTTAGCCTGCTCAGCCGAGTGTCATCATACTGTTAGCCGGCTGAGCCAAGTGTCATAATACTGTTAGCCGGCTCAGCCGAGTGTCATCATACTGTTAGCCGACTCAGCCGAGTGTCATCATACTGTTAGCCGGCTCAGCCGAGTGTCATCATACTGTTAGCCGGCTCAGCCATGTGTCATCATACTGTTAGCCGGCTCAGCCGAGTGTCATCATACTGTTAGCCGGCTCAGCCGAGTGTCATCATACTGTTAGCCTGCTCAGCCGAGTGTCATCATACTGTTAGCCGGCTGAGCCGAGTGTCATAATACTGTTAGCCGGCTCAGCCGAGTGTCATCATACTGTTAGCCGACTCAGCCGAGTGTCATCATACTGTTAGCCGGCTCAGCCGAGTGTCATCATACTGTTAGCCGGCTCAGCCGAGTGTCATCATACTGTTAGCCGGCTCAGCCGAGTGTCATCATACTGTTAGCCGGCTCAGCCTAGTGTCATCATACTGTGAGCCGGCTCAGCCGAGTGCCATCATACTGTTAGCCGGCTCAGCCGAGTGTCATCATACTGTTAGCCGGCTCAGCCGAGTGTCATCATACTGTTAGCCGGCTCAGCCGAGTGTCATCATACTGTTAGCCGGCTCAGCCGAGTGTCATCATACTGTTAGCCGGCTCAGCCGAGTGTCATCATACTGTTAGCCGGCTCAGCCGAGTGTCATCATACTGTTAGCCGGCTCAGCCGAGTGTAATCATACTGTTAGCCGGCTCAGCCTAGTGTCATCATACTGTGAGCCGGCTCAGCCGAGTGCCATCATACTGTTAGCCGGCTCAGCCGAGGGTCATCATACTGTTAGCCGGCTCAGCCGAGTGTCATCATACTGTTAGCCGGCTCAGCCGAGTGTCATCATACTGTTAGCCGGTTCAGCCGAGTGTCATCATACTGTTAGCCGGCTCAGCCGAGTGTAATCATACTGTTAGCCGGCTCAGCCTAATGTCATCATACTGTTAGCCGGCTCAGCCGAGTGTCATCATACTGTGAGCCGGCTCAGCCTAGTGTCATCATACTGTTAACTGGCTCATCCGAGTGTCATCATACTGTTAGATGGCTCAGCCGAGTGTCATCATACTGTTAGCCGGCTCAGCCGAGTGTCATCATACTGTTAGCCGGATCAGCCGAGTGTCATCATACTGTTATAGCCGGCTCAGCCGAGTGTCATCATACTGTTAGCCGGCTCAGCCGAGGGTCATCATACTGTTAGCCGGCTCAGCCGAGTGTCATCATACTGTTAGCCGGCTCAGCCGAGTGTCATCATACTGTTAGCCGGCTCAGCCGAGTGTCATCATACTGTTAGCCGGCTCAGCCGAGTGTCATCATACTGTTAGCCGGCTCAGCCGAGTGTCATCATACTGTTAGCCGGCTCAGCCGAGTGTCATCATACTGTGAGCCGGCTCAGCCTAGTGTCATCATACTGTTAGCCGGCTCAGCCCAGTGTCATCATATTGTTAGCCGCCTCAGCCCAGTGTCATGATACTGTTAGCCGCCTCAGCCCAGTGTCATCATACTGTTAGTCGGCTCAGCCGAGTGTCATCATACTGTGAGCCGGCTCAGCCCAGTGTCATCATACTGTTAGCCGGCTCAGCCGAGTGTCATCATACTGTGAGCCGGCTCAGCCTAGTGTCATCATACTGTTAACTGGCTCATCCGAGTGTCATCATACTGTTAGCTGGCTCAGCCCAGTGTCATCATATTGTTAGCCGCCTCAGCCCAGTGTCATCATACTGTTAGCCGCCTCAGCCCAGTGTCATCATACTGTTAGCCGACTCAGCCGAGTGTCATCATACTGTTAGCCAGCTCAGCCCAGTGTCATCATACTGTTAGCCGGCTCAGCCCAGTGTCATCATACTGTTAGCCGGCTCAGCCCAGTGTCATCATACTGTTAGCCGGCTCAGCCGAGTGTCATCATACTGTTAGCCGGCTCAGTCGACTGTCATCATACTGTTAGCCGGCTCAGCCGACTGTCATCATACTGTTAGTCGACTTAGCTGAGTTTCATCATACTGTTAGCCGACTCAGCCGAGTATCATTATACTGTTAGCTGGCTCAGCCGAGTGTCATTATACTGTTAGCCGGCTCAGCCGAGTGTCATTATACTGTTAGCCGGCTCAGCCGAGTGTCATCATACTGTTAGCCGGCTCAGCCCAGTCTCATCATACTGTTAACTGGCTCAGCCACGTGTCATTATAGTGTTAAGAAACAATATCCAGCATCTCCATGAGGATTAGATGTAAAATGAAGTCTTTATTCGATATTAAAAATATTATCCATCAAAACACAGCAAAATACAGAGGCAGGTGGAAGAGAGGAGCTTTTTCCTACGCGTTTCGACCTATGCAGGTCTTAGTCATGGAAATAAGACCATGACTTAGGGCGGCTTTGCACGTTGCGATGTCGGTGGGGTCAAATCGAAAGTGACGCACATCCGGCGTCACTTTCGACATCGTACTGTGTAAATGCTAGATGATACGATGAACGAGCGCAAAAACGTGGTTATCGTATCATCGGTGCATTCACCGACATTTCCATAATTTCGCTGCAGCGACGGTACAATGTTGTTCCTCGTTCCTGCGGCAGCACACATCGCTGTGTGTAAAGCCACAGGAGCGAGGAACATCTCCTACCTGCATCCTGCTCATCTCCGCCCCTCCGCTGCTTTTGGCCGCCTGCCGTGTGACGTCGCTATGACGCCGCATGACCCGCCCCCTTAGGAAGGAGGCGGGTCGCCGGCCAGAGCGACGGTCGCAGGGCAGGTGAGTGCATGTGAAGCTGTCGTAGCGATAATTTTCACTACGCCAGCTTTCACAAGATAGTCCCCGCCCCCGTCGCAGGTACAATATCGCGTGCGACATCGCAGCATCGGCTTGCGATGTCGCAACGTGCAAAGCCCGCCTAAGACCTGCATAGGTCGAAACGCGTAGGAAAAAGCTCCTCTCTTCCACCTGCCTCTGTATTTTGCTGTGTTTTGATGGATAATATTTTTAATATCGAATAAAGACTTCATTTTACATCTAATCCTCCTGGAGACACTGGATATTGTTTCTTAACTCTTCATGTGATTTCCCTCCTGGGTCAGGGTGTTTCCGTGCGTCGGAGGTGTGACCAGGAGTGAAGAGGGGTGAGCTGAATCTTTCCTCATTATAGTGTTAGCTGGCTTAGCCGAGTGTCATCATATTGTTCGCCGGCTCAGCCGAGTGTTGGCAGCCTCCCGATCAGATGCACACTCCGGAGCAACTTCCATGCGCTGCACATTTAGGGTGTACCATCCTCTTTCACCTTTATAGGGATTATACGCGACCACATCTCTTGGGTAGAGGTCACGTTTTGGATGGCCTTTTTGGAGGTGGGCTTCCACGTCCTGTTTTGAGACGAAGATGTCCTTCGCAAGACCGGTCTTGCTAACAAAGCCCCATCCTTTCTCCAGGTTGAACCGGACGACCGTCCCATAACTCAGCGGTCCCCGCTCAGATGGTCGGACCTTACGGAGCCGTTTCTTTGTGGCCATATTGTGGGCCTCCATCTCCTCCCATCTCGACTGGCGCTGTTCCCGCTTTGCTTGCAGTTTCAGCAACTGCTGCTGGCAGGCCACCACTATTGCACTTGCAGACGGGGTGGGAGTTAATGGAGCCGCCAGTCCTTTTCCACTGCCGGCAATGACATCCCAGGCCAAGCGTCGCTGCACCTGACCGGGTACAAGGGCAGGGGGAGCTGAAAGGGGGCCCAATAGGGTGTCCTCAGCGACCAGGGCAACAGGGGTTGTCGTATCCATTACCTCTCCGGTGCTGATCTTTTCCTCCCCCTGGGCTGATGATGCGCATTCCATCAGGGCATGTCCCTCCGCCACCACTTCCATCATGGATGCCTGCCATTGCTGGACCGCACCCACTTGGAGCTCCAGCAGCCGGCGTCCCAGCCTCTTCACTTTCTCCTCTAAGAAATTTGGATACAGGAATGGTCGCGGCACTGGGGCATTCTCCGGACAGCCAGTGGAGCTGGTTGCTGCCACCTCACGCTCCAGGTTGTCCCGATTGTGGCTTGTCATGGCACACTCCAAATCTTTCTGCACAGTTGTCCCATCCTTCGCCACTTCCTGGGGAGGCAGGACTTTTGGGCCCTTGGGTAAGTTTCGTTTCTGCTCTGGTGCTGCAGGAGGTGGCCACAGCTTTTCGCGCCATGCCACTACCCAGCCCACGAAGGGTGGATACACCCAGACTATATGGTTGCACATGGCGCTTGTTCTTTTTCAATAGCCGCCAGCACATAGTCTTTTCACACAGTCTGCTAAGGCGCACAGTACCCATGGCAACAGGCACAAGAATCCTGTTCGTGATGCCAAAATGACACGCCCGCACTGGGGCCGTGGGGTGACTCGTTAGCAGGCAGCGGTTCTGCTCCTGGGGCGCCGTGGTGGCGTGACCCGGCTCCGTGACCCCGGCGGTGTTGTTTAGTAAATAGGAAGGGGATGGTAGTTTGTGACGCCACCTGTGGTATGCAGCCGCTGTGGGATGGGGACCTCAGGGCAGTTTAGATGGTGTAGCTCTCCACAGTTAGAGCTGGGCCCCAGGGCGGATCAGGATGGTAGTAGTCTATGATGGCAGGCGAATAACGGAGCGACACAGGGATACAGTCTCAAGGTTTTTACTCACTGTAGCAGGTTCCAAGGTAACACAACATCAGTGACCACTTTTGGAGTGCTGGGGTTTTACTGTGATGGGCTCTAGCCAATCCCGGGTGGATCGGAGGTCGAGTCTGGTGCACCCTTCTTATGTGTACCTTCCCTGGCCATCTTCCTGCGCTTGCTTCGCCCTCCTGCCTTGCGCCCTCACTCACTGAACCCTGTGCCAGTGCCCGTGGACCCTGTTGGGTGGCGTGACGCTCTATGCCTTGGTCCTTTTGGGTCACCGTCCAGCAAATTCATGTGCAGATGTGGCTGCGGTGCTTGAAGTCACCTCAGCCGCTGGTTTTACTAGTGGAGTACGTAGGTTCTTCTCCTCTAGCCAAGGGACCATTCCCTGTGTTGCGGCCAAGTCCTTCCACCCATAGATTTGGAATAAGGCCACAGGAGGTTGTGGCACTCCCGTCGTCTCCAGGACCCCTTCTGTCTGTGCCCGGGCCGAGCGGTACCATTCCAGGCCTCGGGTCTTCGCTCCTCCACTGCTCTTCTCCTTTCCTTCTCCACACTCCACACTCCACACTGTGTTCCCACTTGTACTACTGTGTTCCCACTTGTACTACTGTGTTCCCACTCCTAAGACTCCACCCCCCAGCCTGGCTTTGAGTATAATCACGCCCCTATCATGTCTGATTAGGTGTTTCTGAGCCTGGGTGTTGCGTAACTGCATGCGTCTTGCATCCCCAGCACAATCTATAAAGATTGTGCATAATCCAACCGCACGTTGCGTTTGAGAGCGCAGCTTTTCGGATGCTGAAATTTTGATCCAAAACGCTGCATTCTAAAAAGCAACATGTCACTTTTTTGTGCGTTTCGGATGCTTTTCCCACTCTGTCTATGGCAGAGCAAGCATCCAGAATGCATGAATTCTGCATAAATTTTGCATTCAACAATGCATCCAAAACGCAGCTTTTCGGCTGCGTTCTGCAACGCACAAATGCTGCGGAAGATTTGGCACGGCAGAACGCAGACGTGTGCACATACCCTTAGTGTGAACCGGTGATGCCCTCCTCTTTACCCAGGATGAAATAAAACAACTCTGGATGAAGTGCAGTACCTCTTTGGCGACTGAAGCCTCAGAGGCGCCACATATATAAGAGCTCACTGGTGGTGACCACAGCTCATAGGGGAAAAACCTGGTGACAGGTTCTCTTTTGTCATGCTTTCGGTCGCAGGGTCAGTCTCCCCTGGGCAGGGAGATCGACGTTCTCCCCGCACCTTTTATTCCTGCCTCTGGCTCTGACTCTGCAACGCAGCATGTCACTCACTCTGTCCAAAGTGCTGAGCGTTCCTCTGTCTTCTTCTCCTCCTGGAACCTTCGTTCTCTGAACAAATCCTCTGGGAGCACATTTAGGCGAGGCGGCGCGCCACACTCTGCTGTAATTTAAAGGGACAGTACACCTGTTCCTTGTTGTGCTGTTTTCTATTGCAGGATTGCTTCCTGCTTATAAGGCACCTGTACCCTATGAGTGGTGCCTGGGCAACATGCTCATTCCTATAGAACGTTGCTAGGGTTCAGGCCCTGTCTGCTGTGCTCTGTGCTCGCTGACTATGCTGCGTTCTGCTCTGCAAAGATAGTTACTTCTTTCTCTCAACAGAACCTTCATCAGCTGGTCCATTATACCTGGTCTTACCTTATGGTCTGGATCCCTACTCTGCCGTCCTTCTGGAATAATCCTGATTCCTACAACAGCCAGATACGCTTCTCCAGGAAAAGTGCAGAGCATTCTGGACTCATTCTACTACAGGATCCGCTTCTCTTGAATGATACAGAGCATTCCGGATTCTACTCTCCCATTGAGCCGTCATTCTTCTGAGTAAGCCGGGACTCTAACGGACTGTCTGACCCTCTGGAGTCGTGACTGCGATAATCCCTGTATGGGGGTTCCCTCGCCACTAACCCCTCCAAGTGGTGCTCAGTGTGATTCGTCCCTCTGGCAAGCGGTTTTCGAACCCTCCGGGGCTCTGCCGGGATAATCCCTGTATAGGGGTTCCCTCGCTGGTTGCTTCTTCGGCAGTGCTCTGCGCTGTGATCCTTTGGGCCCTCTCACTATCTGCTCTATTACTAATTCTTCAATAAACCATCTTCTATTTTCTCTAAGGTCTCTCTGGTCTCTTGCTGTATCGGTTAATCTGCTACCAACGAACCCCGGTGGTCCAGCGAGACCACAGTACATCTCCATGCCTCAGTGGCATAACACCTTTTATGTTTCTTGTAGGTTACCACACCATGTTACCCATATACAGGTCCGGACCAAGCACACATTTACAGTCGGCTACATCTTTATACTGAGAACCCATGTCACGCAAATGCTGCTTAACTCTGTCCCATGTAAACTAGAATGCTGAGACCAATTGGTCTTCCCCAGATACCCCTGATGAGTGCCCCCCCCAATCCCCCGAAACGTACGGAACTGAGGATGACAACCATAGACAGGAAAAAAAGAGATATAACAGAATATTCATGACGGCGAGTATTGATGACAAATTCAACGAGAGGAAGGAACAGGAACCACTGTTCCTGATTATCTGAAACAAAACAATGCAAATACTGCTCCAAATTCTGATTCACGCATTCTGTTTGCCCATTAGATTGAGGGTGGAATGCCAACAAATGAGATAATTTAATCCCTGACTGGGAGGAGAAAGCTCTCCAAAAGTTGGCAATAAATGGAGTTCCTTAATCAGAGACAATATTAAAGGGGACTCTGTTATGGTCAGGAGACCGCAAAAGATCTTGCAAAAATCCCATGAAAAATAGTAGAAGTTAATGCATAATAGACCATTCATAAGTATGTCCAACCACAAAAATATTAAACTTTATTATAAGTAATTAAAAAATATATAATCAGACAAACACAGAAACACACAATGTGCATGTCCAGTGTGATTAATACACACTAGGTAGTAAGTATTTGGGATCAGTTGTAAGTGATTAATGTGCAGTGATGGAATATACACGGTATATATTACCTAATGTAGGGACTCCGGGGGGTACCTCTCTCTCCACTTGGTCCTACCTGACAATGGGGCTTTATGCACCCTAGATGTGTGGTGCCCCCATTCTACGACGACTATCCCATTTGTCCCTAATTACCTTCTAGGATACCCACCACCAACCTCCATAAAGTGCAAAGTGCAGTAACTCTGGCACACATAAACATACACATCAAAGGAGGTTTTTCATGTTATACAGAATATATATATATATATATATATATATATATATATATATATATATATCCCTTCCTGATGAGTTTTTCGTAACTCAGGGGACCGAGAACAATTAGATTAGCCCTTATGATAAATACCTAAATTGTATAATTAATTCAAAAACAAATCCACAATTTGTTTTTGGGGTACTTTACGGTTTGGTGGTAGTCCTCCTGGGCTACAGGGAGAATCCACATATGGGAGTAGCACGTTCCCAAAAAGAAGACGGGGGTTCCAGTTGCAAAAGGATCCTAGTATTATAAGAAGAGGACCTAATCCCTTACCCAACGCGTTTACCCCCACTGAGTCTTGGGGTTCATCAGGGGAATCAGATAAGAATCAGATAAGAAATGTCAGCAGTACATACAGGACTGCCGCATTATCCACCTGGACATAGGTACAGTGCCTTACGGGACCAGGCACGTTTTTTTCAACATTTGGATTTCTGGAGGGGTTGGCGTCTTTCTGGCTAATCGGGATGAGACTGAGCTCCTGATAGCCATATCTCATTCCCCTGATGAACCCCAACAATAAGTGGGGAGAAACGCGTTGGGAAAGGGATCCTCTTCCTATAATAATGGGATCCTTTTGCAACAGGGACCCTTGTCTTCATTTTGGGAGCGTGCTACTCCCATATGTGGATTCTCCCTGTAGCCCAGGAGGACTACCAACAAACCGTAAAGTACCCAAAAAAGAATTGTGGATTTGTTTTTGAATTAATCATACAATTTAGGTATTTATCATAAGGGCTAATCTAATTGTTCTCGATCACCTGACTTACGAGAAACTCATCAGGAAGGGATATATATATTCTGTATAACATGAAAAACCTTCTTTGATGTGTATGTTTATGTGTGCCAGAGTTACTGCACTTTGCACTTTATGGAGGTTGGTGGTGGATTTCATAGAAGGTAGTTAGGGACAAAAGGGACAGTCGTCGTGGAATGGGGGCACTACACATCTAGGGTGCTTAAAGCCCCATTGTTGGGTAGGACCAAGTGGAGAGAGAGGTAATAGTCCCAGGAGTCCCTACAGGAGCATCGGAAGCAATATGCTAATGACCCTGTGCTGCGAGTGTCAGCCGAGGGTCATGCGGCTGTGATACGATCTTGTGATTGCTTCACAGGGGCGGAGAAGATGGAGGGAGTACTTTCTCTCCATCTCCGTTGTCTGTCTCTGCGTGCACCGCACTGCAGTCGCATAACATGCGAGTGCAGTGCGATTTTACACACACACGTGAGCCGAGACTCGGTGCAAATCGCAACATGCTGCGATTGTACCGAGAGCCCGATTCGTGTGGAGAAAAACGGGATGAAACTGTCTTATTGATTAACACTGGTGCGAGTGCAATCCTATTTTATATCGGATCGCACTCGCACAAGAAAATCGCAGATGAAAAAGCGCCCTAAAGCAAAGTGAGGCCCTGCTGGCTAGATACAAAAGTATAGGATAGATTGCTGGTTGCAGCCAGTAAAAATCCTGAAAATATGCCAACACTTGATAATCAAAAGAATTCCCTTAAAGACCACATGATCTTCCACCCACTATATTAGGAACTCTTGTGGAAATACATTTAAAAAGAGAAAGCAAATATAATGGGAAAGATCTTAACTACAAAAACATAGGAGATACAAAAACTCCTGAATAAAACAGGGAGTAATAACTCCCTATCTTACTAGGAATAAATCATCCTCTGAAAATAGTGCAGAAAGAGTATTTATTCACTTGCAAGAAACAAAAGGGAATATTCTCAAACATTGATTTAGAAAAAGACATAGATTAGGCAGAAACGCCTTTCAATGCAAATTCAACCTTTAACCAAGCCCAGACTAAGAGAGCAAAATACCGTATTTTTCGCTTTATAAGACGCACTTTTGTTCCCCCAAATTTTGGGGGCAAGTAGGGGGTGCGTCTTATAATCCGAATATACGGGGTGGGGGGGTGTATATATATATATATATATATATATATATATATATATATATATATATATATATATACACATCTACTAGAGTCCAGGTGAGGTGGGGCAGCTCTGGAGCGCTGCTGGGGGCTGGTGAAAGCTGCAGGCAGGCAGCGTTAGATCTCATGCTCCTGCTCATAATATGCACTGCCGCTGTCCATCACCATGGTGCTGAAACCGCACCGTGGTGATGGGCTGGGGCAGCGGCGCATATTATATGTGCCTGCGCCCCCCTTTGATGGCACATGCCCCCCCTTTGTTAGATATGGCCCCCATGCTGCTACCCATAGTAAAATAAAAAACTCTTTATTTACCTCCTCCAGCGCTGATCTCCCGGTCTCCTGCTGCCGCTGTGATCATGCATGCAGAGATGATATCACTCTGCTGTGCCGATCACATGACCGGCACCGAGAACCAGGAAGTTCAGGAGATCAGAAGCACAGAGGGAGACAGGAGGGAGGACAGTGCTGGAGGAGGTAAAGTAAAGTGTATATTTTACTATGGGTAGCAGCATGGGGGCAATATCTAATGCAGGGGGATGTGTGCCATCCATAGGAGGCCATGGGCAGCACAGGGAGATGTGTGCCATCCATAGGGGGGCATATCTAACACAGGGGGAGGTGTGCCATCCATAGGGGGCCATGGGCAGCACAGGGGGACGTGTGCCATCCATAGGGGGCCATGGGCAGCACAGGGCGATGTGTGCCATCCATAGGAGACCTGTGCCAGCTGTAGGAGATGTGTGCCATCTATAGGAGACCTGTGCCAGCTGTAGGGGATATGTGCCAGCAATAGGGGACGTGTTCCAGCACAGGGGGACATGTGGCATAAATAGGGGACGTGTTCCATCAATAGGAGACATGTGTCAGCAATAGGGGACGTGTGCCATCAATGGGGGACATGTGGCATTTGTTAGATGGACACTGGCATTATAAGACGGACCCCATTTAACATTAAAAAAAAAATCTCTTTTCCTTCACCAAATTTGGGGGTGCGTCTTATAATCAGGTGCATCTTATAAAGCGGAAAAAAATACGGTACTTATCAGACATAGCTGCAGACTCAGAATGACATGGAGACAAAACCGATGCAAAAGGAACAAAAAAAACGCTGTAGAAATCATTCCTGGAAGATCCAAAAAGGAGCAGAAAAAAGCAAAAACAGAACCTACAGGGAAAGGCAAAAAGCCTAAAAGCTGGAGGACAAACTTCAGGACATCTTCACATGGAGCAGAAACAATTATCACCGGTAAATGTTAGATAAAAACTACCTTCCTATATCCCTCCAGGCTGGACTCCATAGGCTCCCTGAAGCAGCCATCATCTCCTACATCTGTCTGAGTGACAGATGCAGAATCAGACTCAATACGAACACTAGCCACTAGAGCAGGGGTGTGCAATTAATTTTCCCATGGGGCCGCATGAGAAATTCGGATTGGTTTAGAGGGCCGGAGTAATATAATTAACTCAGTTCTACCCAATATACTACATTACTACACCTGTAATAAACTACACCCCCATATACACCTGTAATATACTACACCACTACATACTACACCTGTAATATACTACATCACTACACCCCTATACACTACACCTGTAATATACAGCACTACACTCCCATATAATACACCTGTAATATACTACATCATACACCCCTATATACTACACCTGTAATATACTACATCACTACACTCCTATATACCACACCTGTAATACACCCCTATATACTACACCTGTAATATACATCACTACACCCCTATATACTACACCTGTAATAAACTACACCCCCATAAACACCTGTAATATACTACACCACTATATACTACACCTGTAATATACTACATCACTACACCCCTATATACTACACCTGTAATATACATCACTACACCCCTATATACTACACCTGTAATATACTACATCACTACACTCCTATATACTACACCTGTAATACACTACATCACTACACTCCTATATACCACACCTGTAATACACCCCCATATACTACACCTGTAATATACATCACTACACCCCTATATACTACACCTGTAATATACTACATCACTACACCCCTATATACTACACCTGTAATATACATCACTACACTCCCATATACTACACCTGTAACATACTACATCACTACACCCCTATATACTACACCTGTAATATACATCACTACACTCCCATATACTACACCTGTAACATACTACATCACTACACCCCTATATACTACACCTGTAATATACATCACTACACTCCCATATACTATACCTGTAATATACTACACCCCCATATACACCTGTATTATACTACACCTCCATATAATACACCTGTAATATACTACACCTCCATATAATACACCTGTAATATACTACACCTCCATATAATACACCTATAATATACTACACCTCCATATAATACACTTGTAATATACTACACCCCCATATAATACACCTGTAATATACTACACCTCCATATAGTACACCTGTAATATACTACATCACTATACCCCCATATACTACACCCCTATATACTACACCTGTAATAAATCTTCATCACTACACCCCATGTACTACTACACTACTACCACCACACAACACCATATACTACACCTGTAAAACTACACCACTACACCCCCAGTATTAGTCACCAGTCCCCCCCTCCCCAGCTTATTAGTCACTACTTACCTCTCCCTTCTTATCGTCCCCGTCCTCAGGCACCTCCGTACAGGCCCCCCGCTGAGCTGCTCCTTCTCTTCTACGGGCCCTGGCTGTGCCAATGCTGATCTGCGAGGGGCCCCCGCCGCTGCTTCTCTTCAGGCCCCCGCTGTGCTGCTCCTTCTCCTGTACGGCGCCGCTGCTGTTCTTGTGCTGGTCCCCGCCGCTGCTTCTCTTCAGGCCCCCGCTGTGCTGCTTGTTTTCCTGCCGGGCAGGAACTTTTGAAATGACACACGCAGCACAGTACTGACAATGTCAGAGCGCGCGCGCGTGTGTCACAGAGAAAGTGCCGGCAGGGAACAGAGGAGAGATTCCTGAGTTCCGCCTCCTGCACTGACTGTGCAGAGCTGCAGGATCTCTCCCTGCCCGGCACGCTGCAGCCCGGCTCCACTGCACCGGCTGAAGATGGGCGGGCCGGTCACAGAGAGTAGGTGGGCCGCATGTGGCCCGCGGGCCGCCCCTTGCCCAGGTCTGCACTAGAGGGAGTCCAGAAACAGCACCATCTCTGATGATATTCACAACAGGACTCCATAGAGCTTGACAATTTTATTAATAAATACCTTGGCTAAAGTCCTGACATTAGCTAATGACGATAAAGCGATAAAATGTGTCGTCTTAGTAAACCTATCCACTACCACCAAAATATTATTACTATTATTATTAATAATAATACTATTACCAGCAGAGGAAGGTAAATCCATAATAAAGTCCATGGAAATGTCTTTCCAAGGTTGACTAGGAACATTTAAAGGTTGAAAACATCCCGAAAGACAAAAATGAGATGCCTTTTGAGCGCGCACAGGTAGCACACACAGAGACATAGGACACCACATCCCTCTGAATTCTGGGTCACCAAAAGCGATATAATACGAGATCCAGAGTACCTTTATTCAAAGGGTGACCATCCAGGACAGAATCATGATGCTCTCCCTGAACCTTAAGATGAAGATTCAGGGGAACAAACGACTTGTTCACTGGAACCGCAGATGGTGCTTCACCTTGAACCTTAGCAATCTCAGACTCCACATCAATACTGAGTGCCGACACCACCACTCCCTTATGAAGAATGGGGACAAGTTCCTCACAGGGTTCCTCCACCTGGAAAACTCCTGGACAAATCATCGGTTTTAATGTTTTTAGAACCAGGGCGACAAGTAACGAAAAAAATTAAATGTATTAAAAAATAATGACTATTGAGCTTGTCTTGGTGTAAGATGTTTAGCCAACTCAAGGTTAAGAAAGTTTTTATAGTCAGTAACTACTGTAACAGAATGAGTAGCTCCGTCCAAAAAGTGCCGCTATTCCTCAAACGCTACCTTGATCACCTGTAATTCCCTGTTACCAATATCATAATTCTGTTCGGCTGAAGATAATTTCTTAGAAAAAACGGTGTATGGACGCAGTTTACCAAGAGATGGATCTTGAGACAATACAGCTACCCCCACCTCTGATGCATCAACATCCATATTAAAAGGTTGAGATACATCAGGCTGTATTAATATGGGTGCTGACGAGAAGCATTTCTTAAAGAAGTTGCCCATTTACCAAAACTGATTTTTTTTTTTCTCATAAATCTTGCTAATATGTGCCTCTCCACACATCTATTATGTTATTTCAGCAATATTACCTTTCTTTGTCGCTCCATTGGGAGACCCAGACAATTGGGTGTATAGCTTCTGCCTCCGGAGGCCACACAAAGTATTACACTTTAAAAAGTGTAACCCCTCCCCTCTGCTATACACCCTCCCGTGCATCACGGGCTCCTCAGTTTTTATGCTTTGTGTTGAAGGAGGCTGACACTCACACAATGCTCCACATTTTAGTCAGCAGCAGCTGCTGATTATACGGATGGAAGAAAAGAGGGCCCATAACAGGGCCCCCGGCATGCTCCCTTCTCACCCCACTGAGTCGGCGGTGCTGTTAAGGTTGAGGTACCCATTGCGGGTACACAGGCTGGAGCCACATGCCGTTTTCCTTCCCCATCCCTTAGGGGCTCTGGGTGAAGTGGGATCCTAACCGGTCATCCAGGCACTGGGACCGGCCTCCATCCGCAGCCCCTGGTGGTATCTGCCGGACAGGAGATGGAGTATCGTCAGGGACATGGCCCTGCATCTACAGGTACTCTGTGTCCCCTTTGGGACGGTGCATGAAGCACCCTGGCCTCAGACGCTGCAGCGACTGCGGTGTGATTTTTTTGACCGGGACTACCGCGCCGACCGTGCCTGTTTGCCGGCCGCGGTTTCTGCTTTAGTCCCCGGCTTTTGCGGCCTAGTATATTAAACTCCCGCCCCTGGGCCTGCCAGTCAGGGAGAAGGGCGGGACGGTCGGTACTACGCCGATGGTGAGGGCTGGAGCACACTTCGCTGTCCTCCTCCCCCCTCACTGTTCACTATGGGGCGCAGATTCCCGCACTTTTGTGGTTCCGCCCTCGGCTCCCTCCTCCCCTCGGAACGCCGGCGGCCATTGTTATATGGCATGATTCTGCCGGTGGAGATCAGAATGTGCTCACTCAGCACTACAGCTCTAGGAGAAAGGGTTCCTAACAGGTCGCCAGGCGCTGGGACCGGACTCCATCCGCAGCCCCTGAGGGATTCTGACGGACAGGAGACTGGACATCATCAGGGACAGAGCCCTGCATCCAGAAGGTACTCTGTGTCCCCTTCGGGGGACGCTGCATACAGCACCTGGGTTACAAACGCCGCAGCGGTGCAATTTGGTTTGTGAGACCGGGACTACCGCGCCGACCGCGCCTGTTTGCCGGCCGCGTCTTTAACTTTAGTCCCCGGCTCTTGCGGCCTAGTACCATATACCCCCGTTCCCGGGCCTGCCAGTCAGGGGTAACGACGGGACGGCCGACGGGACGTCGGCAGTGAGGGCTGGAGCATACTTGGTATCCTCCTCCCCCCTCACTGTGCACTGTGGGGCACCAGTTCCCAATAGGGTGCTGGCCACCCCTTAGGTGCCGAAGTGTATATATATATATATATATTTTATATGATTTCACTGTTCGGCAGCACTATTGCTTTTGGCACTGCGGAGCACCAGATTCCCGCACTTTCTGAGGGCTCCCTCCTCCTCTCAGAACGCTGGCAGCCATTCCTTTCAGCACTTCTGGCGCTGGAGAACCTCAGGGACGAGCTCCACAGCTCTGGGGGCCCAGGCAAGGGAATCTGGTGGTCAAGCAACCGCTGAGAGCGGTCGGTAAGCCGCACCTGTTACTGGGTGCTGGACCCCCTGGGTGCCGAAGTGTATATTTATATGTTTATATTGTATACTCTGTACGGCCGCACTATTACTTTGGCTATATACCCTCACTGATTGCTCAAGAGGAGACAACAGCATGTCGTCCGCAAAAAGCAAGGGTGCCAAGGCACAGGCTTACTTTGCAACCTGTACCTCATGTGCGGCTATGCTACCTGCAGGTTCCACCTACCCTCATTGTGTGCAATGCTCGGCCCCCGTGACACTCACTCAGCCGAAGCCTCAGCCACTGGTGGGACCCTCGGCCCACGTAGAACCACCGGCTACCACTGTCCAAGTGGCAGGGACGGAGTTTGCAGTGTTGGCTGAGAAACTTTCTGAGTCACTTTCTCAATCCATGGCTCAGTCTATGGATAGATGGTCTGCTAAGATACTAGAAGCTTTGCAGCCCAGACCGGTAACTCAGGCCCCGGGCACTGTTGAATCATTGCCCCCAGACCCCCCTCGGTCGGCGCAGCAAACTGCTCCTGGGGTGACTCCTAGGTCCCACGGTGAGGACTCAGACACGGTCCGCAGTCCCAGACCGGCTAAGCGGGCCCGCAGGGAGCTCCCCTCGACTTCATCACACTGCTCAGGGTCTCAGCATGAGGACTCTCTGGAGGATGAAGCGGGGGTTGCAGATCAGGGCTCTGATCCTGACACCGCTCTCAATCTTGATACACCTGAAAGGGACGCCATAGTCAATGACCTTATAGCGTCCATCAACCAGGTGCTAGAACTTTCTCCCTCCCGGGGGATCCCCAATCGTACGTGGAGTGCGTTTCTGGATCACTCCAACGTCAGAGATACAGTCCAGAAGCACCGAGCTTTTCCGGACAAGCGCTTTCCAAAGCGCCTTAATGACACACGTTACCCCTTCCCCGCTGACATAGTTAAGGGTTGGGCTCAGTGTCCCAAAGTGGATCCTCCAGCTTCCAGACTGGCGGCTAGATCCATAGTAACAGTGACAGATGGTTCATCGCTCAAGGATGCCACTGACAGGCAAATAGAGCTCCTGATGAAATCCATCTATGAAGCCATAGGCGCGTCTTGCTCCGGCATTCGCAGCCATATGGGCACTCCAAGCTATCTCAGCTTGTCAGTCTGAGATTAATGCAGTCACACGTGCCTCTACTCCGCAGGTTGTGTCTTTAACCTCTCAGGCGTCGGCTTTGCGTCTTACGCCATGAATGCCGTCCTGGACTCTGCGAGCCGTACAGCGGTAGCATCCGCCAATTCAGTGGCAGTCCGCAGGGCCATGTGGCTACGCGAATGGAAGGCAGATTCTGCTTCCAAGAAGTCTTAACCGGTTTGCCATTTTCTGGCGACCGTCTGTTTGGCGTGAAATTGGATGAAATCGTTAATCAATCCAAGGGAAAGGACTCGTTCTTACCCCAGTCCAAACCAAACGGACCTCAGCAAAGGACCCTGTTCCCCTTCAAGAAGGTGGTCGCGGTTTTTACTCCAACTTGTTTGTGGTGCCAAAAAAGGACGGTTCTTTCCGTCCCGTTCTGGACCTCAAACTGCTCAACAGACACGTGAAAACAAGAGGGTCCCGGATGGAATCTCTCCGCTCTGTCATTGCCTCGATGTCACAAGGAGACTTCCTAGCATCAATCGACATTAGGGATGCGTATCTCCACGTGCCAATTGCACCAGAGCATCAACGCTTCCTGCGTTTCGCCATCAGAGACGAACACCTTCAGTTCGTGGCACTGCCTTTTGGCCTGGCGGCAGCCCCACGGATCTTCACCATGGTCATGGCAGCAGTGGTGGCAGTCCTGCTCTCTCAGGGACACTCGGTGATCCCTTACTTAGACGATCCTCTAGTCAAAGCACCCTTCCGGGTGACATGCCAACACAGCCTGAACACTGCTCTGGAGACTCTCCAGAGGTTCGGGTGGATCATCAATTTCCCACAGTCAAATTTGACACCGACCCAATAACTTACATCGGGATGAAGTTTCATACTCTCCCAGCGGTAGTGAAGTTCTCGCTGGACAAGCAGCGTTCACTACAGACAGGGGTGCAATCTCTCCTTCGAGTCCAATCTCACCCCTTGAGGCGGCTCATGCATCTCCGCAGTTCACATCCCGGGCGTAGAAAACTGGGAAGCAGACTTTCTCAGTCGCCAGGGCATGGACGCAGGGGAATGGTCTCTTCACCCGGACGGGTTTCAAGAGATCTGTTGCCGCTGGGGAACGCCAGACGTCGACCTAATGGCGTCCCGGCACAACAACAAGGTCCCGACCTTCATGACACGGTCTCAGGACCACAGAGCTCTGGCGGCAGACGCCTTAGTTCAGGATTGGTCGCAGTTTCAACTGCCTTATGTATTTCCTCCTCTGGCAATGTTGCCCAGAGAGTTGAGCAAGAGCAGGTCCGACGGCAGCCGCGCCATCCTCGTCGCTCCAGATTGGCCGAGGCGATCGTGGTACACGGATCTGTGGCACCTCACGGTGGGTCAACCGTGGACGCTTCCAGACCGACCAGACTTGCTGTCTTATGGGCCATTTTTCCACCTGAATTCTGCGGCCCTCAACCTGACTGTGTGGCCATTGAGTTCTGGTTCCTAGCGTCATCAGGGTTGTCTCAAGATGTCAGTGCCACTATGAGACAGGCCAGGAAACAGACATCAGCCAAGATCTATCACAGATCTTGGAGGGTCTTCTTAGCCTGGTGCTCTGAGAAGGGGTTTACCCCCTGGTCGTTTGCCCTACCCAGGTTTTCTGTCCTTCCTTCAAGCTGGTTTGGACAAGGGTTTGTCTCTCGGATCCCTCAAGGGACAAAATTTAGGCGCTATCCGTATTTTTTCAAGAGCGTCTAGCCAGACTTCCGCAGGTCCGCACGTTCCTGCAGGGACTTTGCCATTATACGGGCTCTTCAAAAACCACCTTTTGAGCCGCTGCGGGATGGCTCCCCGTCACGTCTTTCGCAGACGGTGGCATTTCTAGTGGCGGTTACATCACTCCGTAGAGTATCAGAGCTTGCAGCGTTGTCTGCAAAGCTCCTTTCCTGGTTTTTTCACCAGGATGACGTGGTTCTGCGTCCGGTTCCGGACTTTCTCCCTAAGATGGTATCCCCCTTTCATCTCAATCAGGATATCTCCTTATCCTTCATTTGCCCTCATCCAATTCACCAATGTGAAAAGGATTTGCATTTGTTAGATCTAGTGAGAGCTCTCCGGATCTACGTGTCTCGTACGGCGCCACTGCGACGTTCTGATGCGTTTTTTTGGCCCTTGTCGCTGGCCAGCGTAAGAGGTCGCAGGCTTCCAAGTCAACCTTGGCTCGGTGGACCAAGGAACCGAATTTTGAAGCCTAACGTCCTTCTGGGCTTCCGATTCCTTCAGGGTTGAAAGCCCATTCTACCAGAGCCGTGGGTGCATCCTGGGCATTGCGGCACCAGGTTACGGCTCAGCAGGTGTGTTAGGCGGCTACCTGGTCGAGTCTGCACATTTTCACAAAACACTATCAGGTGCATGCCCTGCTTCGGCAGATGCCAGCCTAGGTAGGTGAGTCCTTCAGGCGGCGATTGCCCACCTGTAAGAGGGGGCCGTTGTTTCGGCTCTTTTTTATCGAGGTATTCTTTTACCCACCCAGGGACTGCTTTTGGACGTCCCAATTGTCTGGGTCTTCCAATGGAGCGACAAAGAAGAAGGGAATTTTGTTTACTTACCGTAAATTCCTTTTCTTCTAGCTCCAATTGGGAGACCCAGCACCCGCCCCTTTTTCCCTTCGGGCTGTTTTTTCTTGTGTACACATGTTGTTCATGTTGAATTGTTCTTTTGGTTCATGGTTCAGTTTCTCCGAACATCCTTCGGATTGAATTTACCTTAGACCAATTTATAAGTTTCCTCCTTCCTGCTTTTGCACCAAAACTGAGGAGCCCGTGATGCACGGGAGGGTGTATAGCAGAGGGGAGGGGTTACACTTTTTAAAGTGTAATACTTTGTGTGGCCTTCGGAGGCAGAAGCTATACACCCAATTGTCTGGGTCTCCCAATTGGAGCTAGAAGAAAAGGAACTTACGGTAAGTAAACAAAATTCCCTTCTTTATTGTGCTCTAGCATCACATCCTCATTTCTGGCTCTAGCTCTGATGGAGTTAATCTCTCTCCTGACTTCCTGTGTTCAGGTCCTACAACTCCCATAATTCTTAGGACTGTATCTAACACACCCACTCAGCTCTCCACCCAAAGACTCCTCCCTGCCTCTTCCCTGTGGAAGCACTGAGAGAAATCACAATAGAGACAGCAGAAGCTCCCAGCTCTGCACAACCAGGGGAAGAAAGCGTCTATCTTCTGCTTGTTCTCATATAGTTCATTTTGTGTGTGTGTGTGTGTGTGTGTGTGTGTGTACAGAAATGATGATTAAGACTGCTTTCACACATCAGTTTTTTAGCATCAAGCACAATTCAGTGTAAAAACTGATACAATGGATCAGGCGAAAAAACGGGTCAGTTGCATCAGTTTTTTAAATGAGTTCCTTCAGTTTTTGGATGGATCCGTTGTGCTACTGAGCATGCTCAGTAAAAAAAAAAACGGAATCAGTCGCTGTAATGCGTTGTGTGCCGCTTTACAACGGATCCGGTGCCCATAGGCTTTCATTGTACATGACACGGACCAGGCGCTGTCCGTTTTTTTGCCGCTGCCAAAAAACGTTGCATGCTGCGTCCTTTCTGGCAGCTGGACACATAAATTTCGCTGGATCCGTGCACAGCACACAGCGCTGCCTTCTCCCTCCCTGAGGAAGCTGGATTTGGGCACCTGATCCCAAAGAGGTGAAACGTACGTTGGTGGGGTATAGGGGAGCTCTTTTTACTTACTCAGGACTATGCATGAGTCACCTTA
The DNA here is from genome assembly GCF_048569485.1 of Anomaloglossus baeobatrachus. Classification (NCBI taxonomy): domain Eukaryota; kingdom Metazoa; phylum Chordata; class Amphibia; order Anura; family Aromobatidae; genus Anomaloglossus; species Anomaloglossus baeobatrachus. Next base: position 165,416,107 of record NC_134359.1, read on the forward strand.
TATGCATTGGCCAATTTATAGTATTGTCATCTCTTAATACAATTATGCTTATCTGATTTGTAATTGTTTCATATGCACTGGCCACTTTATAGCATTGTCTTTTCCTCTTATTTATACTATTCATCTGGAAATTTGAGCATAATGAGGTTAGGGGATGTATGAGCATATTTATGGATATTTATTGTTGCACCTGCACTTTATTTATATTGTCATGATTGCCCGGTTTCCCTACCCCTTTTATGTATGCAGATTGTCCATTTTTGGACTGATTATTATGACATAACTTGCTGCTATATTCTGTCCTGTGTATGTATCACATTCCCTTGTTTGTCTTTTACCCTTTTTTGTGCTGGTTGCACATAATAAAATTGCCTTTTGCACTTTTTGACTCTTGTCCTCTTGCGTTTTACAAGTCACAGTGTACAGTAACTTGGTCCCATGCAGCACGACAGGTGACAGAGCAGAACAAGTTGGTGACATGCTCTGCTCTGACACATGCGGTGCTGCATGTCACCAGCATGTGAGTCTCTTGCTGTGTCCTGTAGTGCTGGTGGGAGTATATGATCACACTGCCGACACTGCCCGCTCTCCTGACATTGGAACAGAAAGGGCGGCTGGATAGTGAGATCACATACTTGCGTGATAGGGGGGGGTGTTTCAGCTGAAGAAACCCCCCTGTAATCCACACTGGCGCCCTGTGCCTCACCAATCTGCCGGACACTTAGCCCACTCGATGCTGGGCTGTGACGTGCGGTAGTCACCGCCCACAGCCCAGTCAATCAGTGTGAGTGGCACCAGCATCCCCTGATGTAACATCCAGTCTGAGAGCCTGGAACTTGATGTGATGTCAGAGGATACTAGCGGCCACAACACCAGCGGGTCATTTGACCTGCACTGAGCGTGCAGGATAGCGCCGCTCAGTGCCAGAACTGCAAACAGAAGCCAATGAAGAAAACGCCTTGTGACGGGGTATGCAACAGAGCAGTGAGGGACGCCAGGCCAAGGAACAATCCAAAGGGCTTTATTGGAACCACAAAGAATAAGCAGCCAACATAAATATAAATCCTTCAAATCTGCAAGGAGTCCACAACAGAAAGAACAAAAGATCCAGGGGCACCGCCTGGTATTCCGATGCCAGGGGAATTAGGGCAATGGTCCTTATATGAGTTCCTTGAGTCCAACAGGTGAACAACAAAACACAATCCCACGTGGCCGCGGATCTCCAGTCTGTAACAGTCCACACACACAGACCCCAGGATCCAGCCTCAGCTATGGATCCTAGTCCTTCTCCAGCCGAGCTCCAACTAACTGAACTAACATGTTCTTCTCTCCTGGGATCAGCCCCTTAGGTGGGCACACCTCCCCCTGGCCATTTGATGCATGAATGGACTTTAGACTGCTGGCTCTGTTCTGTTTACCAAGTTGTAGATTGGAGAAGTCCCATGCTGAGAAGAACAATATATATATGCAACCCCCACCAAATCAATGACAATAGCTATTGCTGAAGCCTGAGTGCAATATGATACAGGCTAGGGGGAAGGTATGGTCACTTACATCCCAAGGCATATGTCACGCTCCCCGGGTCCTCGGCTCCCCTCCCCGGGTCCTCTGCTCCGCTCCCCGGGTCCTCAGCTCCGCTCCCCGGCTCACCTGCCACGCTCCCCGCTCTCCAGCCTCCGGTGCCCGTCCTTCCCAGGCCCCCTGGTCTCCGATCCCGGCGCCCGACGGCTTCCCAGGTCCTGGCCGGCTCCCCTGCGTCCTCCTCTCAGCTTCCTTCCCTGGCTTCTGGCACCCGGGCCGCGCGCATGCGCATTAGGGCGCGCGCGCGGTCACTGACCCTTTCTTAAAGGACCAGCGTCCATTAACAGGAAATGATGCAAATCAGGTACAGGGTATAAAGGGGTTTATTCTCCAAGGGGGCGGGGCCTGATCTTCGTGTTTTCCCAAGCTAGGAGTCAGGTCTCCTTGTGTTTTGTGAGATACTTAACTCTCTATCTTCTAGAGCCGACCCTGCATCGCCATCCGGTCCTGCGGTACCTCGAACCCCGAACGCTGCCCATCTGCCATCCTGACAGTCCGTACCATCTCGGATCCCTGCGGTGACCCGTCATCTCGCTCCAACGGTTCCGGACCCCGCCTGACACCATCACGGCTTCCGAACCTGAGCTCCGTCACCCGGACCACCATCAGTGACCTCGTGGTCCCAGGGACTTCTCCATTTTCTCCCAGTGCACGGACTGTCCTGCTACCTACAGTGCTCCGGCTACCGGACTCCTTTACCTCATCCGGGAGTTCGGCCCAGTGGATCCACCTCCAGGGTCTACCCGTCCATCTGGCCCTAACAGCATAGTATTACAGCAAATACAGTGAGAAGGTAAAATACATCACATGGCATCTTATACAAAAATATGGGATGGAGAAAACTACATACATCATGACAATTCCTTCCCCTCCCAACTTGTGTACGTACTAGGGACCTCTACAGGTCGCTAGTTAAGTACATGCAGGCATGGCTGACAGGACTCAAGGCTCCTCTTGCCTGGACAGTCCATCTGCATTTTGGGTGTTGGCTCCAGGTTCTTTAGTGTATGATGAAGATGTAGGGTTGAATGTTCGGGTCCAGTTTATATCCTCCTTCACTTAAACTCTGCTTCCTGCACCCACAATTCGGCATTGTATATCTCCCACATCATTGCCTAGGAGTATGTCTGCAGGAAGGCCGCTCATCACACCGATTATGCATTGTTTTGCCCCAAAGCCATAATCCAGGGTCACACTCGCTTTTGGAATATATCTCTGAGTACCTCCAGCCAATTCAATGGCAATTCCTGGTCCCTGTTGAATTGCTTCTGGTTGAATTACTCGGGGATCTGCGATGGTGAGAAAAGCCCCAGTGTCATGAAAGCCAACAACTTTTTGGCCATCCAGCACAACCTCCTGTAGATGTTTATGCTGAAGATCATAAGAACGCGTGGCTGTGGCTCGCACTCCATAGACTCCTGGTAGGGAAGTCAACATATCAGGGTCACTTGGCAAATCATCAGGGCCTGAATCCAGCTCTTCTCCTGCTGAAGGTGTCTGTAGATAATGGACAGGCAAAGGTGGTCTGCAGCTGTTCTGGCTCTGAACACCTGGACAGTGAGCTTGCAGATGACCAGGCTGCCCACATTGATAACATCTGCGCTGCATCTCACTCCTTCCAGTTTGCCTTCTGGAGAAGTAGGTAGGAGACCTTGGTGACTGATAGGGAGGTGCAGGTGCTGGAGGTGGTTGTCGATTTGGAGGATGACTCCACTGGATAGATGGGCATGTGGCCCGCAGATGTCCGGGATGCCCACAGCTATAACATCTCCGCTCTTCTACTTTCTCTCCTCGTCGTATTCCAAAAAATGTGGTACAAACAACTGGAGGCACGTACACACGGGTATCCACATGAGGTGGTGATCTAGGTCCAAGAACATTGGACACTGAAGGACAAGGAACCTCTGGTGTTGGGGAGCTGGTCATTTTTGCTCCCTCTGCTAGCAGCTTCTTCCATTGAGGCTTGATGGTGAGAGCCTCATCAGCTAGAGCTGCAGCTTCCTCCACAGTGGCTGGTCTCCTTTCACGCACCCATTCCCGGATCTCAGCGGGGCACTTGAAGTAAAACTGCTCTTTTAGGAGGACCTGGAGGACGGTCTCCAAGGTTAAGGCCTCCTCTGCCTCCAGCCAACGATGCCACAGATGTTTGAGTTTGTGGGCATACATCTTGAAGGACACTTCCTCATCACATGCTAAAGTACGGAACTGAGTCCTGTAAGTGTCTGGCGTTACAGCATAATGTTCTAGAATAGTCTGTTTAATATCCGCATACCCACAGTTCCACCGAGGGTCCATAGCTCTATAGGCTGCAGCAGCTCCACCCTCTAAGAGCCCAACCAGATGCCGGACGTGCTCCCTTTTTGGGACTTCCATTAATCGACACTGATGCTCAAAGTCCTGGAAGAAGCCCTCAATGTCACCAGCAGCCTCATTAAACTGCTTTAAGTCTTTGCGGGACACCCTGGGAAGTTCCCTCATGATGGGTGCTGGGGTTACAGTCTGTCTGGAACCTCTCGCGGCTTCCACAGCGAGCTGCTTATCCAGCAATGCCATCTCCTCCATCCTGCGCTCCTTCTCTTTAGCTCCACGCATGACCTCCATCTTATATTCTATGGTGGTCTCCTCTCCAAGCAAGGCCATCTCCTCCTCGTACCACACAACCCATTGACTTTTTTGGGTATTTACCTCCGGCTCCCGTCTTCGCTCCCCTTGCTGTGGAAATTGTTCCTCGGTGCCATCTTGCAGGCAAGCGTTTTCCAATGCCTCAAATAGTTGCTCCTTAGAGAGTCCTTTGTAGCCGACACCTAATTCACGGGCCTTTGTTTGTAGGCTCACCACAGTCCAGTTCCTGTATCCTGAGGTTCTGGTTTCAGACGTTGATTGGCCGTTGTCCTCCATTTCTTCTGCTCTGATCCCACCGCTGCCACCAGTTTGTGACGGGGTATGCAACAGAGCAGTGAGGGACGCCAGGCCAAGGAACAATCCAAAGGGCTTTATTGGAACCACAAAGAATAAGCAGCAAACATAAATATAAATCCTTCAAATCTGCAAGGAGTCCTCAACAGAAAGAACAAAAGATCCAGGGGCACCGCCTGGTATTCCGATGCCAGGGGAATTAGGGCAATGGTCCTTATATGAGTTCCTTGAGTCCAACAGGTGAACAACAAAACACAATCCCACGTGGCCGCGGATCTCCAGTCTGTAACAGTCCACACACACAGACCCCAGGATCCAGCCTCAGCTATGGATCCTAGTCCTTCTTCAGCCGAACTCCAACTAACTGAACTAACATGTTCTTCTCTCCTGGGATCAGCCCCTTAGGTGGGCACACCTCCCCCTGGCCATTTGATGCATGAATGGACTTTAGACTGCTGGCTCTGTTCTGTTTACCAAGTTGTAGATTGGAGAAGTCCCATGCTGAGAAGAACAATATATATATGCAACCCCCACCAAATCAATGACAATAGCTACTGCTGAAGCCTGAGTGCAATATGATACAGGCTGGGGGGGAAGGTATGGTCACTTACATCCCAAGGCATAGTATTACAGCAAATACAGTGAGAAGGTAAAATACATCACATGGCATCTTATACAAAAATATGGGATGGAGAAAACTACATACATCATGACACGCCTAAATTAGTAAGTTACACTCATATGGAAAATAAAAAAATGGTGAACCACCCCTTTAAGTTAACACATAAGTGTGATCCTCATAAAATTTATTTTTTGGATATTCAGTTGGAAGTTACTTCAACCATCTAAAGAAGATGAATTGGAGCAAAAAGTGAAATTTATCTCCACTTATAACTAGTGTTGAGCGAGTATGCTTGTCACTACTCGGTACTCGCACGAGTATCACTGTACTCGGGCTACTCGGCGGGGACCGAGTAATCTCGCGATACTCGTGCTGTACTCGTGGTCTTCATCCCTGCATGTTGGCGCTCTTTTGAGAGCCAGCCCTCATGCAGGGATTGGCTGGCAGACCACTGCAATGCCACAGCCCTGTTAGTTATGGAATTGCAGTGATTGGCCGGCCTGTACAGCGTGACCGAGCCTTTATACCGGCGGGCGCGCTGTGCTCTGCACACAGCCATCCAGACAGTCAGTGCAGGGAGAGTGTTGCTGCTTCAGGGAAAGGTTTGCGGCCCTTTATAGTTATTTCCGTAGCAGGGCTGCAAACAGTGTGACCAGAAGTCCTTCTCAGGACTATTGTAGTTGTATACAGGCAGGCAGGGTATAGCCAGGTCGGAGTACAGGAGCAGAGTCCTTATCAGGACTATTGTTGCTGTATACAGGCAGGGCAGGGTATAGCCAGGTCGGAATACAGGCTAGTGACCAGAAGAGTCCTTCTCAGGACTATTGTAGCTGTATACAGGCAGGCAGGCAGGGTATATAGCCATTCCTAGTGGTTACCGTATACCAGCCTTCATCATATCTGGGGCTGGTGTACACAGTCTAAAACAGTCCTGATAGTGTCAGACTTCTCAGTAATTGTCGCTCCTAAAAAGCTGTTAGGTTCTTAGTGCGTCCGTGCATGCATTTAAAAACTGCACGTGTGTGGCTGTCGGTGGCAGCGTACAGGTGCACTTGTGTGCGTTTTGCACAAACTAGTATATAACGCACAAGTCTAGTGAATAATACACGTCAGTCAGCAGTGTCTGATAGTGTCAAACTTCTCAGTAATTGTCGCTCCTAAAAACCTGTTAGGTTCTTAGTGCATCCGTGCTTGCATTTAAAAACCGCACGTGTGTGCCTGTCGGTGGCAGCATACAGGTGCACGTTTTGCACAAACTAGTTTATAACGCACAAGTCTAGTGAATAATACACGTCAGTCAGCAGTGTCTGATAGTGTCAAACTTCTCAGTAATTGTCGCTCCTAAAAACCTGTTAGGTTCTTATTGCGTCCGTGCTTGCATTTAAAAACCGCACGTGTGTGGCTGTAGGTGGCAGTGTACAGGTGCACTTGTGTGCGTTTTGCACAAACTAGTATATAACGCACAAGTCTAGTGAATAATACACGTCAGTCAGCAGTGTCTGATAGTGTCAAACTTCTCAGTAATTGTCGCTCCAAAAAACCTGTTAGGTTCTTATTGCGTCCGTGCTTGCATTTAAAAACCGCACGTGTGTGGCTGTCGGTGGCAGCGTCAGGCTCCACATTGTCCCTGGATAGAAACGTGCATGATGGCCTGTAAACCTGAAGTGCCCATTGTAAGGAAGTGAGTCTATTGTAGTATAGCCCTTTGGCAGGGCAGCCAAAAATTGGGAGGCTCCACATTGTCCCTTGATAGAGACGTGCATGAGGGCCTCAAAACATTGTTCCCATTGCAAAGGAGCGGGTCTCCTGTCGTTGTAATGCCCATTCTGAAAGAATGGGCGAAAAAATTTACCACTGGGGGTATACCTGAAACAACGGCCTAACTATTGTAACGGTTATCATGGTGGCGCATGAGAAGAAGGAGGAGCAGTCCAGCGATTAGCCAAAGTCCAGAAGTGTGTACCCATGGGTGAGTGGAGATACATGGCAAATTCCCGTTACAAACTTTAAATTCCGCTGTCATTTGCTGGTGAAGTCTGGCCCAATCCAACCCTTGTTCATCTTGATCAGAGTCAGCCTGTCAGCATTTTCAGTTGACAGGCGGGTGCGTTTATCTGTAATGATTCCACCTGCGGCACTAAAAACACGCTCTGACAAAACGCTAGCGGCAGGGCAGGCCAGGACTTCCAAGGCGTAGAGAGCCAAGAGCCAATTCATGCCACGTGTCCAGCTTGGATACCCAATAATTGTAAGGCACAGAGGAATGTCGGAGTACAGTTGTTCGATCTGCAAGGTACTCCTTGAGCATCTGGGCAAACTTAGAATTTCTTGTGGCACTACCCCGCACCTCAGGGGCTGTGGTATGTGAGGGGCTGAGAAAACTGTCCCACATCTTAAAGACTGTTCCCCTACCTCTGGCGGATTGGACTTGTGCCCCTCTCGGCTGTACGCCTTGGTTGTCCACTGATTCCTGACCTATACCGCTAGCGTTTTGTGAGGGGAATGCTTTGCCTACTTCCGTGACTATGGCCTTCTGGAACTGCTGCATTTTGCCTGACCTCTCCGCCTCGGGAATAAGAGACATAAAGTTCTCCTTTTAGCGTTGGTCTAACAGTGTTACCAACCAGTAATGATTGTCGGCCAAGATGTTCTTAACGCGAGGGTCACGAGGCAGGCAGCTTACCATAAAGTCAGCCATGTGCGCCAGACTCTTAACAGCCATCACTTCAGTATCCTGACCAACACGATGACTGAACATGCTGTCCTCCTCCTCCTCCTCCTCCTCCTCATCATCTACCGAGTCCTCTGGCCAGCCACGCTGAACCGAGGATATGACTGCATGTCATATCCTCAATTTGGCCAGAGAGTTGCTCCATGTCTTCATCCTCCTCCTCGTCATAGTCCTCCACTGCACGTTGTGATGAGACGAGGCTGGGCTGTGTGTTATCACCCACACCCACTACTGTTTCTTGCTCCAACTCATCGCCGCTCACCATCTTGGTGGAGTCCTCAAAGTTTTGGCGGATGGTACATAGGTCGGACATCCATCTCCACTCCAGTCCTCAGGTGTTATGTGTGGAGTTTGACCCATTTCCCGACGGCTTAGGTGATGCAGGTACTCAACAACTGCCCTCTTCTGCTCACATATCCTGACCAACATGTGCAGAGTTGAATTCCAACGCGTGGGGACATCACACACCAGTCTGTGAGCCGGAAGATGCAAATGGCGCTGAAAGCCGGCAGGCCGGCTGAAGCAGTAGGTGACTTTCGAAAATGTGCAGACAGGTGGCGAACTTTTACCAGCAGATCAGACAGCTCTGGGTATGACTTTAGAAACCGCTGAACCACGAGGTTGAGCACATGGGCCACGCATGGAACATGTGTCAGCTGGCCTCGCCTCAAAGCCGCCACCAGGTTCCGGCCATTGTCACACACGACCTTTCCTGGCTTTAGGTTCAGAGGTGTGAGCCAGTGATCTGCCTGCTGTTTCAGAGCTGTCCACACCTCTTCTGCATTGTGGGGTTTGTCACCTATGCAGATTAGCTTCAGCACAGCCTGTTGCCGCTTCGCTGAGGCAGTGCTGCAGTGCTTCCAGCTTGGGACTGGTGTGGAGGGTAAAGTGGAAGAGGATGCGCAGGAGGAGGAGGAGGCTTAGGAGCATGACATTCCGGAGCTGTAGAGTGTAGGTGAAACCCTGACTGAGGTAGGGCCTGCAAACCTTGGTGTGGGAAGGACGTGTTCCCTCCCTCGCTCAGACTGGGTCCCAGCTTCCACAATATTAACCCAGTGTGCCGTCAACGAGATGTAGCGGCCTTGCCCACAAGCACTTGTCCACGTGTCTGTGGTTAGGTGGACTTTGGCTGAAACAGCATTGTTCAGGGCACGTGTGATGTTTTTTGACACGTGGTTATGCAATGCGGGGACGGCACACCGGGAGAAATAGTGACGGCTGGGGACCGAATCACGTGGGACAGCTGCCGCCATCAGGTCGCGGAATGCTTCTGTCTCCACCAGCCTAAAAGGCAACATTTCCAGCGCAAGCAGTCGCAAAATGTTAGCATTTAGAAGTGTGGCATGTGGGGCGTTGGCAGTGTATTTGCGCCTGCGTTCAAAGGTTTGCTGAATGGATAACTGAACGCTGCGCTGGGACAAGGACGTGCTTGATGATGGTGTTATTTCTGCGTGGGCAACTGCTGGTGCAGGGCCGGAGGAGGCTTGACATCAGCAAGCACTGCTCCTCGACTCTGTTGTACATCCTACAAAGTCGGGTGCTTGGCTGACATGTGCCTGATCATGCTGGTGGTGGTCAAGCTGCTAGTTTAGGTACCCCTGCTGATGCTGGCACGGCAGGTGTTGCAAATGGCCTTTTTAGAATCATCTGGAGTCAACTTAAAAAACTGCCAGACTCGGGAAGACCTAACATTTGTACAGGCACCTTGTGTCGTGTTGTTGTTCCGGGGAATGGTTGCCTGACTTCTGCCTGGGGCCACCACCCTGCTTCTTACTGCCTGTTGGGATGCTACGCCTCCCTCCCCCTGTGCACTGCTGTCCTCGCTCTGCATATCCTCCTGCCAGGTTGGGTCAGTTACTGGATCATCCACCACGTCGTCTTCCTCTTCCGCACCCTGCTCCTCCTCCTGACTTCCTGACAATTGTGTCTCATCATCGTCCACCCCTTGTTGAGACACATTGCCAACTTCGTGAGAACCTGGCTGCTCAAATATTTGGGCATCTGTACATACAATCTCGTCATGACCCACTTCAACAGGAGCTGGCGAGAGGCCAGAATGTGTGAATGGAAACGTGAACAGCTCTTCCGAGTGTCCATGGACGTGTACTCGGCCTGGTGGTAGGAAGGAGGATAAGGTTCTGAAATGTGCGGTGCAGTATCACGGCTACTGACACTTGACCGTGTGGAAGACAGAGTGTTTGTAGTGGTGCCAATCTGACTGGAAGCATTATCCGCTATCCAACTAACAACCTGTTGACACTGGTCTTGGTTCAAGAGCGGTGTACTGCTGCGGTCCCCAAGAATTTGGGACAGGATGTGCGAGCGAGTAGATGTGGCCCTTTGTTGTGGCGAAATTAGAGCTTGCACACGACCTCGGTCTCTGCCTGCACCACCATCACATCCACTTCCTTGTTCGTTGCCAACGCCCTTGCACATTTTGCAATGCTGTGCTGATGTGTATTCACTAGACTTGTGCGTTATATCCAAGTTTGTGCAAAACGCACACAAGTGCACCTGAACGCTGCCACCAACAGGCACACACGTGCGGTTTTTAAATGCAAGCACGGACGCACTAAGAACCTAATAGGTCTCTATCCAGGGACAATGTGGAGCCTCCCAATTTTTGGCTGCCCTGCCAAAGGGCTATACTACAATAGACCCACTTCCTTACAATGGGCACTTCTGGTTTACAGGCCATCATGCACGTCTCTATCCAGGGACAATGTGGAGCCTCCCAATTTTTGGCTGCCCTGCCAAAGGGCTATATTACAATAGACCCACTTCCTTACAATGGGCACTTCTGGTTTACAGGCCATCATGCACGTCTCTATCCAGGGACAATGTGGAGCCTCCCAATTTTTGGCTGCCCTGCCAAAGGGCTATACTAAAATAGACCCACTTCCTTACAATGGGCACTTCTGGTTTACAGGCCATCATGCACATCTCTATCCAGGGACAATGTGGAGCCTCCCAATTTTTGGCTGCCCTGCCTAAGGGCTATACTACAATAGACCCACTTCCTTCCAATGGGCACTTCAGGTTTACAGGCCCTCATGCACGTCTCTATCCAGGGACAATGTGGAGCCTCCCAATTTTTGGCTACCCTGCCAAAGGGCTATACTAAAATAGACCCACTTTCTTACAATGGGCACTTCTGGTTTACAGGCCATCATGCACGTCTCTATCCAGGGACAATGTGGAGCCTCCCAATTTTTGCCTGCCCTGCCTAAGGGCTTTACTACAATAGACCCACTTTCTTACAATGGGCATTTCAGGTTTACAGGCCCTCATGCACGTCTCTATCCAGTGACAATGTGGAGCCTCCCAATTTTTGGCTGCCCTGCCTAAGGGCTTTACTACAATAGACCCACTTCCTTACAATGGGCACTTCAGGTTTACAGGCCCTCATGCACGTCTCTATCCAGTGACAATGTGGAGCCTCCCAATTTTTGGCTGCCCTGCCTAAGGGCTATACTGCAATAGACCCACTTCCTTACAATGGGCACTTCAGGTTTACAGGCCCTCATGCACGTCTCTATCCAGAGACAATGTGGAGCCTCCCAATTTTTGGCTGCCCTGCCTAAGGGCTATACTAAAATAGACCCACTTCCTTACAATGTGCACTTCTGGTTTACAGGCCATCATGCACGTCTCTATCCAGGGACAATGTGGAGCCTCCCAATTTTTGGCTGCCCTGCCTAAGGGCTTTACTACAATAGACCCACTTCCTTACAATGGGCACTTCAGGTTTACAGGCCCTCATGCACGTCTCTATCCAGTGACAATGTGCAGCCTCCCAATTTTTGGCTGCCCTGCCTAAGGGCTATACTAAAATAGACCCACTTCTTTACAATGGGCACTTCTGGTTTACAGGCCATCATGCACGTCTCTATCCAGGGACAATGTGGAGCCTCCCAATTTTTGGCTGCCCTGCCTAAGGGCTTTACTACAATAGACCCACTTCCTTAGAATGGGCACTTCAGGTTTACAGGCCCTCATGCACGTCTCTATCCAGTGACAATGTGGAGCCTCCCAATTTTTGGCTGCCCTGCCAAAGGCCTATACTACAATAGACCCACTTCCTTACAATGGACACTTCTGGTTTACAGGCCATCATGCACGTCTCTATCCAGGGACAATGTGGAGCCTCCCAATTTTTGGCTGCCCTGCCAAAGGGCTATATTACAATAGACCCACTTCCTTACAATGGGCACTTCTGGTTTACAGGCCCTCATGCACGTCTCTATCCAGGGACAATGTGGAGCCTCCCAATTTTTGGCTACCCTGCCAAAGGGCTATACTAAAATAGACCCACTTCCTTACAATGGGCACTTCTGGTTTACAGGCCATCATGCACGTCTCTATCCAGGGACAATGTGGAGCCTCCCAATTTTTGGCTGCCCTGCCTAAGGGCTTTACTACAATAGACCCACTTCCTTACAATGGGCACTTCAGGTTTACAGGCCCTCATGCACGTCTCTATCCAGGGACAATGTGGAGCCTCCCAATTTTTGGCTGCCCTGCCTAAGGGCTATTTTACAATAGACCCACTTCCTTACAATGGGCACTTCAGGTTTACAGGCCCTCATGCACGTCTCTATCCAGGGACAACGTGGAGCCTCCCAATTTTTGGCTGCCCTGCCTAAGGGCTATACTAAAATAGACCCACTTCCTTACAATGTGCACTTCTGGTTTACAGGCCATCATGCACGTCTCTATCCAGGGACAATGTGGAGCCTCCCAATTTTTGGCTGCCCTGCCTAAGGGCTTTACTACAATAGACCCACTTCCTTACTATGGGCACTTCAGGTTTACAGGCCCTCATACACGTCTCTATCCAGTGACAATGTGGAGCCTCCCAATTTTTGGCTGCCCTGCCTAAGGGCTATACTACAATAGACCCACTTCCTTACAATGGGCACTTCAGGTTTACAGGCCATCATGCACGTCTCTATCCAGGGACAACGTGGAGCCTCCCAATTTTTGGCTGCCCTGCCTAAGGGCTATACTACAATAGACCCACTTCCTTACAATGGGCACTTCAGGTTTACAGGCCTCATGCACGTCTGTATGCAGGCGCATTGGTGAACCTCACAATTTTGGACTGCCCTGGCAAAGGAAAATACTACAAAGACTCACTTCCTCAAAATGGGCACATTAGACTCAAGAGGCCTTCATGTACGTAAAATCTTTCATGTAATCTCCAAAAGTAACATACACCAGCTCTATCTCACTATTGGGTATGTGCCCTTAACATTTACGCCATGAAAATTCATTTTGGTGTCATTTTTGAAGGTTTTCTGGTGAGTCTGTAAAAATGGCGTAAAACGCGGATAAAATTGTTTACAGCTGTGACTTTTGAGTGATAAATGCTTCAAGGGGTCTTCCCCATGCTGTTGCCATGTCATTTGAGCACTCTTCTGAGACTTTTGTGACATTTTTAGGGTTTCTACATGCTGCCGGGGGTCATTTCATAAAATTACTCGGGTCTCCCATAGGATAACATTGGGCTCGGTGCTCGGGCCGAGTACACGAGTATCTTGGGATGCTCGGCCCGAGCCTCGAGCACCCGAGCTTTTTAGTACTCGCTCATCACTACTTATAACCATGAATAGTTTACCATAAGGGATATTCTCTCCAAACATTGGCCCATTTTACTTACTGAGCCCTCCTTCCCTGAATTTCTATCAGAAAAACCATCAATGACTTCAAGACGGTGTAAAAACCTCGGTGACGTTTTGATTCAGAGTCACTATGTACCTCACAAATCACTTTAATACAAGAGGCCCTATTTTGGGTTGTTATCCATGTGATCGCTGTGCTGCCTGCGTAATTGTCTTGCACTGTTCCACCTTTGAGACTGTGGAAGGTTCCCGCACATATAAAATTAGACATATCACTTGCAGAAGCACCCACGTGGTGTATTATGCCATGTGTGGTTGCTCGAAAATTTATATTGGCCTGACCTCGAAAGAACCATGGGTCAGAGTCAGGGAACATGTGCGGGACATTTGTGCGGCCAGGATAGCGACAGACATTGCCACTCTTATAACCCCGCCCCCGACACTTCAGGGACTTTCACAATTGTGATCCTAGGTCCCTGAGGTTTTGAGCTATCGATTTAGTACAGGGTGGGATTAGGGGGGGCAATCTTATGAAAATTCTGGCACAGAAAGACGAAATGGATTGTTTCTCTCGGTAACATGACACCTCAAAGACTTAATGAGACTCTGAGCTGCTCTCCACTTTTGTAGAATTATTGTAGTAATACTGCATCTATCTGAACTCCACAATACTGTGTCTTGTCTCCTTTATTCCTTTATATATTTTTTTAAATAATGTTTTGATTAATGTATTTTTTTTATGGTAGTTGTCTCGCTGTTAGTTGTCCTGCCAAGAATCTTTTTTGCGTCATTGAACATCATGTGAATACTCCGGAAAACTTGTTGGACACAGCTTCTTGTTTATATTGTAATATGGACTACCCATGGACTTTCTCATATTTATTATTGTATTTTATTTAATATACATGTGCTCACCAGTTCCAATCCAGTTGATGTGCGCGTGCCCTCTATCTGCCTCTTTCTGCTCCCCTTTCCCAGCGTCCAGTACTCTGCTGCGCTTGTCTGGGTGCCATAGTTACTCTGTGCTGACTCCGGACATGGCAATAGCAGGGGACGCCATGTCTGTGGAGCACAGACTCTTTGCGGCTAGTGCACATGCGCCAGTATACAGTCATGGCCAAAAGTTTTGAGAATGCTACAAATATTAATTTTTACAAAGTCTACTGCTTAGGTTTTTCTAATGTCAATTTGCATATACTCCAGAATGTCATAACGAGTGATCATCTTAACAGCAATTTCTTGCAAAGTCAATATTGGCTAAGAAAATGAACTTTAACCCCCAAAACACATTTCAACAGAATTGCATTCCTGCCTTAAAAGGAGCAGCTAACATTGTTTTAGTGATTGTTCCATTAATGCAGGTGTGGGTGTTGATGAGGACAGGGCTGGCGATCAATCAGTCATCATTAAGTAAAAATGACACCACTGGACACTTTAAAAGGAGGCTGGTGCTTGGTATCATTGTTTCTCTTCAGTTAACCAGTTGTCCTCCAAGAGCACCTTCTCCCAACTGTCCAAGAGCAGTTTGGCACCCAACAATGCCTTTTCCAGCATGATGGAGCACCTTGCCATAAAGCAAAGGTGATCACTAATTGGCTCATGGAACAAAACATAGAGATTTTGGGTCCATGGCCTGGAAACTCCCCAGATCTTAATCCCATTGAGAACTTGTGGGCAATCATCAAGAGACGGGTGGACAAACAAAAACCAACAAATTCTGGCAAAATGCAAGCACTGCTTATGCAAGAATGGACAGCTATCAGTCAGGATTTGGTCCAGAAGTTGATTGAGAGCATGCCAGGGAGAATTGCAGAGGTCCTGAAGAAGAAGGGTCAACACTGCAAATATTGACTTGCTGCATTAAATCATTCTAACTGTCAATATAACCTTTTGGTACTCATAATATGATTGCAATTATATTTCTATATGTGATGTAAACATCAGACAAACACAATTAAAAACCAGAGGGCAACAGATCATGTGAAGAAATAATTTTGGTGTCATTCTCAAAACTTTTGGCCATGACTGTATTGGCTGTGATTGGTCTGCGCGGCCCATGTGATCACGATCACATCATATAAAAAGGTCCTGGCAGGTACATTATTCACTCCCCTTAATAAAGCGAGCATACTAACATGTGAAACGTATGTTGGGGGGTTCTGTGGGGCTTTCTGTGGACCACCAATATTGTATCACTGCCAAATCAGGTAATGCAATATACAAGCAATTCATTTCTAGGCTTTCTATTTATACGGTCTTTGTTTGCCTCAAGTGCTGCCGCACCAGACGCTTTTCTGCATAATATAATCTATATGTAAAGTATTGTACTATTTCTGCATTGACTATATTTTGTACTGTTATTTGTATGCATCGTTATATTATGTTACAACAATTTTTGTCCACTTGCTCTATGTGACTTGGATCATAGTCCCTACATATACTGTCTGTGTTTTTGTGTATTCTATTTTAATATATTAACACAATTTTATATATTTATGGCATGATTGTCCACTACTGTATTGTTCTCGCTTTACAAATAATTTCAAACTGTGGACATATGTAATATAATTATACATGGATTCAATTACCAATATCCCATGGCTAATGCTAATTATACCCCTGTCTAAATGGAATTGATGCGTTTACTAAATTATCTCCGATACCAGTCTGAAGATGGATCCAGAGAGGGTGGTGGCGATTCTGAAGTGGCCTTGTCTTAACGGTGTGAAGACAATTCAGCAGTTCTTGGGTTTCACCAATTACTATCGCCAATTCATTCCACACTTCTCATCCCTATCTCTGCTCTGATCTGCAAGAGGGCGTATCCTATGATGTGGACTCATGAAGTTGAAAGTGCATTTATCTTCCTCAAACAGGCCTTCTCATCAGCTCTGGCTCTGCATAGACTGGATATCAACAAACAGTTTGTCTTATAAGTGGATTCTTCTTCCTCTGGGGCCGGTGTGGTTTTCCTGCAAAAGTCTGCTACTGGTCACATGGTAACCTGCAGCTTTTTTTTCAAGGCCTTCTCTGCTCCTGAGTGCAACTACTTGATTGTCAACTGAAAATTGTTGGTGATTAAGATGGCTCTGGGGGAGTGACAATACCTACTGGAGGGAGCTGTGCATCCCATTCTCATCTACAGCAACCACAAGAACTTGGCCTAACTACAGTGGACTCAGAGGCTGAACCCGCACCAAGCCCAATGGTTCCTGTTCTTCACCTGCTTTGACTTTATTTTCCAATTCCGGCCGGCTGCAAAGAACATCTAAATGAATGCATGCACCAGGTCGTTTTTGTCTGGAAACCAAGAGGAGGAGCTCCAACACATCATTAAGCCCTCCAAAATGTTCAGGGTAACTCTGATAAGCTTGTCTCGTGTACCACCTGAAAAGGCTTTTGTCGCTGAAACCGAAATGAAGCTGGTGTTGCAGTCGGGTCACTCCTCTAAGTAATGCTGGACAGCAGAAGATGACACTTCTCGTCTTGCGGCATTACTGGTGGCCCAGTGGCGCAGCTAGGGTTTCAGCTCAGGGGGGGCAAAACATCTGAGTGGGCCCCTTACCAGGTAACCATGATAACTAATCGTGGGTATAGAGGAACCTCGGCAGATGACACTGATATTACCACTATATGGTGACAATATAGAGATAGATATCAGTCCTGCAACACATACAAGAGATCACAGTGCAGTTATAGATGGTGACTTACTGCTGACGTTCTTTTGGATGGAGTTGTTCACCTTTTCTGTGTTTTCCATCTGGCCCAGACCAACATTACAACTTCTTCCAGCCACAACTCATCTACAGAAATTACAACAAAGACACATTTGACTCCTCACACTTCCGACACCGTACCCCATCTAATCCCAACCTGGACAAACTCCTCATCCTGCCGTCACCCAATACTGAGCCACTGCTGTTGTATGTGTCCCTATTACTGCACCTGCTGTGTGGCACAAAGACCGACTCCTCTTACTGCCACACATATTAATGCCACCACTGTGCCCCCACATAATAATGCTGCCACTTTGCCTCGACATGATAATGCCACCACTGTGCCTCCACATAATGCCATCACTGTGCCCCCCACATACTAATGCCACCACTGTGCCTCCACATAATAATGCCCCCACTGTGTCCCCAAATGCTAATATTGCCACCACTGTGCCCTCACATAGTAATGCCACCACTGTACCCCCACATAATAATGCCACCACTGTGCCTCCACATAATAATGGCACCACTGTGCCTCCACATAATAATGCCACCACTGTGCCTCCACATAATAATGCCACCACTGTGCCCCCACATACTAATGCCACCACTGTGCCCCCACATAATAATGCACCCACTGTGTCCCCACATGGTAATAATGCCACCACTGTGCCTCTCACATAATAATGCCACCACTGTGTCCTCACATAGTAATGCCACCACTGTACCCCCACATAATAATGCCACCACTGTGCCTCCACATAGTGCCACCACTGTGCCCCCACATGGTAATAATGCCACCACTGTGCCCCCACATGGTAATAATGCTACCACTGTGCCTCCCACATAATAGTGCCTCCACATAATAATGCCACCACTGTGCCCTCACATAGTAATGCCACCACTGTACCCCCACATAATAATGCCACCACGGTGCCCCCCACATAGTAATGCCACCACTGTGCCCCCACATGATAATAATGTCACCCTGTGCCTCCCACATAATAATGCCACCACTGTGCCTACAGCAAAATAATGCCACCACTGTGCCTACAGCAAAATAATGCCACCACTGTGCCCTCACATAATAATGCCACCACTGTGCCGCCACATAATAATGCCACCACTGTGCCCTCACATAATAATCCCACTACTGTGCCCTCACATAATAATGCCACCACTGTGCCCCCCACATATTAATGCCACCACTGTGCCCCCCACATATTAATGCCACCACTGTGCCCCCACATAATAATGCCACCACTGTGCCTCCCACATATTAATGCCACCACTGTGCCTTTTACATGGTAAAATGCCTCATTTGTGCCCTCTAAATGGTAACATTTCCCCCTAGAAAATATTAATGACCTGTGTAAGTGCCCTAGAAAAGTGCCCACATATTGTTCCTAGAAAGTAATAGAGCCCCCAGTGTGCCTTTCACGGTCACAATACCCTGAGTGCCCCTATAACAATAATGGTTCCTAAGTGTACACTTAACATTTAATAATGTCCCTCCCATGTACAGCTCGTCTATACACAGTATGAAGCCCTTATACCTCCCCTATCCACAGTATGATGTTCCCATGGCTCCCCTGTACACAGTATGATACCTCTACACCACCCCTATACACATTATGATGGGCCTACAGCTCCTTACAGACACCTGCGTACAGCCGTATACACATACACACACCTGCGTACAGCCGTATACACATACACCCACCTGCGTACAGCCGTATACACATACACCCACCTGCGTACAGCCGTATACACATACACCCACCTGCGCACAGCCGTATACACATACAGACACCTGCTTACAGCCGTATACACATACAGACACCTGCGTACAGCTGTATACACATACACACACCTGTGTACAGCTGTATACACATACTACACCTGCGTACAGCCGTATACACATACACACACCTGCGTACAGCCGTATACACATACACACACCTGCGTACAGCCGTATACACATACACACACCTGCGTACAGCCGTATACACATACACCCACCTGCGTACAGCCGTATACACATACACCCACCTGCGTACAGCCGTATACACATACAGACACCTGCGTACAGCCGTATACACATACAGACACCTGCGTACAGCCGTATACACATACAGACACCTGCGTACAGCCGTATACACATACAGACAACTGCGTACAGCCGTATACACATAGAGACACCTGCGTACAGCTATATACACCTACACACACCTGCGTACAGCCGTATACACATACAGACACCTGCGTACAGCCATATACACACACATATATATACAGACACATACACAGATATAGTCACATAGAAGCGTATACATATTTGAAAACATTCACATACAAATAATCATACACATAGACACAATCCTATACACTCAGACACATACTGGGGGGCTTTTTAATTTTGATGATTTGGGGACACTTCTCTCTCGTGCAGCCACAGATTTGTTTCATGGTAAATCCCTGTAGGCTAAAGGACCTGTGGTGACGTCATGCCCATGTGATCAGAAGGGGCGGGGCCTCAGCAATGCAGGTGATAACAGAAGGAAACTCCAGGTGTCCTGGAGTTCTTTATAATAGAAGCGGGGGTCTGAGGTAAGACCTCGAGATGGGGGTTGCAAGGGGAGAGGTGCATGGGAAGCCTGCATGATTAAAGTGGACGGGAGGAAACATGGCCACGCCCACTAACAAAGCCGGTCATGCCCACTACCCAGGCAGCTTCTAACCACTGGGATGTAGCCGCAACCCTTGTCTGATGCTCCTCGGCTGGATGGAGGCAGCACGCGATGCATGACATCATTATAACGCACGTGGCCGTGCACTGTGCATGTGAGCGCCAGGTCTCCTGTACTATGCGGCACTGTCTACATCTGTCAGTGTGACCGGCCACATCACAGTACAAGAGACACGGCCGCGCGCAATTCATTGTGCGCGGCCATGTGTGTTATTATGCAGCAGGCGGCCGGCCCTCTGCAATAGCGAGTAACCTTGGGGGCAATTGCCCCCTCCCCCCGCCCGGCGCTGAGTGATGATGTCACCACGCTGGAATTCTGTGTCCTGCGTGTGCACTGTCATTAGCAGCAGTGCAGGGAGATCATGTCCTCCGCACTGCCGCAGAGGTTAACTATATTAGCGTGCTGTGCACGCTGATATAGTTAATGGTATCGCAGCTCCGGGTGAGCACCCTCTGACCACGGGGCCCGGGGCAGTCGCACCCTCTGCCCCCCGCTAGCTACGCTACTGTGGTGGCCAACTCTGTACAAGTACATTGTGGACTTTTTTCAGCCTGTCCTTTGTGTGCCCGCAATAAGACCCCTAAGGATCTTCCCGCTGGGTGACTACTACCTCTACCCGTGCCTTCCGTTCCTTGGCAGCACATCTCTATGGACTTTATCACTCACCTGCTGGTGTCCTCTGGTTGCTCCATCTTCTTAGTTTTTAGTGAACAGATTCTCTAAGATGGCCCACTTCACTCCTTTGTCCTGTCTTCCTTCTGCACCTGTGCTTGCTGAGCAATTGATCCAGCATGTTTTCAATCTGCATGGTCTACCCCTCCATATTATGTCTGATAGGGGCATCCAGTTCACATCCAGATTCTGGAGGGCCACCAGTAAGCTGTTGGATGTTACGTTGGACTTCTCATCTGCCTACCATTCTCAGTCCAATGGTCAAGTTGAGCTGGTCAACCAAATTTTGACAAATTTCCTGCGACACTTTGGGTCAAACTTCTTCCTTGGGCAGATTTCTCCTATAATAATCACGTGAGTGAATCATATGCTATCTTTACATTCTTCATTGCATATGGACAGGCTCATTGCAGGAGTCTTGCGAGGATAATTTGCATATTCCCAGTGCTTTCTGGGATAAGTGAAGAGTCACCGCGAGCTCAAGGAGAACCGGGTTTTGGCCGTTACAGCCGGAAGGAAGACTTCTGAAAATTTTAGCCTGTCTTCTTCATTGTGAGCGTGAGTGAGCAAAGTGTGAGCAAAAGTGAGTGTGAGTAGAATTGTTTGTATTTAGTTGTTTAATTACTTAACATTTGTTTAGTGCTATCCCCATTAGAAAATGTGCTCCACTATTGCTAATGCGATCCAGTGTACATCTCGTCTCATGTATGCAGTCCTTGAAAAGCTGTTCGAGGGTGCATACTGTTGTTCGAGGTGTGCGCAAGTTGCACATTTGGAAGCCCAGATACTGGATCTAAATGAGCAGCTGGCAACTCTGAGATGCATTAGCAATATGGAAAGGAGTTTGCTGCTCACTGAGCAGCAGCTTGCTGGGTCAGATGTGGGGGAGGATCATAGTAGGGAGCGGCAGGACGGTGAGGTAGGTAGCTGGGTGACAGTTAGAAAGGGGGGTAAAGGGAAAAGTGCTAGGAAGGCTAGTCCTGAACTAACACACCCCAATAGGTTTGCAAACTTGGCAGATGAGGGGGATGTCATTACAGGGGTAGCATTGCTGCAGCAAGGCATGACCTCTGAACGCCAGAGGAGTGTCTGCTCCAGTAAGGGGGGGAATAGGAGTGCAGGGCAGGCAAGACAGGTACTGGTAGTGGGGGACTCAATTATTAGGGGGACAGATAGGGCAATCTGTCACAAAGACAGGGATCGTCGAACAGTGTGTTGTCTTCCTGGCGCTCGAGTTCGGCACATCGCTGATCGGGTTGACAGATTACTGGGAGGGGCTGGGGAGGACCCAGCGGTCATTGTACACATTGGCACAAATGACAAAGTTAGAGGTAGGTGGAAGGTCCTTAAAGATGATTTCAGGGAATTAGGTTGTAAGCTTAAAGCATGGACCTCAAAGGTGGTATTTTCGGAAATACTACCTGTGCCACGAGCCACACCAGAGAGGCAAAGAGAGATCAGGGAGGTTAACAGGTGGCTGAGGAATTGGTGTAGGAAAGAGGGTTTTGGGTTCCTGGAGAATTGGGCCGACTTTTCAGTTGGCTACAGATTCTATGCTAGGGATGGGCTGCATCTTAATGGGGAGGGTGCAGCTCTGCTGGGGCAGAAAATGGCTAGAAGGTTGGAGGAGTGTTTAAACTAGGAATGGGGGGCGAGGGTATTCACTTTATAGAAGGGGAATGTAGTGCAGATAGTGACCAGGGCACAAGTAATGAAATTGGGGGTGGTACGGGGGGAAGGGTTAGGACAGTTAATACAGTAAGCAGGAATACAGGTACAGAGTCATACGTAACGTGCATGTACACTAACGCCCGAAGCTTCACAAATAAGGTGGAGGAATTAGAATTAATATTGTTGGAAGAAAATTATGATATAGTGGGGATATCAGAGACATGGCTGGATGAGAGCTATGACTGGGCTGTTAATTTACAGGGTTATAGCCTATTCAGGAATGACCGTACAAATAAGCGAGGGGGAGGTGTGTGTCTATATGTAAAATCATCCTTAAAACCCATCCTGCGTGACAACATATGTGAGGGTACTGAGAATGTAGAGTCCCTATGGGTGGAGATAAGGGGGGGAAAATGAATAATAAAATACTGATAGGGGTGTGTTATAAGATGCCGAATATTATGGAAGAGGTAGAGAATCTCCTCATAAAGCAAATTGATAAAGCAGCGAGTCTCGGAGAGGTAATTATTATGGGGGACTTTAACTATCCTGATATAAATTGGGGAACAGAAACTTGCAGTTCCAGCAAAGGAAATAGATTTTTGATAACAATGAAAGATAATTACCTTTCACAAATGGTACAGGACCCCACAAGAGGGGGAGCACTACTAGACCTTGTACTAACCAATAGGCCAGACCGCATATCAAATATACAAGTTGGGGTTACTTGGGGAATAGTGATCACAAAATAATAAGTTTTCATGTATTCTTTAGTAAGATGTCTAGTAGAGGGGCTAAAAGGACACTAAACTTCAGGAAAGCAAATTTTAAATGGTTGAGAGATGATCTTAGTGCAATAAACTGGGATGATGTACTAAGTAATAAAAGTACACAAAGCAAATGGGAGACTTTTATGAGCATCCTGAATAGGGCTTGTGCAGAAAATTTACCCTATGGGAACAAACATGCTAGAAATAGGAGGAAACCCCTATGGCTAAATAGAGCTGTAAGGGAAGCAATAAAAGAAAAACAAAAAGCCTTAAAAGAATTAAAGAGGGTAGGTAGTGATGAGGCATTATATAATTATAGAAAATTAAATAAAATATGTAAAAAGCAAATTAAGTTAGCTAAGTTTGAGACAGAGAGACTCATTGCGAGAGAAAGTAAAAATAATCCTAAAATATTCTTTAACTACATAAACAGTAAAAAACTGAAAAGCGATAGTGTTGGCCCCCTTAAAAATAATCTTGGTGAAATGGTGGAAGGGGATGAGGGTAAAGCCAACCTGCTGAATGACTTTTTTTCTACGGTTTTTATACAAGAAAATGCCATGGCAGATGACATGACCAGTGATACCATAAATTCACCCTTGAATATTACCTGCTTAACCCAGCAGGAAGTACGCCGCCACCTCGAAATCACTAAGGTTGACAAATCTCCGGGCCTGGATGGCATACACCCCAGAGTACTACAGGAATTGAGTTCTGTGATAGATAGGCCATTATTTTTAATCTTCACAGATTCCTTAATAACAGGGTCGGCACCGCAGGATTGGCGCATAGCAAATGTGGTGCCAATATTCAAAAAGGGGACAAAATCTGTGGCGGGAAATTATAGGCCGGTAAGTTTAACCTCTACGGTTGGTAAAATCCTTGAGGGTTTCTTGAGAGATGCTATACTGAAGTATCTCAAGAAAAATAACCTTATGACAGAGTATCAACATGGGTTTATGAGGGATCGATCCTGTCAAACTAATTTGATCAGCTTCTATGAAGAGGTAAGTTCAAGCCTGGACCAGGGAAATGCAGTGGATGTTGTGTATATGGACTTATCAAAAGCTTTTGATACGGTGCCACACAAAAGGTTGGTACATAAAATGAGAATAATGGGGATAGGGGAAAATATGTGTAACTGGGTTAAAAACTGGCTCAGTGATAGGAAACAAAGGGTGGTTATTAATGGTACGTACTCGGACTGGGTCTCAGTTCATAGTGGGGTACCACAGGGGTCAGTATTGGGCCCGCTTCTTTTCAACATATTTATAAATGACCTTGTTGGGGGCATGCGGAGTAGAATTTCAATATTTGCAGATGATACTAAACTCTGCAGGGTAATCAATATAGAGGAGGATAATTTTATATTACAGAGAGATTTATGTAAATTGGAGGATTGGGCTGAGAAGTGGCAATTGAAGTTTAATGTAGATAAATGTAAGGTCATGCACTTGGGTAGAGGAAATAACATTTATGATTATGTACTTCATTGTAGAACACTGGGTAAAACAGACACAGAAAAAGACTTGGGTGTTGTCACGCTCCTCGGCTCCCCTGCTCTGCTCCCCGGCTCACCTGCCACGCTCCCCGGCTTCCCTGCGTCGCTCCCCGGTTCTTCTATCCGGTCTCCGCCGCTCCCCGGTCTCCAGCCTCCATTGCCTGCGGTTCCCAGGTGTCCTGGTCCCCGCTCCCGGCGCCCGTCGGCTTCTCAGCCCCAGCCCGGCTCTGCTGCTTCCTCCTCACCGCTCCCTGCCCTGGCTTCTGGCACCCGGGCCTCGCGCATGCGCATTAGGGTGCGCGCGCGGTCATTGACCCTTTCTTAAAGGGCCAGCGTCCACTAACAGGAAATTGGGCACACAGGTACAGGGTATAAAGGGGTTAAGTGTCCAAGTGGGCGGGGCCTGTTCTTCGTGTTTCCCAAGCTAGGAGTCAGGTCTCCTTGTGTTCCTGTGAGATACTCACCTCTCTCTCTTCTAGAGCCGATCCTGCCTCGCCATCCGGTCCTGCCGAATCCCGAACGCTGCCTATCTGCCATCCTGACAGTCCGTTCCATCTCTGATCCCTGCGGTGACACGTCTTCTCGCTCCATCGGTTCCGGACTCCGCCTGACAACATCTCGGCTTCCGAACCTGAGCTCCGTCACCCGGACTACCATCAGTGACTCCGTGGTCCCAGGGACTTCTCCATTCTACTCTTGTGCACGGACTGTCCTGCTACCTGTAGTGCTCCAGCTCCCGGACCCCTTACCATCATCAAGGAGTTCGGCCCAGTGGATCCACCTCCTGGGTCTGCCCGTCCACCTGGCCCTAACAGTAAGAACAGGCCATGGATCCCGCTGAAGCACTAGCAGCCTTGCAGGAGGAACTCACACGCCAGCGTGAGACTCAGACCCGCATGCTGCAATTCATGTCTTCTGTGGACGCCCGCCTGAACACGCTACAAGTGTCAGTTACATCTTCAGCATCTCGGGCTTCCACTAGACAATCCACGGCTCCAGCCCCCGTGGCAGCCTCTTCGGATGCTTCCAGACTTCGTTTGGCCTCACCACCCCGGTACGCCGGAGATCCCAAGACCTGCAGGGGTTTCATAAACCAATGCTCCCTCCACTTCACGCAGCTGCCGCATTTGTTTGCCTCCGACCAAGCCAAGGTCGCGTTCATCATGTCCCATCTAGAGGGTGAGGCACTGGCGTGGATGAACCCCTTGTGGGAAAAGGAGGATCCTGTGACCACGAACATCCAGGAGTTCCTGCAGGCATTTCGTGGCACCTTTGACGAGCCCGGACGCGCCTCCGCGTCTGCCTCATCTCTTCTCCGGTTACGTCAGGGGACTCTGACGGTGGGTCAATACGCCATCCATTTTCGCACCTTGGCTTCGGAACTCGGGTGGAACAACGAGGCTCTAACCGCCGCCTTCTGGGAAGGACTCTCGGGTCGAATTAAAGATGAGCTTGCTGGTCGTGACGTACCGTCCACCCTGGATGCCCTGATTACCCTAGCGACTCGAGTGGACATTCGCTTTCAGGAGCGATCCAAAGAGGTGTCCCGTGAGAGACGTCCGGTACGGCATTCCTCTCCTCCGCAGAAGCCCGCCGTACTTCAGTCAACGGCATCTGGTGTCTCCGTCCACGAGCCCATGCAGATCGACCGTGTGCGGCAGTCTGAACAATGCCGAGCAGAGCGGCTCGCCAAGGGCCTCTGCTTCTACTGCGGAGAGGGCACACACCTGCTACGCTCCTGTCCAGAGAGGCCGGGAAACTCCAAAGCCTAGGGTTGGTAGGAGAGGCCACCCTAGGTGCTGGGACTCTCTCAGACCCGGTTACGTGGACTGTTCAAGTGACAACGGGAGAGACGCGGTTCACGGCTGAGGAGTACCTCGATTCTGGGGCAGCAGGCAATTTCATCCAGCAGGCCACGGTGGACAAGTACCAGGTGCCTGTTACTCCACTCGACAAACCCCTCGTGATTGCCTCTGTGGATGGGAGACCCCTCTCTGACACCATCTCCTGGATCACCAGGCCGGTCGAACTGCGTATCGGTGCCCTGCACACCGAGAACATCGCTCTCTACGTCCTTCCACACATGTCCCATCAAATCCTGCTGGGACTTCCCTGGTTACGGACACACGAACCATCAGTCAGCTGGGGTACTGGTGAAATCACCTGATGGGGCTCTTCTTGCCATGAGAACTGTCTGAAGACCATACAACCCATCCGACGACCTCCGGTTCCAGAGTCCCTACCGGGACTGCCCTCGGCCTATTGGTCCTTCGCGGATGTCTTCGACAAAAAGGAATCAGAGGTACTTCCGCCACATCGTCATTACGATTGTGCCATCGACCTGCTCCCGGGAACTACACCACCTCGAGGACGGATATATCCTCTGTCTCCAGCCGAAACAAGGGCCATGTCTACTTACATCACAGAGAGCCTGGCAAGGGGATTCATTCGGAGATCCTCCTCTCCTGCTGGAGCAGGCTTCTTCTTCGTTAAGAAGAAAGAAGGTGACCTACGCCCATGCATAGACTACCGGGGATTAAACCAAATCACCGTGAAAAACAAGTACCCCCTGCCGCTCATCCCCGAATTGTTTGATCGGCTTAGAGGAGCTCGTGTGTTCACCAAGTTGGATCTTCGGGGTGCCTACAACCTGGTCCGCATCCGCTCTGGGGACGAATGGAAGACCGCGTTCAATACTCGCGATGGGCACTATGAATACTGTGTGATGCCCTTCGGCCTGTGTAACGCACCAGCAGTCTTTCAGGAATTGGTGAACGACGTGTTCCGGGACCTTCTTTACATCTGTGTGGTGGTGTATCTTGATGACATCCTGGTCTTTTCTCCGGACCTCCAGACCCACAGAGAGAACGTGCAGCTGGTACTACGACGACTGAGGGAGAATCGTCTGTACGCCAAGTACGAGAAGTGTGTCTTCGAGCAGTCGTCTCTTCCCTTCCTGGGTGTCAGAGTTCCGGGATTTCCAGTTCTCTTTTGACAGAGCTTGCCCTTTGTTAACATGGAGTTTGCTGTTCTGTTGCCCTACTTCCTGTCCATCTGTTTAAAAGGCCGCCCCTAAGCTTAGTCCAGTGCCTGAGTATACTGCTTGCTGTGTACTCCTGCTTTGCTGCTCTTGGTTCCTGATTGACTTTTGGATCCTCTTGAAAAACAACCAACACC
Organism: Anomaloglossus baeobatrachus; assembly: GCF_048569485.1. Classification (NCBI taxonomy): domain Eukaryota; kingdom Metazoa; phylum Chordata; class Amphibia; order Anura; family Aromobatidae; genus Anomaloglossus; species Anomaloglossus baeobatrachus. Next base: position 165,443,838 of record NC_134359.1, read on the forward strand.
GACTCTGGACTTCACCTGGTCTCACCAAGCTGTGCCCGGACTCCGTCTGCCGTCTTTGTTCAGCACTTCTGCCCGGTTCCTTCCGTTTCTTAACCGCTCTGGACTCATACCGTACGGACATTTTTGGACTATACCTATTGCCCTTTGTGTCCCGGCTGCTGCGCATTTAGGCCTTCTGGGGTGATTGCCAGACAGTCCCTGTATAGGGGTTCGCTCTTGGTGGTCTCCCTGGGGGAGTCCGGTGTGTGGCCCCGGGAATTCCCCTTCGCTCCGATCCTGGAAGGTATTTCCTGTGTTTTATGTTCTACTGTGTTTTGTTCCGTTTATGTACATCTTGTTGGTTACATATCATAAACATCTTTGCACTAAGAACTCGTCTCTGGTTGTCATTGCCCTAACGCAATCGAAATCCTCAGTACATACAATAGTATTACATTATACTCAGGCCATAAAAGGATTTCGCTGGGGCAATGACTGAGACACGAGTAGATCAGCTTTTTTCCATGATTAACTCCTTGCAGCAAGAGATGGAGGCGGTGCAAACTAAGCTTAGAGATGTGGAGGTACAGCTGGGCCATGATCACCAGGTACTGGGTCCGGCTATTCAGGATTTGCAAACCAGAGTGGAGGCTCAGGAAGCCGCCCCCCCCCACGTCCGTATCAGCTGCCGGTATGCCTAGGTTACCCCCATTTCGTTTCAGTGGTGATCGTAGTCAGTTTCGTGGATTTGTTAACCAGTGTATACTGTTTTTTGATGTACATGCTGATTATTACCGTTCTGACCGGTCAAAAGTGTTATGTATAATCATGTTATTAACCTCCCGAGCACTGGCTTGGGCTAATCCTATGATAGAGAATCGTGATATCCGTTTAAATCACCTGGATGACTTTCTAACAGCAATGGCGCAAATGTTTGATGATCCGAATCGCCGTGCTACCGCTGAATCGGCTCTCCTTTCCTTACGTCAGGGAAAGCGGTCTGTCGTTGAATACGCCACTGAGTTCAAGAGGTTAGTGGTAGACACCGACTGGGGAAACAATGCGTTATTGTCAGTTTTCAGAAAAGGTTTGTCCGGTACCATCAAGGACGAGTTAGCTCGTTCCGAATCTCCAGGGGATTTTGAACTGTTTCTCCAACACTGTGTGCGTATCGATACCCGCTTGACGGAACGTAGACAGGAAAAATGGGCAGCTGTAAACCGGGTAACCAACTTTGCGTTTCCTTCCAGAGAACCCGCTCTCAGGACGCCACGGGAGGCCGAGGATGTTCCTATGCAAGTGGACTCTCTACAAAAGCGAGAGACCAACGAACGTCGTGAACACCGGCTCCGTGGGCGTTTGTGTTTCTATTGCGGTCAATCGGACCATTTCCTGATTGACTGCCCAAAACGTCCAAATCGCCCAAATAAGGTATTGGCAGCCATGGCAGAGTGTGACAACACGGACGCAGAGTCCGATATCTCTGAGGCAAGTGGACACCTGGATGCGGTATTTCCCTTGACTGTAATGTCAACTTCACCTAAGGACTCAGAAGGGAAATACACCCATTGCTCGCTTCCCATTCAGATACGGTGGGAGGGACAGTTAATTCCTACATCTGCTATGATAGACTCTGGGGCAGGGGGAAATTTCATGGACTCTTCTTTTGCCAGGAAACACGGTATCCAGACTCAACAAAGATCCTCACCGGTTACCATGGAGACGGTAGATGGATCTCCATTAGTTTCTGGACCAGTTGATCGGGAAACAGTACCCCTAGAATGTGTGATGAAGCCAGGTCAGCAGGAGACCCTTGTTTTCATGTTAATTTCTTCTCCCCATTTTCCGATAATTTTAGGAATTCCGTGGCTGCAGTCTACAAATCCAGTAATCGATTGGGAGACTAAAGAAATATCCTTCCCACCGCAGAGTGGTCCGACCATTAGTCCAACTGTACCGGTTCCAGTAACACCGAATGCGGAGGGCACTGTAAAGGTACCTGTTCTACCCCCGGTTTATCATGACTTCGCTGATATATGCGACAAAAGAAAAGCAGATCGGCTTCCCCCGCATAGACCGTATGATTGTCCCATAGACTTACTCCCAGGGGCAGAGATCCCGTTTGGTCATGTCTACCCGTTGGCGGCACCTGAGTTAGAAGCACTAAAGGATTACATCGATGAAAGTCTAGCCAAGGGATTTATTCGCCCTTCTACCTCACCAGCAGGGGCACCCATCTTTTTTGTGAAAAAGAAAGAGGGGACTCTGAGACCTTGTATCGACTACCGGGAACTAAATAAGATAACCATCCGGAACCGGTATCCGTTACCGTTGATTCCTGAGCTATTGGAGAGAGTCCAACAGGCAAAGATATTCACTAAATTGGATCTCCGTGGGGCATATAATCTACTCCGCATACGTCCCGGAGACGAGTGGAAGACAGCGTTCAGATGTCGGTATGGACATTATGAGTATCTAGTGATGCCTTTTGGACTTTGTAACGCTCCTGCGGCTTTCCAACACCTAGTCAACGATATTTTTAGGGATATAATGGACCAATTCATGGTGATTTACCTGGATGATATCTTGATCTTTTCTGATTCCCTACAGGAACACCAGGAGCACGTCAAGACAGTACTTACCCGACTGAGGGATAACCACCTGTATATTAAACTGGAGAAGTGCGAATTCCATTGCTCAAAAATACAATTTTTAGGATATGTCATCTCTCCTCAGGGACTGAACATGGAGTCTGGCAAGATACAAGCAATTCTAGACTGGCCGGAATCGGGAAACATCAAGGAGGTACAACGCTTTGTCGGTTTTGCCAACTTTTACAGACGCTTTATCCGTAACTTTTCAGAGATCGTCCGTCCTATTACTCTGTTAACCAAGAAAGGACAGAAGTTTGTGTGGTCCGCCCAGGCCCAGGAAGCTTTCAATCGTCTCAAGGTTTGTTTTACCTCAGCACCAATACTGATACACCCGAATCCCGCACTCCCCTTTATTGTGGAAGTCGACGCTTCCGATTATGCATTAGGGGCTATCCTTTCCCAAAGAACTGGGGACAAGAGTCTCTTGCATCCGTGTGCTTTCTTTTCTCGCCGGTTGTCCCCTGCAGAAAGGAACTATGACATTGCGGACAAGGAATTGTTGGCGATTATTGCAGCTTTTAAGGAATGGAGACACCACTTACAGGGAGCAGCGCAGCAAGTGATAGTTCTCACAGACCATCGTAACCTGGAATTCCTTAAATCTGCCAGGTGCCTGTCTCCACGGCAAGCCCGTTGGAGCTTGTTCCTTAACCAGTTCAATTTTATCGTTACATACCGTCCAGGTTCACGTAATGGGAAAGCCGATGCCTTGTCCCGAATCCACGCCATGGACTCTGAGACGGGGTTCCAGGCACGGACCGTGTTATCTGATGCCAACTTCGTTGGAGTAATCCAGGACCAGGACTTGTGGAAGGACATCAAGCTGGCCTATGATGGTGACGTATTTCTTGCTGCCCCCCCCGAATGATGTGACTCTTGTCCTTCAGAATGGTGTGTGGTTGAGAGAGCGACGTATTTATGTCCCGGAGGCTGTAAGACTTCGGGTCCTCAAATTGGTCCATGACTCCGTGTTGGCAGGTCATAGGGGGGTACAGAAGACGCAGGAATTTCTGAGTCGTTTTTTCTGGTGGCCAACCTGTTTAAAGGATGTGAAAGACTATGTCCACTCATGTGTGGTTTGTGCTCGGTGCAAGGTCCCTCGTGTGGCTCCTACGGGACTCCTTCAACCGTTACCCGTTCCATCTCGCCCTTGGGGATCCATCTCAATGGATTTTATTGTGGAGTTGCCAGTCTCAGGCGGTAACAATACCATTTTTGTGGTGGTGGATCGGTTGACTAAAGCTGCTCACTTTATTCCATGTACCGGTCTTCCCTCAGCCGCAGAGACAGTGGATTTGGTTATCCAGAACGTATTTCGACTGCATGGGGTACCAGATGAGATCATCTCTGACCGGGGCGTGCAGTTCACGTCTAAATTCTGAAAGGGGTTTTGTTCGGCACTCCGTATTGATGTTTGTTTGTCTTCTGCATACCATCCTCAGACAAATGGGCAAACTGAACGGACTAATCAAACCCTGGAACAGTACCTTCGTTGTTATGTCAGCCATCTGCAGGATGATTGGTTGAAGCTGCTTCCTTTGGCGGAGTTCTCGTATAACAACACTCAGAGCAGCTCCACTAATGTAACGCCCTTTTTCGCTAACTTGGGTTACCATCCGAATGTTTTGCCTAGGTCACCGGTGGCGGTTTCGGTGCCAGCGGTGGAAGACAGAGTGACGGAGCTACGACAGAATCTGGAGGTTTTAAAGGACTCTTTGGCTTCGGCTCAGGAGCATTACAAGAAGTCGGCAGACACTCACCGGAAACAGGCACCCATGTATAAGGTAGGGGACTCGGTGTGGTTGTCCACCAAAAATCTGAAATTGGGTGTTCCTTCGCAGAAGCTGGGGCAGAAATTCATCGGTCCGTTTAGGATCACCGGGATCGTGAGCCCTGTTGCCTGTCGGCTGAGGTTGCCGCACCATTTGAAGGTACACCCGGTCTTTCATGTTTCTCTACTCAAACCTATCTCCCCTAATACGTTTCATGGTCGTATCGTGCCTCCTCCTCCGCCTGTGATGGTTGACGGCCAGGAGCAGTTCGTGGTTGAGGACATTATTGACTCCCGGCTCCATCGGCATCGGCTTCAGTATCTGGTACGTTGGCAGGGGTACTCCCCCGAGGACGATTCCTGGGAACCTGTGGGTAACATTCGTGCGCCCCGGAAGGTTGCTCAGTTTCATCGGCGGTACCCGGACAAGCCAGGCCCTGATCCGTCCTGAGGCCGTTTCTGGGGGGGGGAGTACTGTCAGAGTTCCGGGATTTCCAGTTCTCTTTTGACAGAGCTTACCCTTTGTTAACATGGAGTTTGCTGTTCTGTTGCCCTACTTCCTGTCCATCTGTTTAAAAGGCCGCCCCTAAGCTTAGTCCAGTGCCTGAGTATACTGCTTGCTGTGTACTCCTGCTTTGCTGCTCTTGGTTCCTGATTAACTTTTGGATCCTCTTGAAAAACAACCGACACCGACTCTGGACTTCACCTGGTCTCACCAAGCTGTGCCCGGACTCCGTCTGCCGTCTTTGTTCAGCACTTCTGCCCGGTTCCTTCCGTTTCTTAACCGCTCTGGACTCATACCGTACGGACATTTTTGGACTATACCTATTGCCCTTTGTGTCCCGGCTGCTGCGCATTTAGGCCTTCTGGGGTGATTGCCAGACAGTCCCTGTATAGGGGTTCGCTCTTGGTGGTCTCCCTGGGGGAGTCCGGTGTGTGGCCCCGGGAATTCCCCTTCGCTCCGATCCTGGAAGGTATTTCCTGTGTTTTATGTTCTACTGTGTTTTGTTCCGTTTATGTACATCTTGTTGGTTACATATCATAAACATCTTTGCACTAAGAACTCGTCTCTGGTTGTCATTGCCCTAACGCAATCGAAATCCTCAGTACATACAATAGTATTACACTGGGTTACGTCATCTCCGATACCGGACTGCAGATGGATCCGAAGAAGGTCTCTTCCATTCTCAACTGGCCTCCTCCTTCTGGACTAAAGTCAATCCAACGCTTTCTGGGATTCGCCAACTATTACCGCCAGTTCATCCCTCACTTCTCTGCTCTGACTGCTCCTCTCTCCGCCTTGACCAAGAAGGGGGCTAATCCAAAGGACTGGTCACCTGCGGTCGATGCCGCGTTTGGCTCTCTGAAGCGGGCATTTGCCTCCTCTCCTGTGCTCCACCGTCCGGAGTTAAACCGACAGTTCACCTTGGAGGTGGATGCCTCCTCCTCGGGAGCCGGAGCAGTGCTCATGCAGAAGTCCTCCTCCGGGAAGATGGTGACTTGCGGTTTCTTCTCCAAGAGCTTCTCAGCGCCTGAACGCAACTACACCATCGGTGACCGAGAACTATTGGCAGTCAAACTGGCTCTGGAGGAATGGCGCTACCTTCTGGAAGGAGCAGTGTACCCCGTTATTATTTACACGGACCACAAGAACCTGGAATACCTGCGGTCTGCTCAGCGACTGAACCCACGGCAAGCCAGGTGGTCCTTGTTCTTTGCCAGATTCGATTTCCAGCTCCATTTCCGACCCGCGGACAAGAATGTACGCGCAGATGCCTTGTCCAGGTCTTTCATGCCCATGGAGCAGGAGGAGGAGACATCCCAGCCCATCATCTGCCCTAGTAAGATCATTCCGGTGACTCCTGTCACCCTGGCCCAAATACCGCCCGGGAAGACCTATGTCTCTGAGACTGACAGGCAAAAAGTGTTACACTGGGGCCATGCCTCGAAAATAGCCGGTCATGCTGGTCAGAAGAGAACATGGAGTACGATTGTACGTCATTACTGGTGGCCATCCCTTCGCAAGGACGTCGCTTCTTTTGTCTCAGCCTGCTCCTCTTGTGCCAGGAATAAGACGCCCAAACATCTGCCATATGGCCGTCTTCTGCCTCTGCCTATACCCTCAGTACCGTGGCAACACATTGCGATGGACTTTATTACGGACTTGCCATTGTCCTCCGGACACACAGTCATATGGGTCGTGGTGGATCGGTTCTCTAAAATGGCTCATTTCGTCCCTATGGCTGGACTGCCCTCTGCCCAGGAACTCGCTGACGCCTATGTACAACACATCTTCCGGTTGCATGGCTTTCCATCCCACATTGTGTCCGACAGAGGAACTCAGTTCACCTCCCGCTTCTGGAGGGCTCTCTGCAAACATCTGGGAGTGACTCTGGACTTTTCTTCAGCCTACCATCCTCAGTCGAACGGCCAAGTGGAACGGGTCAATCAGATCTTGACCTCCTTCTTACGTCACTACGTCAACGCCCATCATGACGACTGGTCCACGCTTCTTCCTTGGGCTGAATTCTCCCATAACCACCACGTCAGTGAGTCCTCCTCCAGCTCTCCCTTCCATGTCGTTTACGGACTTCAGCCTTCCGTCCCATTGCCTGTATCCTCTTCCTCGGATGTCCCTGCTGCTGATGCTGTAGCCCGTGACTTTGCAACCATTTGGGACTCTGTTAAGGCGTCCCTTGGACGTGCTTCCCTGCGGATGAAGAGAGACGCAGACAAGAGGTGTCTGGACCCTCCGTGTTTCTCTCCAGGAGATCTCGTCTGGCTTGCTTCCAAGTACGTCCGATTGAAGCTACCATCCTACAAGCTGGGACCTCGCTATATCGGGCCGTTTAAAGTCCTCAGCAAGATCAATGAGGTCTCCTACAAGCTGCAGCTCCCGGCCACGATGAGGATACCCAACTCCTTCCACGTCTCCCTGCTCAAGCCGGTTGTCCTTGGTCCCTTCTCCGCTGCTGCCAGTTCGGCTCCTCCTCCTATTGCCGATGACGACATCTATGCGGTAAGGGATATCGTGGCCATGAAAACTGTACGGGGCCGACAGTTCTTCCTGGTGGACTGGGCAGGCTATGGTCCTGAGGATAGGTCCTGGGAACCCCGGGAGAATGTGGGTACTCCTTTGATCCGTGCCTTCCTGTCCCGGTTGCGGGGAGGGGGCGTGGGGGGGGGGGTACTGTCACGCTCCCCGGGTCCCCTGCTCTGCTCCCCGGCTTCCCTGCATCGCTCCCCGGTTCTTCTGTCCGGTCTCCGCCGCTCCCCGGTCTCCAGCCTCCATTGCCTGCGGTTCCCAGGCGTCCTGGTCCCCGCTCCCGGCGCCCGTCGGCTTCTCAGCCCCAGCCCGGCTCTGCTGCTTCCTCCTCACCGCTCCCTGCCCTGGCTTCTGGCACCCGGGCCTCGCGCATGCGCATTAGGGCGCGCGCGCGGTCATTGACCCTTTCTTAAAGGGCCAGCGTCCACTAACAGGAAATTGGGCACACAGGTACAGGGTATAAAGGGGTTAAGTGTCCAAGTGGGCGGGGCCTGTTCTTCGTGTTTCCCAAGCTAGGAGTCAGGTCTCCTTGTGTTCCTGTGAGATACTCACCTCTCTCTCTTCTAGAGCCGATCCTGCCTCGCCATCCGGTCCTGCCGAATCCCGAACGCTGCCTATCTGCCATCCTGACAGTCCGTTCCATCTCTGATCCCTGCGGTGACACGTCTTCTCGCTCCATCGGTTCCGGACTCCGCCTGACAACATCTCGGCTTCCGAACCTGAGCTCCGTCACCCGGACTACCATCAGTGACTCCGTGGTCCCAGGGACTTCTCCATTCTACTCTTGTGCACGGACTGTCCTGCTACCTGTAGAGTGCTCCAGCTCCCGGACCCCTTACCATCATCAAGGAGTTCGGCCCAGTGGATCCACCTCCTGGGTCTGCCCGTCCACCTGGCCCTAACAGGTGTATGGGTGGATGGTAAACTTCACTTTAGTGGACAGTGTCAGGCAACTGCTGCCAGGGCTAATAAAATAATGGGATGTATTAAAAGAGGTATAAGTGTTCATGAAAAAAATATAGTTCTACCTCTGTACAAGTCACTGGTGCGACCGCACTTAGAATACTGTGTACAATTCTGGTCACCGATATATAAGAAGGACATAGCTGAACTGGAGAGGGTGCAGAGAAGAGCGACCAAGATTATTAGAGGAATGGGTGGGCTGCAATACCAAGACAGGTTATTAAACTTGGGGTTATTTAGTTTGGAAAAACGAAGGCTTAGGGGGGGATCTAATCACAATGTATAAATATATGAGGGGACAGTAGAGAGACCTTTCCAAAGATCTTTTTACACCTAGGCCTGCGACTGGAACACGGGGGCATCCGCTACGTCTTGAGGAAAGAAGGTTTAATCATAATCACAGACGAGGATTCTTTACTGTACGAGCAGTGAGACTATGGAACTCTCTGCCGCATGATGTTGTAATGAGTGATTCACTACTAACATTTAAGCAGAGCCTGGATGCCTTTCTTGAAAAATTTAATATTACCAGTTATGTATATTAGATTTTATGACAGGGTATTGATCCAGGGAACTAGTCTGATTGCCGGATGTGGAGTCAGGAAGGAAATTTTTTCCCCATTGGAACTTGTTTGCCACATTGGGGTTTTTTTGCCTTTCTCTGGATGAACAGGTTAGGCTACGGGTTGAACTAGATGGACTTAGGGCGGTTTTGCACACTACGACATCGCAGGTGCGATGTCGGTGGGGTCAAATCGAAAGTGACGCACATCCGGCGTCACTTGCGATGTCGTAGTGTGTAAATCCTAGATGATACGATGAACGAGCGCAAAAGCGTCGTTATCGTATCATCGCTGCAGCCTCCGACATTTCCATAATGCCGGTGCAGCGACAGGTGCGATGTTGTGTCTCGCTCCTGCGGCAGCACACATCGCTGTGTGTAAAGCCGCAGGAGCGAGGAATATCACCTTACCTGCCTCCCGGCTGCAATGAGAAGGACGGAGTTGGGCGGGATGTTTACATCCTGCTCATCTCCGCCACTCCACTTCAATTGGCCGCCTGCCGTGTGACGTCGCTGTGACGCCGCACGACCCGCCCCCTTAGGAAGGAGGCGGGTCGCCGGCCAGAGGGACGTCGCACGGCAGGTATGTGCGTGTGAAACTGCCGTAGCGATAATAATCGCTACGGTAGCTTTCACTAGATATTGCACGTGCGACGGGGGCGGGACTATCGCTGCAGCATCGGTAACACATTGTTACCGATGTCGCAGCGTGCAAAGCCCGCCTTAGAGTCTCCCTTCAACTTTAAAAACTATGATACTATGATACTATGATTGCAGGTGTCGGGCTCCCTGCACACGTAGCCATGGTAAATATCGGGTGTAACTAGGCAAAGCACTTTGATTGGTTACCCGATATTTACCTTTGTTACGGGTGAAGGGAGCCTGAGAGAGCATACGCAGTGAAATCCTAAGGATTCCGCTGCTCAAAAAAAGTTACATGCTGCGTTGCTCCCGCTGGGCGGAAGCAACGGAGCGTCGCCCAGCGGAAGCAACGCAGGTCCTTTTGGCACAATCCATCATCTATACAAGTCTATGGGAAACAGCGGAATCCGTTCACGGATTCCGCTGTTTTCCAAAAGGGCAGATTGTGACAGAAGGAAAACAACGCAAGTGTGAAAGTATGGCACCAAAATTATATGCAAAAATATTAAATTTTATTCACATAAAATAGATGAAGATACAACTTTTTTTCATAAGAATAAATAGTACAGTATCAAATTAGAACACAAATTAGAAAGAATGAGGCAACCCACTTCCCTCGAAAAAGCGCTTAGGCGAAACAGCTGTTGGGTTCGTCCTCCTGCCGTGACCCCCCTCCACTTGCACAGGTAGTCCTCATTTTTCTTACTTTTCCTCTTTCCTACTCCCCTCTGACTCACATAACCATTGTGGGTCTAGAAACTCGCTATTCCTCTCTCTCCCTGTTTTTGGCCGTTATTATGCTGTACTGTACGGCCCGGCCCCACGTGTACTTTCCCTGCTTTGCATCCACTTGTTTCCTCTCTCTGCCACATGACTAGTCCACTTCTTGAGCTGGGCTGCACACCCCTCTAACTGTTTTTACCTGCTTTCTCTATGCCCTTTATGGGACCTTTCACATTCTTTCTCTTCCTCTCCAGCTCCACGACTAGTCAGGGCATTTATGCTCTGATTGTGTGTGTGCATTTTCCTTCCTCTCCAGCCCCACGACTAGCCCGGGCACAAAGGACCTGACTGTGTGTGAGTATTGTGTAATTTTTATTAGCCGTTTATGTGCTAACTGGCACCTCTCGGCTCCACGACTAGAATTTTCTACACACAATATTTCAGCCTCCTCTGCATTGCCCCACGACTACTCTGGTGGAGATTGTTTCTTTATACTTTTTCTAACCATCTTTGCCTACCTGTTTTTTGGTTATGCACTTCAATCCTTGACCATACATCCCCTGTGGAGGGTCATCTGGTTCATTCACCACCTTGGGGGGCTGGGGTCCAATTTTGGGACCAATACACTCTAGTTATATACCACCCCCCCAGGGTTTCGTTACTGGCAATGATTAGGACTTCACACCTCTCCCCCCCCCCCCCCCCCCCTTTTTGTGTTCTACCCACACTTGCATCCTCATCCCTGGGTTGCCTCATTCTTTCTAATTTGTGTTCTAATTTGATACTGTACTATTTATTCTTATGAAAAAAAGTTGTATCTTCATCTATTTTATGTGAATAAAATTTAATATTTTTGCATATAATTTTGGTGCCATATCTCTTCTTCTCTCTTTGTTCAAAATGCTCTTTGAAGTAGGCACCCTCCCCTGTGGGAACTCCAGGTTGTGTTTCCCCCAGTGATTACCGAATCAAGCCATGTATATGTTGTTTATAGCAAGTGTGAAAGTAGCCTAATACCTCTGTGTTTGGGTACAGTATGTCTGAGTTTTGATTGCCCCCATTTGTCACTTTTCTGTGTGGTTACCACTCTGATCCCAGTCCCCCCCTTGCGTGGTGGAGAGGGGGAACCAGATCAGGGCTGCTTAGGAGCAGGGCCTGGGTGGCGGTCCAGATGTTCTCACCCTCAGAGGTAATTCTGGGTTCAGGAATAGCTAGGGCCCCCTAGCCGGAGGGTCAGTCCAGGAGCCCTTATTCCCCGGTTACCTCCATCCCTTCCTGTGACATATAAATGCTGTGGATATCATGTTTTTTTCTATGTATGATGTTTTCTACTTTGCATAATGTTTCATTTGTTATGTCCTATAATATGCCTATTTTACTGCCATTTTTGTATATACTGCTTGTTTATGTTTAATAGTTGTATGGAGGTATGTCTAATCCTCCAATTAGATAAATGTATAGGTAGGATGGAAGAAGCATGTACAGCGCACAAAACGGGTGAGTCAATGACAGTGGGGACCCTTGTCATTGACTCACAAGATATCTGGACCCCTCCTCCCTGATGAAGCTCCTGTAGTGACACACTTTGGGTGGGTGATCTGGTTTTCCATCATGCTTTGTGGCTGCATAATTTGCTAGCTATCAAAAAATATCAAAAATATCATAAAATAATGAGCTAAACTCGTTAACCAATAACATAATCAGAAACAAAGTTTCAAAAAATGAGTATAAAAGCTCTTAATTTATTGTACATTAATTAAAATATAAAACAATACAATTCAATATTATATCAAAAAGCAAAAATCAAGTCTGTAAGCCGTAATATACCTGCACTTAAAAAATCAGTAAGTTTTATTAATTACATGTATAGAACCACTGAAATTTTGTCACGCTCCCTGGGTCCCGGCGCCGCCTGTCACTCACCGCTCTGGTCCCCGGTCCTCCTGCCCGCGGTTGCCCCTCTCACTCCCCCTCCTCTGCGTCCTCTGTGCCTTCCGTTCGCCGGTCCCGGCATCTCCCTGCGACCCAGTACACTCTGTCTGGCACCCCTGCATCTCCTTCACCGCTTCCTGTACTGGCCTCTGGCACTCGGGCCTCGCGCATGCGCATTAGGGCGCGCGCGCGCTCACTCACCTCCTCTTAAAGGGCCATCTTCCCGGGAACAGGATATGACTGATACAGGTACAGGGTATCTAGACTTCCCTTTCCAGGTGGGCGGTGCCTGTTCAACGTGTTCCCATAGCTAGGTGTTCAGGTCCCTCTGTGGCTTGTGTCCCGATTAACACTATCTCTTCCGCAGAGTCCGTCTACCGCCCTGACCTGGTCCTGACTGCCGATTCCCCAGGAAGTACCCCGGTGACTGTCTGCTGAGGATCCCGCCATCTTCCGTCAGCCTGAACCCGTCACCGATCCCCGACTTCACCTGGTAACATCAGCCTGCACATCTCGCTGGACCCGTACCCCGTCTGCTGTTCCTACCCGGCACCTGAACCCGGTTCCAGTCCTCCGTCCTGCCTACGGTGCCCTTGGACTCAGAGATATTCCTGTGCAGATCCCTGAAGGACTCTTACCCCATACCCCTAGTGTTCCGGCTACCGTGCATCTAGGCCCTCTGGTATGTTGATCGGACAGTCCTTGTATAGGGGTTAGCTCCGGGTTGCCTCACTGGGGGGAGTCCGGTGCACGGCCCCGTGAATCCACCTCCAGGACGTTACAAATTTTTTTTGTTCCAAAATTGAACTCTAATACCATCTAGTGGTAGAAAAAAATTATCACATATAAAATATACAAAATGTCGCATAAATTATAAGAAAAAGTTTTTATATATAAAAGAGCTTGCTTAGTGCAAAAAGATGTTAAAGGAAACCAAACATCAGGATTTTCATGTATAAGGTGCAGCCAGTGCAGTACTGGCACTATCAGGCTTAAAGTCCGATGCATTTTGATTACAAAGACACTACTAAATAAAGTACAAACACTATGAAAAAAGGGAAAAAAAATGAAAACAAATATAATTTATTAAATCATAACGAAAAAAGTTATATTTAATATAATTATAGCGGTTTTTTACTATATATGGCTAAAATATCAATAAATTAATATTTTTCATTAATTTAATTGTCAGACTATGTGTGTGTGTAAAGGGACATATCATTCCATTATTTTGATGTCAGAAAAGTATGCGTTTATGTAGTCCAAAACGCATGTTTTCTGCAACTAAAAAGCATGTAAAACGCTGGAATTTTGATGTTTCTTGCTTTTTACAACTTCTCATTGACTTCAATGTTAGCAAAACGCAGCCGAAATGGCAAAAACAATTGACATGCTGCTTCTTTGAACGCAGAGTTTTTCCCCAAAATTATGCAAATTAAACGCAGCTTTTTGAACTGCAAAGTGCGGACAAGAAATCCACATTTTCCATAGACTTTGCTTGAAAATCAAAACGCATGCATTTTGGCATGAAAACGCTGCAGTTCAAAACGCTGCGGAAAAGCAGCTGAAACGCAGGTGGAAACGCAAAGTGTGGACACAGCCTTAGGGGAAGAGGCAAGTTTTTAAAGGGCTGAAGACCAATCAAAAAGCATGTGGTAAGGGGATTAGTTAAATATGTGACATCGGTGTAAGTTCCTAGTCTCGTTCTAAATCCAGAATTCCGGTATGTGTCCTGGAACGCAAGCGCCGCATAGCTGCTAAGTAACAGCGCAGGCGCACTGCATTACAGAGCACACACTAGCCTGACACCGCCTAGTAACTTCATTATTAATGTCACTGCGTCTGCGCAAAAAATCTAAATTAATAGAGTCTGTAGCTTAAGGGCGCATGCGTATTGATAAGTCATCCCACTGAAAATTTATCTTCAAGTCACGGCACGGTTCGCACGCGTCTAGCCGTTGCCCAGCAACAGTAATGGACGCATAACAAACCAATTCGCCGCTCATTGAAGATAAAGGACCAACATCATCAGGCATGCTCACAGCTTCACAGAATCATAAGGGTATAACAATTACCATTTTTAAAATTCATATCAATTGTGAATAAATTACCAAAGCATAATAATTATAATATAGTAATATAGTATTTGTGTTCAAAGAATATTTACACATAGATATCCAAAAATAAATTAAATAAAGTGACATGGGCGAAACCGATTAGTGTTAATATGTGTATATATATATATATATATATATATATATATATATATAAAAAAGTGCTTTATATAATTGTGAAAACAATAGTTTTATATTTAATGATTTTTTAATATTTTTTATTACTTTATATTTTTATATATATACAGTACAGACCAAAAGTTTGGACACACCTTCCCATTCAAAGAGTTTTCTTTCTTTTCAGGACTCTGAAAATTGTAGATTCACATTGAAGGCATCAAAACTATAAATTAAAACATGTGGAATGAAATACTTAAAGTGTGAAACAACTGAAAATATGTCTTATATTCTAGGTTCTTCAAAGTAGCCACCTTTTGCTTTGATTACTGCTTTGCACACTCTTTGCATTCTCTTGATGAGCTTCAAGAGGTAGTCACCGGAAATGGTCTTCCAACAGTCTTGAAGGAGTTCCCAGAGATGCTTAGCACTTGTTGGCCCTTTTGCCTTCACTCTGCGGTCCAGCTCACCCCAACCCATCTCAATTAGGTTCAGGTCTGGTGACTGTGGAGGCCAGGTCATCTGGTGTACTATACAAGGATAAGGCTGCACATCAAACTTAGATAATGGTATAATGCTTCAAGCATATGGAAAAATATTGGAAAATACAATGAAAAATGTTACTTGCTAACTTGAACATGTGAATAATGAATTGCATACCTGCCATGAATATTAGGAAAAAGGAGATATTTAGCAATCGCATTGATCAATGTAACTGAGCCCCAAAACCTCGTCAAGGTATATCTCTATATTGGGGTCCCTAGCTCTGTGACCCTAACTGTGTGTCATTTCATTGCAATTAAAAACTGCTGTGGGTGGAGAGGGGTAACCAAGGACTGTCTTATATAGGAGATGGAAAAAACATGGCCGAAAGGGGCGGAGCTGTGTTCACATTCAGAAAAAAACATATAACTGAATAGGATAACTGAAGTGAGCACTAATATATATATTCTGAGTGCAAGCCAAAAAAATACATACTATACAAGGATAAGGCTGCACATCAAACTTAGATAATGGTATAATGCTTCAAGCATATGGAAAAATATTGGAAAATACAATGAAAAATGTTACTTGCTAACTTGAACATGTGAATAATGAATTGCATACCTGCCATGAATATTAGGAAAAAGGAGATATTTAGCAATCGCATTGATCAATGTAACTGAGCCCCAAAACCTCGTCAAGGTATATCTCTATATTGGGGTCCCTAGCTCTGTGACCCTAACTGTGTTTCATCTCATTGCAATTAAAAACTGCTGTGGGTGGAGAGGGGTAACCAAGGACTGTCTTATATAGGAGATGGAAAAAACATGGCCGAAAAGGGCGGAGCTGTGTTCACATTCAGAAAAAATTTATAACTGAATAGGATAACTGAAGTGAGCACTGATATATATATTCTGAGTGCAAGCCAAAAAAATACATACTATACAAGGATATGGCTGCACATCAAACTTAGATAATGGTATAATGCTTCAAGCATATGGAAAAATATTGGAAAATACAATGAAAAATGTTACTTGCTAACTTGAACATGTGAATAATGAATTGCATACCTGCCATGAATATTAGGAAAAAGGAGATATTTAGCAATCGCATTGATCAATGTAACTGAGCCCCAAAACCTCATCAAGGTATATCTCTATATTAGGGTCCCTAGCTCTGTGACCCTAACTGTGTGTCATCTCATTGCAATTAAAAACTGCTGTGGGTGGAGAGGGGTAATCAAGGACTGTCTTATATAGGAGATGGAAAAAGGAGTTCCCAGAGATGCTTAGCACTTGTTGGCCCTTTTGCCTTCACTCTGCGGTCCAGCTCACCCCAACCCATCTCGATTGAGTTCAGGTCTGGTGACTGTGGAGGCCAGGTCATCTGGTGTAGCACCCCATCACTCCCCTTCTTGGTCAAATAGCCCTTACACAGCCTGGAGGTGTGTTTGGGGTCATTGTCCTGTTGAAAAATAAATGACGGTCCAACTAAACGCAAACCGGATGGAATAGCATACCGCTGCAAGATGCTGTGCTGGTTCTGTATGCCTTCAATTTTGAATAAATTACCAACAGTGTCACCAACAAAGCACCCCCACACCATCACACCTCCTCCTCCATGCTTCACGGTGGGAATCAGCCATGTAGAGTCCATCCGTTCACCTTTTCTACAAAGACAAGGTGGTTGGATCCAAAGATCTCAAATTTGGACTAATCAGACCAAAGCACAGATTTCTACTGGTCTAATGTCCATTCCTTGTGTTCTTTAGCCAAAACAAGTCTCTTCTGCTTGTTGCCTGTCCTTAGCAGTGGTTTCTCATCAGCTATTTTACCATGAAGGCCTGCTGCACAAAGTCTCCTCTTAACAGTTGTTCTAGAGATGAGAATGTGTGTCCAAACTTTTGGTCTGTACTGTATATATATAATCGTGTATAAGTGAATACCTTAATTAATAGAATTTTTATGCGCAGTAAAAAAAATTACAATGAAAACTATTAAAAATATTGATATAAATAGTCCCAAATAAAATAATTAATTAGTATTTTGTACAGTAGTCAGTGACATCACATATAGAAAATATATATATATATATATATATATATATATATATATATATAGCATATCCATAGCATATATATATATAATTGCCTTATTCTGTCTGTCTGTCTATCTTACTCCAAAATTCTGTCGTTACGGCGACAAGCGTCTCATTGGCCGCTCGCCTCGGCTCCGCCCCCCGCACGGATTGGCCGCTCGCCCAGCCTCCGCCCCTTACGTATTGGCCTCTCGCCCCGGCCCCCTGCATGCATTGGCAACTCGGCCCCGCCCCGCCCCCCTCACGCATTGCACGTTCGCTCTGGCCCCGCCCCCCGCACGCATTCCCCGAACCGACACAGAGCCCCGACTACCAGTTGAGTGCTGTACCCCCGGGAGCCCACACCAGCGTACGCCGGCAACCCAGCCGACACATACCCTCGCATTGCTGGGGTTGCTGGCGTACGCTGGTGTGGGCTCCCGTGCGTGCGGGGGGCGGGGTAAACTAGTAACCATGGTACACATCGGGTAATATTGTGTAGCATGGTTACCAGCGTACACAGTGAGCGCATCAAGGTCCTGCAGTGGCGGAACACACACACATGCACACACATAAGAACAGACACACACACACATCAGATCACACTCACTCTCACACACACCTCACACACACATCAGATCGCATCCACACACTCACAACATCCAGTGATATCGCTTGCTTCTCGGCGGCGATACTGTGCGTGCAGTGACCTTCCAGGACCTGCCGGAGGATCACATGGCCGGAAGCATGTGGTATCTCCGGATGTTGTGATTGTGTGAGCGCGTATGTGCAATATCGTCAATGTGTGTGTGCGTGTATGCGATCGGATGTGTGCGTATATGCGATCGGATGTGTGCGTGTATGCGATCAAATGTGTGCGTGTATGCGATCGGATGTGTGCGTGTTGGTAGAAGGCAGAAGAGCACTGCGTGCAGCACAGCTGCTGGGACCACCCACCGGAGGGCACAGGCAGAAGTGGGGTGTGAGTGTATGCGATCAGATGTGTGCGTGTATACTGTCTGTTGTGTGACTGTGGAGCACGATGAGGAGTGCACAGCATGGGGGATGGAGCACGATGGGGAGTGCGCAGCATGGGGGATGGAGCACGATGGGGAGTGCGCAGCATGGGGGATGGAGCATGATGGAGAGCGCAGCATGGGGGATGGAGCATGATGGGAAGTGCGCAGCATGGGGGATGGAGCACGCGATGGGGGTGCACAGCATGGGGAATGGAGCACGATGGGGAGTGCGCAGCATGCGGGATGGAGCACGATGGGGAGTGCGCAGCATGGGGGATGGAGCACGATGGGGAGTGCGCAGCATGGGGGATGGAGCACGATGGGGAGTGCGCAGCATGGGGGATGGAGCACTATGGGGAGTGCGCAGCATGGGGGATGGAGCACGATGGGGAGTGCGCAGCATGGGGGATGGAGCACGATGGGGAGTGCGCAGCATGGGGGATGGAGCACGATGGGGGTGCGCAGCATGGGGGATGGAGCACGATGGGGGGTGCGCAGCATGGGGGATGGAGCACGATGGGGGGTGCGCAGCATGGGGGATGGCGCACGATGGGGGTGCACACCTCCCCCCAAAACACACACACACACTGCCACACGCACACCGCACAACACACCACACATACTCGGAACCAGAAACACCGCCCTACACAGACACCCACACACACAGACAATGCCGCACACACACAACACCCAAAACACAAACACCGCAGCATACACAAATATACGCACATACCGCGCAACACACACACATTGCACAAAACATACCTCCCCCAAAACACACACACGCACCCCACACGCAACACAAACAGCGCAACACACACAGCACCACACACAGACAACACTGCAGACACACAGCGCTCCACAAACAACACAACACACACAGCGCTCCACACAAACAACACCGCTCTCACACACCCCCACCCAGACAACACCCACAACATTTACAGCCCCTACACAAACACTTGGCAACTACAGACAACAACATCTATATATATAACAAAAATCATACATTAACTACACAATAAATTCTAGAATACCCGATGCGTTAGAATCGGGCCACCTTCTAGTATAATATAACACGGTATCTGACAAGAATATACAACACAATGATAACAACTGTTCCATGGATATCTTTTCATGCTTTCTCTTTTTTTCTACCTTATTCCAATACTTCGTTAATTCACATATAATCGGCATATGCTACTTAAAAAAAACTACTTATTAAAGGATGTAATACTATAAAAAATAAACATACATAAATTAATTACCAATAATTTATATATAATATAAAAACACCCACCCTATATATACAACCACCCCCCCTTAAAATTTCTCAATATATAGCGCTATAATTTAATAAGAAGGAACTAAAACCGAAATTCTCATTAAGACCTACTGGTTTAACAGAGTTTAATTTATATATCCTGCGGCTTTCGATTTGTGCTAGATTTTTAAACAATTCCCCCCCTCTACATCTCAGAGATATTTGATCTATCGCCATGACTCTCAGACCCTTAGGGTTAGAGTCATGATATTTCAAAAAAATGTCTGGGTATAGTTTTTAGATGTTCCAAATTGGTCATAGTTTTTGTTTTTTCAATATCTCTGACATGTTCTCACTCGAACTCGTAGTTCACAAGTAGTCATTGTGACGACATGGACTCTCATGGGTTAAAGTTTCTTAAAATTCAGCCAGACAGCATGATAGATTGTCTATAGACGGGGGAGAAGTCCCTCATTGTTTTTACAAGACTCTTGTTGACTCAATGTAATTGTGTTGGCCACTGAAAGCCAGACGTATTGTTCTCCAGACTTTTCCAGTAACCATTGTATTGTAGTTGTGTATTGCTAATGTGATTACCTTAGTAGCCATTGTTGAGTCTGTGACTTGCAGACTCCATGTAGATATTTTCAGTCTTTCTGTAGACATCATTTGGATGAACATTGTCCATGCAGCTTGAGATTCATCCAATGGCGCTCTTGTCCAACCAATCGATGAGGACGCAGTGTATCCAAGTGGAAGGCTGTGCCTATAAAAGGGATTTCTTTAAGCCACCAGGTGGTTGTTGATGGATGCTGATGGATCCAGTCTAGGCTCTTAGGAGCTGACTAGAGGATCAGGATATCTTATGGCTTCAATCTAGGGACTCCGGTTCCGGTTGGAGACCATATCCACAGCCTAGGGATTTCGACTCCGGCTGCCAGGATTGTATCATCATACCAGGACTACCTAAGGAGGACACTCAGGTTGGGACAGTTCAGTCACCTGTTACAGACTTTGCAGACCTCAGCCAGCTTCCTAAATCTGGCATTATTCTTTTCTCGGTGGCTGCCCGCCAAAAGCGGGGTGCTGCTGGATTTGAGTAAATAGCCCTGGAACCTCTGAGGCATGGACATTCTAAATCCCTGGTGAGCCAGCGGAAGGGTGAGACTCTGTTGCCTGTTACATTTGTGTGTTTTGCTGGTTATGTGTTATGTGCCGTTAATTGTTTGGGGATCCAATAAAGTCTAATTATTGTGGTTCCCTCACCCTGTGTTGTCTGAGTAGTGTTACGCCCACGGTTAAGGAGGCCGGCGTTCAGTTGGGATGAGCCCTGAGCCATGCTGTCTTTCTAAAGGTGGCGGGTTTTAGTGGACGAGAACACCCACTGAGCCCCGTGTCTCCACAGTCATCCCCACATAGATCTTGTCGCATGGGCATTGAGCCCGATAAATAACACCCTTGGATGTACATGTTAGTAAACCTTTAATTCTATAAGTAGTTTTCTTTTCTGCATCCATAAATTCATTACCCCTATCCAAATTTGCACAGGCCTTGCAATTCCTGCAGGGGAAAAATCCCTGCAGTAGATTCCAATTAGAAATTAAGTTATCATTTTGGGGTTGATAGTGGCTTCTCACTAGCATGTCACCTATATTTCTAAATCTCCTTGCTGTAATTAGTGTTTTTTCTGGTATGATTTTTCGAATAGAGGGATCCATTTTAAGAATATTCCAGTGTTTCTGGACTATTCCTCGTAGGGCATCCCATTGATTATTAAAAGTTGTAATTAATCTTACTTTTGGTTTTGAATCCATTTTCACATCACGATATAGAAGTTCATTCCTAGGGGCGTTTTTTTGCTCGTTGATAGCCCCGGCGTATCTGTCTGTGTCCATAACCACGTTCTCTAAAACGCTGATATAGATCCTTGGCCTGATTTTCAAAGGCTTCATCAGTAGAACAAATTCTTTTAATGCACAGGAATTGCCCAATGGGTATTCCGCGTTTTAAGGATGTTGGGTGTGAGGATTCTGCAAATAGGAGGGAATTTGTAGAAGTTGGTTTACGGAAAACATTAATCATAATTTCCCCTTCATTCGATACTTTTATATCAATATCCAAAAAGTTCACCTCTCCACCATGAGAGTAGGTCAATTTAATATTTAACTCATTATCATTAAGCTTCATCATCAACTCGTCCAATTCTTTGGGAGCGCCCTCCCATATGAACCAGACGTCGTCGATGTATCTTATCCAGTTGTGGATTTCCTCCATCCCTGGATAATTATCATTATGAAAGATTTCTCTTTCCCATGCCCCTAAAAACAGGTTAGCATATGAGGGCACACAAGACGCCCCCAATGCTGTACCCTGTAATTGGAGGTTTGTTTGATTTTTAAAAGTGAAGCTATTATGAGTAAGGATAAATTGCAGTAGAGTCAAAATCAATTCACATAGTGGCGGTTCAATATTTCTCATTAAAAGAAAACTTTCAACTGCTTTAATGCCATCTGTGTGCCTAATTGACGTATATAAAGGCTCTATGTCTGCAGTCACCATGATCATATTAGTGTCCAATTGGAGATTATCAAGTCTTCCCAATGCCGCAGTTGTATCCTTAATATATGATGGCAGTTCAGTTACAATTGGTTTGAGGTAACAGTCAATAAATTGACATATTATCTCACACAAGTTTTCTATGCCCACCACGATAGGTTTTCCTGGGCGATCTGTTGGGTTTTTATGAAGTTTAGGAATCAAATACAAAGTTGACATCTTAGGTTTGATGGTAATAATAGTATCTCTTAAGTTTTTTAGGAATGATATGCTCCTCATAAGCCATTTCAATAATCCTACATAGTTCAGATTGAAAAAAAGGTAACGGATTGCTTGTTATTTTCTGGTAACAGTTACCATCAGAGAGAAGTTTAAATGGATTGATGAAGCAAATCGTAAAACCACTTCCAAAAGATGGAGAATGCTTCAAATACTTGGTCGCCAAGTTTCCAGGCCTCTCGGAGGCAAAATTGAAGGAAGGTGTGTTCGGCGGACCAGACATTGGAAGGCTTATAGCTGATCAAGAGTTTATCAATACCATGACGCATCCTCAAAAAGAAATTTTTAGGCAATAACAAAGACGCTGACTGCAAACAAATTGTCGGACGAATGCTGAAAGCATTTCAAGCTTTAGGTTGCCTGATGAGTTTGAAAGTGCATTTCCTCCATTCCCACCTTGACAACTTTCCTGAAAATTTGGGAGCTGTGAGTGAACGATTCCACCAGGACATTAAAGAGATGGAAAGAAGATACCAGGGAAGATGAGACATTACAGATGCTACTCACAAGTAGAGTTGAGCGTGGTTCGTGGTTCGTGGTTCTCCAGTTCGCGGTTCGAGTGAGTTTGGGGGCTGTTCTAGATCGAACTAGAACTCAAGCTTTTTGCTAAAGCTCGATAGTTCTAGTTACGTTCGAGAACGGTTCTAGCAGCAAAAAGCCAAGCTAAGTACTAGCTGGCTTTCCGCTGTAATAGTGTAAGTCACTCTGTGACTCACACTATTATGAAATTTCAGCGTATAGTGTGCAGGAACAGCGTGTTCAGATCACTGCTGCTGGGATAATGGCGATCGCCATTTTTTTTTTTCTCTTCTTCCTTCCCTCCCTAACCGCGCATGTAGTGGGGCGGGCCAGCATGTCAGCCAATCCCAGACACACATACAGCTAAGTGTACTTTTAGCCAGAGAAGCAACGGCATGTGTGATAGGATGTCCATGTCACATGTCCCTGCATTATAAAAACGGGGATCTGTCCGTCTGGATGCCATTATCTGCTTTCTGCATCTGGGTGTCAGTCACCGCTAGCGCAGCTCCTGTCTCCGATACTGCTGTGTACGCTCTACACACAGCGCTATACAGAATAGGGATAGAAGTTTCTTTTAGCCCTTGTAAGGGCTAATTACAGCAGGCTCAGAGCCATAGGTGACAGTCAGGTCCGTGGAAAGAGGTTTTAACAGCTACCGATAAGAGCGTCTATGTAGCTAAGGTCAGGGAGTTCCTTGCTGCATTTCACCATTAGGAGGAATAGAAAGTGAGGTTTCCTTTCCTGTACACTGACCCACAACCCGGCCACTGTATCCTCCTGCCCTTTGCACACTCAAGCTCATTGTTACTAAGCCATTATACTAGAAAACACTGAGTAAACTTAGTGGCATCCTTAAAGTGGTTGTTGGACTTCCATTAGTGTCCCACTAGTGCAAATCTATTTGCAGCACCTCTGCATTGCACACTCAAGCTCATTGTTACTAAGCCATTATACTAGCAAACACTGAGTAAACTTAGTGGCATCCTAAAAGTGGCTGTTGGACTTCCATTAGTGTCCCACTAGTGCAAATCTATTTTCAGCACCTCTGCATTGCATATTCAAGCTCACTGTTACTAAGCCATTATACTAGCAAACACTGAGGAAACTTAGTGGCATCCAAAAAGTGGCTGTTGTACTCCATTTGTGCCCCACTGGTGCCAAGCTATTTCTAGCACCTCTGCATTACACCCTCCTGCTCTGTTTTTAATAAGCTATAATAATAGCAAAAAATGCTGCCACTTGATGGCATCCAAAAAGTGGCTGTTGTACTCCATTTGTGCCCCATTGGTGCCAAGCTATTTACAGCACCTCTGCATTATACCCTCCTGCTCTGTTTTTAATAAGCTATAATAATAGCAAAAAATGTTGCCAGTTAGTGGCATCCAAAAAGTGGCTGTTCTACTCCATTTGTGCCCCACTAGTGCCAAGCTATTTCTAGCACCTCGGCATTACATCCTCTTGCTCTGTTTTTAATAAGCTATAATAATAGCAAAAAATGCTGCCAACTAGTGGCATCCAAAAAGTGGCTGTTGTACTCCATTTGTGCCCCACTAGTGGCAAGCTATTTCTAGCACCTCTGCATTACACCCTCCTGCTCTGTTTTTAATAAGCTATAATAATAGCAAAAAATGCTGCCAGTTAGTGGCATTCAAAAAGTGTCTGTTGTACTCCATTTGTGCCCCACTAGTGCCAAGCTATTTCTAGCACCTCTGCATTACACCCTCCTGCTCTGTTTTTAATAAGCTATAATAATAGCAAAAAATGTTGCCAGTTAGTGGCATCCAAAAAGTGGCTGTTGTACTCCATTTGTGCCCCACTAGTGCCAAGCTATTTCTAGCACCTCTGCATTACACCCTCCTGCTCTATTTTTAATAAGCTATAATAATAGCAAAAAATACTGCCAGTTAGTGGCATCCAAAAAGTGGCTGTTGTACTCCATTTGTTCCCCACTAGTGCCAAGCTATTTCTAGCACCTCTGCATTACACCGTCCTGCTCTGTTTTTAATAAGCTGTAATAATAGCAAAAAATGCTGCTTGTTAGTGGCATCCAAAAAGTGGCTGTTGTACTCCATTTGTGTCCCACTGGTGCCAAGTTATTTCTAGTACCTCTGCATTACACTCTCCTGCTCTGTTTTTAATAAGCTATAATAATAGCAAAAAATGCTGCCAGTTAGTGGCATCCAAAAAGTGGCTGTTGTACTCCATTTGTGCCCCACTAGTGCCAAGCTATTTCTAGCACCTCTGCATTACACCCTCCTGCTCTGTTTTTAATATGCTATAATAATAGCAAAAAATGTTGCCAGTTAGTGGCATCCAAAAAGTGGCTATTGTACTCCATTTGTGTCCCACTAGTGCCAAGCTATTTCTAGCACCTCTGCATTACACCCTCCTGCTCTATTTTTAATAAGCTATAGTAATAGCAAAAAATGCTGCCAGTTAGTGGCATCCAAAAAGGGGCTGTTGTACTCCATTTGTGCCCCACTAGTGCCAAG
Organism: Anomaloglossus baeobatrachus; assembly: GCF_048569485.1. Classification (NCBI taxonomy): domain Eukaryota; kingdom Metazoa; phylum Chordata; class Amphibia; order Anura; family Aromobatidae; genus Anomaloglossus; species Anomaloglossus baeobatrachus. The sequence continues at coordinate 165,469,032 of NC_134359.1, forward strand.
CTATTTCTAGCACCTCTGCATTACAGCCTCCTGCTCTGTTTTTAATAAGCTATAATATTAGCAAAAAATGCTGCCAGTTAGTGGCATCCAAAAAGTGGCTGTTGTACTCCATTTGTGCAACACTAGTGCCAAGCTATTTCTAGCACCTCTGCATTACACCCTCCTGCTCTGTTTTTAATAAGCTACAATAATAGCAAAAAATGCTGCCAGTTAGTGGCATCCAAAAAGTGGCTGTTGTACTCCATTTGTGCCCCACTGGTGCCAAGCTATTTACAGCACCTCTGCATTACACCCTCCTGCTCTGTTTTTAATAAGCTATAATAACAAAAAATGCTGCCAGTTAGTGGCATCCATAAAGTGGTTGTTGTACTCCATTTGTGCCCCACTAGTGCCAAGCTATTTCTAGCACCTCTGCATTACACCCTCCTGCTCTGTTTTTAATAAGCTATAATAATAGCAAAAAATGCTGCCAGTTAGTGGCATCCAAAAAGTGGCTGTTGTACTCCATTTGTGCCCCACTAGTGCCAAGCTATTTCTTGCACCTCTGCATTACACCCTCCTGCTCTGTTTTTAATAAGCTATAATAATAGCAAAAAATGCTGCCAGTTAGTGGCATCCAAAAAGTGGCTGTTGTACTCCATTTGTGCCCCACTGGTGCCAAGCTATTTACAGCACCTCTGCATTACACCCTCCTGCTCTGTTTTTAATAAGCTATAGTAATAGCAAAAAATGCTGCCAGTTAGTGGCATCCAAAAAGTGGCTGTTGTACTCCATTTGTGCCCCACTGGTGCCAAGCTATTTACAGCACCTCTGCATTACACCCTCCTGCTCTGTTTTTAATAAGCTATAGTAATAGCAAAAAATGCTGCCAGTTAGTGGCATCCAAAAAGTGGCTGTTGTACTCCATTTGTGCCCCACTGGTGCCAAGCTATTTACAGCACCTCTGCATTACACCCTCCTGCTCTGTTTTTAATAAGCTATAATAACAAAAAATGCTGCCAGTTAGTGGCATCCATAAAGTGGTTGTTGTACTCCATTTGTGCCCCACTAGTGCCAAGCTATTTCTAGCACCTCTGCATTACACCCTCCTGCTCTGTTTTTAATAAGCTATAATAATAGCAAAAAATGCTGCCAGTTAGTGGCATCCAAAAAGTGGCTGTTGTACTCCATTTGTGCCCCACTAGTGCCAAGCTATTTCTAGCACCTCTGCATTACACCCTCCTGCTCTGTTTTTAATAAGCTATAATAATAGCAAAAAATGCTGCCAGTTAGTGGCATCCAAAAAGTGGCTGTTGTACTCCATTTGTGCCCCACTGGTGCCAAGCTATTTACAGCACCTCTGCATTACACCCTCCTGCTCTGTTTTTAATAAGCTATAGTAATAGCAAAAAATGCTGCCAGTTAGTGGCATCCAAAAAGTGGCTGTTGTACTCCATTTGTGCCCCACTAGTGCCAAGCTATTTCTTGCACCTCTGCATTACACCCTCCTGCTCTGTTTTTAATAAGCTATAATAATAGCAAAAATTCTGCCAGTTAGTGGCATCCAAAAAGTGGCTGTTGTACTCCATTTGTGCCCCACTGGTGCCAAGCTATTTACAGCACCTCTGCATTACACCTTCCTGCTCTGTTTTTAATAAGCTATAATAACAAAAAATGCTGCCAGTTAGTGGCATCCAAAAAGTGGCTGTTGTACTCCATTTGTGCCCCACTAGTGCCAAGCTATTTCTAGCACTTCTGCATTACACCCTCCTGCTCTGTTTTTAATAAGCTATAATAATAGCAAAAAATGCTGCCAGTTAGTGGCATCCAAAAAGTGGCTGTTGTACTCCATTTGTGCCCCACTGGTGCCAAGCTATTTACAGCACCTCTGCATTACATCCTCCTGCTCTGTTTTTAATAAGCTATAATAATAGCAAAAAATGATGCCAAGTAGTGGCATCCAAAAACTGGCTGTTGTACTCCATTTGTGCCCCTCTAGTGCCAAGCTATTTCTAGCACCTCTGCATTACACCCTCCTGCTCTGTTTTTAATAAGCTATAATAATAGCAAAAAATGCTGCCAGTTAGTGGTATCCAAAAAGTGGCTGTTGTACTCCATTTGTGCCCCACTAGTGCCAAGCTATTTCTAGCACCTCTGCATTACACCCTCCTGCTCTGTTTTTAATAAGCTATAATAATAGCATAAAATGCTGTCAGTCAGTGGCATCCAAAAAGTGGCTGTTGTACTCCATTTGTGCCCCACTGGTGCCAAGCTATTTCTAGCACCTCTGCATTACACCCTCCTGCTCTGTTTTTAATAAGCTATAATAATAGCAAAAAATGCTGCCAGTTAGTGGCATCCAAAAAGTGGCTGTTGTACTCCATTTGTGCCCCACTGGTGCCAAGCTATTTACAGCACCTCTGCATTACACCCTCATGCTCTGTTTTTAATAAGCTATAATAACGAAAAAGTTAGTGGCATCCAAAAAGTGGCTGTTGTACTCCATTTGTGCCCAACTAGTGCCAAGCTATTTCTAGCACCTCTGTATTATACCCTCCTGCTCTGTTTTTAATAACCTATAATAATAGCAAAAAATGTTGCCAGTTAGTGGCATCCAAAAAGTGGCTATTGTACTCCATTTGTGCCCCACTAGTGCCAAGCTATTTCTAGCACCTCTGCATTACACCCTCCTGCTCTATTTTTAATAAGCTATAATAATAGCAAAAAATACTGCCAGTTAGTGGCATCCAAAAAGTGGCTGTTGTACTCCATTTGTTCCCCACTAGTGCCAAGCTATTTCTAGCACCTCTGCATTACACCGTCCTGCTCTGTTTTTAATAAGCTGTAATAATAGCAAAAAATGCTGCTTGTTAGTGGCATCCAAAAAGTGGCTGTTGTACTCCATTTGTGTCCCACTGGTGCCAAGTTATTTCTAGTACCTCTGCATTACACTCTCCTGCTCTGTTTTTAATAAGCTATAATAATAGCAAAAAATGCTGCCAGTTAGTGGCATCCAAAAAGTGGCTGTTGTACTCCATTTGTGCCCCACTAGTGCCAAGCTATTTCTAGCACCTCTGCATTACACCCTCCTGCTCTGTTTTTAATAAGCTATAATAATAGCAAAAAATGTTGCCAGTTAGTGGCATCCAAAAAGTGGCTATTGTACTCCATTTGTGTCCCACTAGTGCCAAGCTATTTATAGCACCTCTGCATTACACCCTCCTGCTCTATTTTTAATAAGCTATAGTAATAGCAAAAAATGCTGCCAGTTAGTGGCATCCAAAAAGGGGCTGTTGTACTCCATTTGTGCCCCACTAGTGCCAAGCTATTTCTAGCACCTCTGCATTACAGCCTCCTGCTCTGTTTTTAATAAGCTATAATATTAGCAAAAAATGCTGCCAGTTAGTGGCATTCAAAAAGTGGCTGTTGTACTCCATTTGTGCAACACTAGTGCCAAGCTATTTCTAGCACCTCTGCATTACACCCTCCTGCTCTGTTTTTAATAAGCTACAATAATAGCAAAAAATGCTGCCAGTTAGTGGCATCCAAAAAGTGGCTGTTGTACTCCATTTGTGCCCCACTGGTGCCAAGCTATTTACAGCACCTCTGCATTACACCCTCCTGCTCTGTTTTTAATAAGCTATAATAACAAAAAATGCTGCCAGTTAGTGGCATCCATAAAGTGGTTGTTGTACTCCATTTGTGCCCCACTAGTGCCAAGCTATTTCTAGCACCTCTGCATTACACCCTCCTGCTCTGTTTTTAATAAGCTATAATAATAGCAAAAAATGCTGCCAGTTAGTGGCATCCAAAAAGTGGCTGTTGTACTCCATTTGTGCCCCACTAGTGCCAAGCTATTTCTTGCACCTCTGCATTACACCCTCCTGCTCTGTTTTTAATAAGCTATAATAATAGCAAAAAATGCTGCCAGTTAGTGGCATCCAAAAAGTGGCTGTTGTACTCCATTTGTGCCCCACTGGTGCCAAGCTATTTACAGCACCTCTGCATTACACCCTCCTGCTCTGTTTTTAATAAGCTATAGTAATAGCAAAAAATGCTGCCAGTTAGTGGCATCCAAAAAGTGGCTGTTGTACTCCATTTGTGCCCCACTGGTGCCAAGCTATTTACAGCACCTCTGCATTACACCCTCCTGCTCTGTTTTTAATAAGCTATAATAACAAAAAATGCTGCCAGTTAGTGGCATCCATAAAGTGGTTGTTGTACTCCATTTGTGCCCCACTAGTGCCAAGCTATTTCTAGCACCTCTGCATTACACCCTCCTGCTCTGTTTTTAATAAGCTATAAAAATAGCAAAAAATGCTGCCAGTTAGTGGCATCCAAAAAGTGGCTGTTGTACTCCATTTGTGCCCCACTAGTGCCAAGCTATTTCTAGCACCTCTGCATTACACCCTCCTGCTCTGTTTTTAATAAGCTATAATAATAGCAAAAAATGCTGCCAGTTAGTGGCATCCAAAAAGTGGCTGTTGTACTCCATTTGTGCCCCACTGGTGCCAAGTTATTTACAGCACCTCTGCATTACACCCTCCTGCTCTGTTTTTAATAAGCTATAGTAATAGCAAAAAATGCTGCCAGTTAGTGGCATCCAAAAAGTGGCTGTTGTACTCCATTTGTGCCCCACTAGTGCCAAGCTATTTCTTGCACCTCTGCATTACACCCTCCTGCTCTGTTTTTAATAAGCTATAATAATAGCAAAAATTCTGCCAGTTAGTGGCATCCAAAAAGTGGCTGTTGTACTCCATTTGTGCCCCACTGGTGCCAAGCTATTTACAGCACCTCTGCATTACACCTTCCTGCTCTGTTTTTAATAAGCTATAATAACAAAAAATGCTGCCAGTTAGTGGCATCCAAAAAGTGGCTGTTGTACTCCATTTGTGCCCCACTAGTGCCAAGCTATTTCTAGCACTTCTGCATTACACCCTCCTGCTCTGTTTTTAATAAGCTATAATAATAGCAAAAAATGCTGCCAGTTAGTGGCATCCAAAAAGTGGATGTTGTACTCCATTTGTGCCCCACTGGTGCCAAGCTATTTACAGCACCTCTGCATTACATCCTCCTGCTCTGTTTTTAATAAGCTATAATAATAGCAAAAAATGCTGCCAAGTAGTGGCATCCAAAAACTGGCTGTTGTACTCCATTTGTGCCCCTCTAGTGCCAAGCTATTTCTAGCACCTCTGCATTACACCCTCCTGCTCTGTTTTTAATAAGCTATAATAATAGCAAAAAATGCTGCCAGTTAGTGGTATCCAAAAAGTGGCTGTTGTACTCCATTTGTGCCCCACTAGTGCCAAGCTATTTCTAGCACCTCTGCATTACACCCTCCTGCTCTGTTTTTAATAAGCTATAATAATAGCATAAATGATGTCAGTCAGTGGCATCCAAAAAGTGGCTGTTGTACTCCATTTGTGCCCCACTGGTGCCAAGCTATTTCTAGCACCTCTGCATTACACCCTCCTGCTCTGTTTTTAATAAGCTATAATAATAGCAAAAAATGCTGCCAGTTAGTGGCATCCAAAAAGTGGCTGTTGTACTCCATTTGTGCCCCACTGGTGCCAAGCTATTTACAGCACCTCTGCATTACACCCTCCTGCTCTGTTTTTAATAAGCTATAATAACGAAAAAGTTAGTGGCATCCAAAAAGTGGCTGTTGTACTCCATTTGTGCCCAACTAGTGCCAAGCTATTTCTAGCACCTCTGTATTATACCCTCCTGCTCTGTTTTTAATAACCTATAATAATAGCAAAAAATGTTGCCAGTTAGTGGCATCCAAAAAGTGGCTATTGTACTCCATTTGTGCCCCACTAGTGCCAAGCAATTTCTAGCACCTCTGCATTACACCCTCCTGCTCTATTTTTAATAAGCTATAATAATAGCAAAAAATGCTGCCAGTTAGTGGCATCCAAAAAGTGGCTGTTGTACTCCATTTGTGCTCCACTGATGCCAAACTATTTACAGCACCTCTGCATTACACCCTCCTGCTCTGTTTTTAATAAGCTATAGTAATAGCAAAAAATGCTGCCAGTTAGTGGCATCCAAAAAGTGGCTGTTGTACTACATTTGTGCCTCACTAGTGCCAAGCTATTTCTAGCACCTCTGCATTACACCCTCCTGCTCTGTTTTTAATAAGCTATAATAATAACAAAAAATGCTGCCAGTTAGTGGCATCCAAAAAGTGGCTGTTGTACTCCATTTGTGCCCCACTAGTGCCAAGCTATTTCTAGCACCTCTGCATTACAGCCTCCTGCTCTGTTTTTAATAAGCTATAATAATAGCAAAAACAGCTGCCAGTTAGTGGCATCCAAAAAGTGGCTGTTGTACTCCATTTGTGCCCCACTAGTGCCAAGCTATTTCTAGCACCTCTGCATTACAGCCTCCTGCTCTGTTTTTAATAAGCTATAATATTAGCAAAAAATGCTGCCAGTTAGTGGCATCCAAAAAGTGGCTGTTGTACTCCATTTGTGCCCCACTAGTGCCAAGCTATTTCTAGCACCTCTGCATTACAGCCTCCTGCTCTGTTTTTAATAAGCTATAATAATAGCAAAAAATGCTGCCAGTTAGTGGCATCCAAAAAGTGGCTGTTGTACTCCATTTGTGCCCCACTAATGCCAAGCTATTTCTTGCACCTCTGCATTACACCCTCCTGCTCTGTTTTTAATAAGCTATAATAATAGCAAAAAATGCTGCCAGTTAGTGGCATCCAAAAAGTGTCTGTTGTACTCCATTTGTGCCCCACTGGTGCCAAGCTATTTACAGCACCTCTGCATTACACCCTCCTGCTCTGTTTTTAATAAGCTATAATAACAAAAAATGCTGCCAGTTAGTGGCATCCAAAAAGTGGCTGTTGTACTCCATTTGTGCCCCACTAGTGCCAAGCTATTTCTAGCACCTCTGCATTACACCCTCCTGCTCTGTTTTTAATAAGCTATAATAATAGCAAAAAATGCTGCCAGTTAGTGGCATCCAAAAAGTGGCTGTTGTACTCCATTTGTGCCCCACTGGTGCCAAGCTATTTACAGCACCTCTGCATTACACCCTCCTGCTCTGTTTTTAATAAGCTATAATAATAGCAAAAAATGCTGCCAAGTAGTGGCATCCAAAAACTGGCTGTTGTACTCCATTTGTGCCCCTCTAGTGCCAAGCTATTTCTAGCACCTCTGCATTACATCCTCCTGCTCTGTTTTTAATAAGCTATAATAATAGCAAAAAATGCTGCCAGTTAGTGGTATCCAAAAAGTGGCTGTTGTACTCCATTTGTGCCCCACTAGTGCCAAGCTATTTCTAGCACCTCTGCATTACACCCTCCTGCTCTGTTTTTAAAAAGCTATAATAATAGCATAAAATGCTGTCAGTCAGTGGCATCCAAAAAGTGGCTGTTGTTCTCCATTTGTGCCCCACTGGTGCCAAGCTATTTCTAGCACCTCTGCATTACACCCTCCTACTCTAAGCTATAATAATAGCAAAAAATGCTGCCAGTTAGTGGCATCCAAAAAGTGGCTATTGTACTCCATTTGTGCCCCAATAGTGCCAAGCTATTTTTAGCACCTCTGCATTACACCCTCCTGCTCTATTTTTAATAAGCTATAATAATAGCAAAAAATGCTGCCAGTTAGTGGCATCCAAAAAGTGGCTGTTGTACTCCATTTGTGCTCCACTGATGCCAAGCTATTTCTAGCACCTCTGCATTACACCCTCCTGCTCAGTTTATAAGCTATAATAATAGCAAAAAATGCTGTCAGTTAGTGGCATCCAAAAAGTGGCTGTTGTACTCCATTTGTGCCCCACTGGTGCCAAGCTATTTACAGCACCTCTGCATTACCCCCTTCTGCTCTGTTTTTAATAAGCTATAATAATAGCAAAAAATGCTGCCAGTTAGTGGCATCCAAAAAGTGGCTGTTGTACTCCATTTGTGCCCCACTGGTGCCAAGCTATATACAGCACCTCTGCATTACACCCTCCTGCTCTGTTTTTAATAAGCTATAATAATAGCAAAAAAATGCTGCCAAGTAGTGGCATCCAAAAACTGGCTGTTGTACTCCATTTGTGCCCCTCTAGTGCCAAGCTATTTCTAGCACCTCTGCATTACACCCTCCTTCTCTGTTTTTAATAAGCTATAATAATAGCAAAAAATGCTGCCAGTTAGTGGCATCCAAAAAGTGGCTGTTGTACTCCATTTGTGCCCCACTAGTGCCAAGCTATTTCTAGCACCTCTGCATTACACCCTCCTGCTCTGTTTTTAATAAGCTATAATAATAGCAAAAAATGCTGCCAGTTAGTGGTATCCAAAAAGTGCCTGTTGTACTCCATTTGTGCCCCACAAGTGCCAAGCTATTTCTAGCACCTCTGCATTACACCCTCCTGCTCTGTTTTTAATAAGCTATAATAATAGCATAAAATGCTGTCAGTTAGTGGCATCCAAAAAGTGACTGTTGTACTCCATTTGTGCCCCACTGGTGCCAAAATATTTACAGCACCTCTGCATTACACCCTCCTGCTCTGTTTTTAATAAGCTATAATAATAGCAAAAAATGCTGCCAGTTAGTGGCATCCAAAAAGTGGCTGTTGTACTCCATTTGTGCCCCACTGGTGCCAAGCTATTTACAGCACCTCTGCATTACACCCTCCTGCTCTGTTTTTAATAAGCTATAATAACAAAAAAGTTAGTGGCATCCAAAAACTGGCTGTTGTACTCCATTTGTGCCCCACTAGTGCCAAGCTATTTCTAGCACCTCTGCATTACACCCTCCTGCTCTGTTTTTAATAAGCTATAATAATAGCAAAAAATGCTGCCAGTTAGTGGCATCCAAAAAGTGGCTGTTGTACTCCATTTGTGCCCCACTAGTGCCAAGCTATTTCTAGCACCTCTGCATTATACCCTCCTGCTCTGTTTTTAATAAGCTATAATAATAGCAAAAAATGCTGTCAGTTAGTGGCATCCAAAAAGTGGCTGTTGTACTCCATTTGTGCCCCACTGGTGCCAAGCTATTTACAGCACCTCTGCATTACACCCTCCTGCTCTGTTTTTAATAAGCTATAACAATAGCAAAAAATGCTGCCAGTTAGTGGCATCCAAAAAGTGGCTGTTGTACTCCATTTGTGCCCCACTGGTGCCAAGCTATTTACAGCACCTCTGCATTACACCTTCCTGCTCTGTTTTTAATAAGCTATAATAACAAAAAATGCTGCCAGTTAGTGGCATCCAAAAAGTGGCTGTTGTACTCCATTTGTGCCCCACTAGTGCCAAGCTATTTCTAGCACTTCTGCATTACACCCTCCTGCTCTGTTTTTAATAAGCTATAATAATAGCAAAAAATGCTGCCAGTTAGTGGCATCCAAAAAGTGGATGTTGTACTCCATTTGTGCCCCACTGGTGCCAAGCTATTTACAGCACCTCTGCATTACATCCTCCTGCTCTGTTTTTAATAAGCTATAATAATAGCAAAAAATGCTGCCAAGTAGTGGCATCCAAAAACTGGCTGTTGTACTCCATTTGTGCCCCTCTAGTGCCAAGCTATTTCTAGCACCTCTGCATTACACCCTCCTGCTCTGTTTTTAATAAGCTATAATAATAGCAAAAAATGCTGCCAGTTAGTGGTATCCAAAAAGTGGCTGTTGTACTCCATTGTGCCCCACTAGTGCCAAGCTATTTCTAGCACCTCTGCATTACACCCTCCTGCTCTGTTTTTAATAAGCTATAATAATAGCATAAATGATGTCAGTCAGTGGCATCCAAAAAGTGGCTGTTGTACTCCATTTGTGCCCCACTGGTGCCAAGCTATTTCTAGCACCTCTGCATTACACCCTCCTGCTCTGTTTTTAATAAGCTATAATAATAGCAAAAAATGCTGCCAGTTAGTGGCATCCAAAAAGTGGCTGTTGTACTCCATTTGTGCCCCACTGGTGCCAAGCTATTTACAGCACCTCTGCATTACACCCTCCTGCTCTGTTTTTAATAAGCTATAATAACGAAAAAGTTAGTGGCATCCAAAAAGTGGCTGTTGTACTCCATTTGTGCCCAACTAGTGCCAAGCTATTTCTAGCACCTCTGTATTATACCCTCCTGCTCTGTTTTTAATAACCTATAATAATAGCAAAAAATGTTGCCAGTTAGTGGCATCCAAAAAGTGGCTATTGTACTCCATTTGTGCCCCACTAGTGCCAAGCTATTTCTAGCACCTCTGCATTACACCCTCCTGCTCTATTTTTAATAAGCTATAATAATAGCAAAAAATGCTGCCAGTTAGTGGCATCCAAAAAGTGGCTGTTGTACTCCATTTGTGCTCCACTGATGCCAAACTATTTACAGCACCTCTGCATTACACCCTCCTGCTCTGTTTTTAATAAGCTATAGTAATAGCAAAAAATGCTGCCAGTTAGTGGCATCCAAAAAGTGGCTGTTGTACTACATTTGTGCCTCACTAGTGCCAAGCTATTTCTAGCACCTCTGCATTACACCCCTCCTGCTCTGTTTTTAATAAGCTATAATAATAACAAAAAATGCTGCCAGTTAGTGGCATCCAAAAAGTGGCTGTTGTACTCCATTTGTGCCCCACTAGTGCCAAGCTATTTCTAACACCTCTGCATTACAGCCTCCTGCTCTGTTTTTAATAAGCTATAATAATAGCAAAAACAGCTGCCAGTTAGTGGCATCCAAAAAGTGGCTGTTGTACTCCATTTGTGCCCCACTAGTGCCAAGCTATTTCTAGCACCTCTGCATTACAGCCTCCTGCTCTGTTTTTAATAAGCTATAATATTAGCAAAAAATGCTGCCAGTTAGTGGCATCCAAAAAGTGGCTGTTGTACTCCATTTGTGCCCCACTAGTGCCAAGCTATTTCTAGCACCTCTGCATTACAGCCTCCTGCTCTGTTTTTAATAAGCTATAATAATAGCAAAAAATGCTGCCAGTTAGTGGCATCCAAAAAGTGGCTGTTGTACTCCATTTGTGCCCCACTAATGCCAAGCTATTTCTTGCACCTCTGCATTACACCCTCCTGCTCTGTTTTTAATAAGCTATAATAATAGCAAAAAATGCTGCCAGTTAGTGGCATCCAAAAAGTGTCTGTTGTACTCCATTTGTGCCCCACTGGTGCCAAGCTATTTACAGCACCTCTGCATTACACCCTCCTGCTCTGTTTTTAATAAGCTATAATAACAAAAAATGCTGCCAGTTAGTGGCATCCAAAAAGTGGCTGTTGTACTCCATTTGTGCCCCACTAGTGCCAAGCTATTTCTAGCACCTCTGCATTACACCCTCCTGCTCTGTTTTTAATAAGCTATAATAATAGCAAAAAATGCTGCCAGTTAGTGGCATCCAAAAAGTGGCTGTTGTACTCCATTTGTGCCCCACTGGTGCCAAGCTATTTACAGCACCTCTGCATTACACCCTCCTGCTCTGTTTTTAATAAGCTATAATAATAGCAAAAAATGCTGCCAAGTAGTGGCATCCAAAAACTGGCTGTTGTACTCCATTTGTGCCCCTCTAGTGCCAAGCTATTTCTAGCACCTCTGCATTACATCCTCCTGCTCTGTTTTTAATAAGCTATAATAATAGCAAAAAATGCTGCCAGTTAGTGGTATCCAAAAAGTGGCTGTTGTACTCCATTTGTGCCCCACTAGTGCCAAGCTATTTCTAGCACCTCTGCATTACACCCTCCTGCTCTGTTTTAAAAAGCTATAATAATAGCATAAAATGCTGTCAGTCAGTGGCATCCAAAAAGTGGCTGTTGTTCTCCATTTGTGCCCCACTGGTGCCAAGCTATTTCTAGCACCTCTGCATTACACCCTCCTACTCTAAGCTATAATAATAGCAAAAAATGCTGCCAGTTAGTGGCATCCAAAAAGTGGCTATTGTACTCCATTTGTGCCCCAATAGTGCCAAGCTATTTCTAGCACCTCTGCATTACACCCTCCTGCTCTATTTTTAATAAGCTATAATAATAGCAAAAAATGCTGCCAGTTAGTGGCATCCAAAAAGTGGCTGTTGTACTCCATTTGTGCTCCACTGATGCCAAGCTATTTCTAGCACCTCTGCATTACACCCTCCTGCTCAGTTTATAAGCTATAATAATAGCAAAAAATGCTGTCAGTTAGTGGCATCCAAAAAGTGGCTGTTGTACTCCATTTGTGCCCCACTGGTGCCAAGCTATTTACAGCACCTCTGCATTACCCCCTTCTGCTCTGTTTTTAATAAGCTATAATAATAGCAAAAAATGCTGCCAGTTAGTGGCATCCAAAAAGTGGCTGTTGTACTCCATTTGTGCCCCACTGGTGCCAAGCTATATACAGCACCTCTGCATTACACCCTCCTGCTCTGTTTTTAATAAGCTATAATAATAGCAAAAAATGCTGCCAAGTAGTGGCATCCAAAAACTGGCTGTTGTACTCCATTTGTGCCCCTCTAGTGCCAAGCTATTTCTAGCACCTCTGCATTACACCCTCCTTCTCTGTTTTTAATAAGCTATAATAATAGCAAAAAATGCTGCCAGTTAGTGGCATCCAAAAAGTGGCTGTTGTACTCCATTTGTGCCCCACTAGTGCCAAGCTATTTCTAGCACCTCTGCATTACACCCTCCTGCTCTGTTTTTAATAAGCTATAATAATAGCAAAAAATGCTGCCAGTTAGTGGTATCCAAAAAGTGCCTGTTGTACTCCATTTGTGCCCCACAAGTGCCAAGCTATTTCTAGCACCTCTGCATTACACCCTCCTGCTCTGTTTTTAATAAGCTATAATAATAGCATAAAATGCTGTCAGTTAGTGGCATCCAAAAAGTGACTGTTGTACTCCATTTGTGCCCCACTGGTGCCAAAATATTTACAGCACCTCTGCATTACACCCTCCTGCTCTGTTTTTAATAAGCTATAATAATAGCAAAAAATGCTGCCAGTTAGTGGCATCCAAAAAGTGGCTGTTGTACTCCATTTGTGCCCCACTGGTGCCAAGCTATTTACAGCACCTCTGCATTACACCCTCCTGCTCTGTTTTTAATAAGCTATAATAACAAAAAAGTTAGTGGCATCCAAAAACTGGCTGTTGTACTCCATTTGTGCCCCACTAGTGCCAAGCTATTTCTAGCACCTCTGCATTACACCCTCCTGCTCTGTTTTTAATAAGCTATAATAATAGCAAAAAATGCTGCCAGTTAGTGGCATCCAAAAAGTGGCTGTTGTACTCCATTTGTGCCCCACTAGTGCCAAGCTATTTCTAGCACCTCTGCATTATACCCTCCTGCTCTGTTTTTAATAAGCTATAATAATAGCAAAAAATGCTGTCAGTTAGTGGCATCCAAAAAGTGGCTGTTGTACTCCATTTGTGCCCCACTGGTGCCAAGCTATTTACAGCACCTCTGCATTACACCCTCCTGCTCTGTTTTTAATAAGCTATAACAATAGCAAAAAATGCTGCCAGTTAGTGGCATCCAAAAAGTGGCTGTTGTACTCCATTTGTGCCCCACTGGTGCCAAGCTATTTACAGCACCTCTGCATTACACCCTCCTGCTCTGTTTTTAATAAGCTATAATAATAGCATAAAATGCTGTCAGTTAGTGGCATCCAAAAAGTGACTGTTGTACTCCATTTGTGCCCCACTGGTGCCAAGCTATTTCTAGCACCTCTGCATTACACCCTCCTGCTCTGTTTTTAATAAGCTATAATAATAGCAAAAAATGCTGCGAGTTAGTGGCATCCAAAAAGTGGCTGTTGTACTCCATTTGTGCCCCACTGGTGCCAAGCTATTTACAGCACCTCTGCATTACACCCTCCTGCTCTGTTTTTAATAAGCTATAATAACAAAAAAGTTAGTGGCATCCAAAAAGTGGCTGTTGTACTCCATTTGTGCCCCACTAGTGCCAAGCTATTTCTAGCACCTCTGCATTACACCCTCCTGCTCTGTTTTTAAAAAGCTTTAATAATAGCAAAAAATGCAGCCAGTTAGTGGCATCCAAAAAGTGGCTGTTGTACTCCATTTGTGCCCCACTAGTGCCAAGCTTTTTCTAGCACCTCTGCATTATACCCTCCTGCTCTGTTTTTAATAAGCTATAATAATAGCAAAAAATGCTGCCAGTTAGTGGCATCCAAAAAGTGGCTGTTGTACTCCATTTGTGCCCCACTGGTGCCAATCTATTTACAGCACCTCTGCATTACACCCTCCTGCTCTGTTTTTAATATGCTATAATAATAGCAAAAAATGCTGCCAGTTAGTGGCATCCAAAAAGTGGCTTTTGTACTCCATTTGTGCCCCACTGGTGCCAAGCTATTTACAGCACCTCTGCATTACACCCTCCTGCTCTGTTTTTAATAAGCTATAATAATAGCAAAAAATGCTGCCAAGTAGTGGCATCCAAAAACTGGCTGTTGTACTCCATTTGTGCCCCCCTAGTGCCAAGCTATTTCTAGCACCTCTGCATTACACCCTCCTGCTCTGTTTTTAATAAGCTATAATAATAGCAAAAAATGCTGCCAGTTAGTGGCATCCAAAAAGTGGCTGTTGTACTCCATTTGTGCCCAACTAGTCCAAAGCTATTTCTAGCACCTCTGCATTACACCCTCCTGCTCTGTTTTTAATAAGCTATAATAATAGCAAAAAATGCTGCCAGTTAGTGGTATCCAAAAAGTGGCTGTTGTACTCCATTTGTGCCCCACTAGTGCCAAGCTATTTCTAGCACCTCTGCATTACACCCTCCTGCTCTGTTTTTAATAAGCTATAATAATAGCATAAAATGCTGTCAGTTAGTGGCATCCAAAAAGTGGCAGTTGTACTCCATTTGTGCCCCACTGCTGCCAAGCTTTTTCTAGCACCTCTGCATTACACCCTCCTGCTCTGTTTTTAATAAGCTATAATAATAGGAAAAAATGCTGCCAGTTAGTGGCATCCAAAAAGTGGCCGTTGTACTCCATTTGTGCCCCACTGGTGCCAAGCTATTTACAGCACCTCTGCATTACACCCTCCTGCTCTGTTTTTAATAAGCTATAATAACAAAAAAGTTAGTGGCATCCAAAAAGTGGCTGTTGTAATCCATTTGTGCCCCACTAGTGCCAAGCTATTTCTAGCACCTCTGCATTACACCCTCCTGCTCTGTTTTTAATAAGCTATAATAATAGCAAAAAATGCTGCCAGTTAGTGGCATCCAAAAAGTGGCTGTTGTACTCCATTTATGCCCCACTAGTGCTAAGCTATTTCTAGCACCTCTGCATTATACCCTCCTGCTCTGTTTTTAATAAGCTATAATAATAGCAAAAAATGTTGCCAGTTAGTGGCATCCAAAAAGTGGCTATTGTACTCAATTTGTGCCCCACTAGTGCCAAGCTATTTCTAGCACCTCTGCCGTACACCCTCCTGCTCTATTTTTAATAAACTATAATAATAGCAAAAAATGCTGCCAGTTAGTGGCATCCAAAAAGTGGCTGTTGTACTCCATTTGTGCTCCACTGATGCCAAGCTATTTACAGCACCTCTGCATTACACCCTCCTGCTCTGTTTTTAATAAGCTATAGTAGTAGCAAAAAATGCTGCCAGTTAGTGGCATCCAAAAAGTGGCTGTTGTACTACATTTGTGCCTCACTAGTGCCAAGCTATTTCTAGCACCTCTGCATTACACCCTCCTGCTCTGTTTTTAATAAGCTATAATAATAGAAAAAAATGCTGCCAGTTAGTGGCATCCAAAAAGTGGCTGTTGTACTCCATTTGTGCCCCACTAGTTCCAAGCTATTTCTAGCACCTCTGCATTACAGCCTCCTGCTCTGTTTTTAATAAGCTATAATAATAGGAAAAAATGCTGCCAGTTAGTGGCATCCAAAAAGTGGCTGTTGTACTCCATTTGTGCCCCACTAGTGCCAAGCTATTTCTAGCACCTCTGCATTACACCCTCTTGCTCTGTTTTTAATAAGCTATAATAATAGCAAAAAATGCTGCCAGTTAGTGGCATCCAAAAAGTGGCTGTTGTACTCTATTTGTGCCCCAGTGGTGCCAAGCTATTTACAGCACCTCTGCATTACACCCTCCTGCTCTGTTTTTAATAAGCTATAATAATAGCAAAAAATGCTGCCAGTTAGTGGCATCCAAAAAGTGGCTGTTGTACTCCATTTGTGCCCCACTAGTGCCAAGCTATTTCTAGCACCTCTGCATTACACCCTCCTGCTCTGTTTTTAATAAGCTATAATAATAGCAAAAAATGCTGCCATTTAGTGGCATCCAAAAAGTGGCTGTTGTACTCCATTTGTGCCCCACTGGTGCCAAGCTATTTACAGCACCTCTGCATTACACCCTTCTGCTCTGTTTTTAATAAGCTATAATAATAGCAAAAAATGCTGCCAAGTAGTGGCATTCAAAAACTGGCTGTTGTACTCCATTTGTGCCCCTCCAGTGCCAAGCTATTTCTAGCACCTCTGCATTACACCCTCCTGCTCTGTTTTTAATAAGCTATAATAATAGCAAAAAATGCTGCCAGTTAGTGGCATCCAAAAAGTGGCTGTTGTACTCCATTTGTGCCCCACTAGTGCCAAGCTATTTCTAGCACCTCTGCATTACACCCTCCTGGTCTGTTTTTAATAAGTTATAGTAATAGCAAAAAATGCTGCCAGTTAGTGGCATCCAAAAAGTGGCTGTTGTAGTACATTTGTGTCTCACTAGTGCCAAGCTATTTCTAGCACCTCTGCATTACACCCTCCTGCTCTGTTTTTAATAAGCTATAATAATAGCAAAAAATGCTGCCAGTTAGTGGCATCCAAAAAGTGGCTGTTGTACTCCATTTGTACCCCTCTAGTGCCAAGCTATTTCTAGCACCTCTGCATTACACCCTCCTGCTCTGTTTTTAATGAGCTATCATAATAGCAAAAAATGTTGCCAGTTAGTGGCATCCAAAAAGTGGCTGTTGTACTCCATTTATGCCCCACTAGTGCCAAGCTATTTCTAGCACCTCTGCATTACACCCTCCTGCTCTGTTTTTAATAAGCTATAATAATAGCAAAAAATGCTGTCAGTTAGTGGCATAAAAAAAGCGGCTGTTGTACTCCATTTGTGCCCCACTGGTGCCAAGCTATTTACAGCACCTCTGCATTACACCCTCCTGCTCTGTTTTTAATAAGCTATAATAATAGCAAAAAATGCTGCCAGTTAGTGGCATCCAAAAAGTGGCTGTTGTACTCCATTTGTGCCCCACTGGTGCCAAGCTATTTACAGCACCTCTGCATTACACCCTCCTGCTCTGTTTTTAATAAGATATAATAATAGCAAAAAATGCTGCCAGTTAGTGGAATCCAAAAAGTGGCTGTTGTACTCCATTTGTGCCCCACTAGTGCCAAGCTATTTCTAGCACCTCTGCATTACACCCTCCTGCTCTGTTTTCAATAAGCTATAATATTAGCAAAAAATGCTGCCAAGTAGTGGCATTCAAAAACTGGCTGTTGTACTCCATTTGTGCCCCTCTAGTGCCAAACTATTTCTAGCACCTCTGCATAACACCCTCCTGCTCTGTTTTTAATAAGCTATAATAATAGCAAAAAATGCTGCCAGTTAGTGGCATCCAAAAAGTGGCTGTTGTACTCCATTTATGCCCCACTAGTGCCAAGCTATTTCTAGCACCTCTGCATTACACCCTCCTGCTCTGTTTTTAATAAGCTATAATAATAGCACAAAATGCTGCCAGTTAGTGACATCCAAAAAGTGGCTGTTGTACTCCATTTGTGCCCCACTGGTGTCAAGCTATTTCTAGCACCTCTGCATTACACCCTCCTGCTCTGTTTTTAATAAGCTATAGTAATAGCAAAAAATGCTGCCAGTTATTGACATCCAAAAAGTGGCTGTTGTACTCCATTTGTGCCCCACTAGTGCCAAGCTATTTCTAGCACCTCTGCATTACACCCTCCTGCTCTGTTTTTAATAAGATATAATAATAGCAAAAAATGCTGCCAGTTAGTGGCATCCAAAAAGTGGCTGTTGTACTCCATTTGTGCCCCACTAGTGCCAAGCTATTTCTAGCACCTCTGCATTACACCCTCCTGCTCTGTTTTTAATAAGCTATAATAATAGCAAAAAATGCTGCCAGTTAGTGGTATCCAAAAAGTGGCTGTTGTACTCCATTTGTGCCCCACTAGTGCCAAGCTATTTCTAGCACCTCTGCATTACACCCTCCTGCTCTGTTTTTAATAAGCTATAATAATAGCATAAAATGCTGTCAGTTAGTGGCATCCAAAAAGTGACTGTTGTACTCCATTTGTGCCCCACTGGTGCCAAGCTATTTCTAACACCTCTGAATTACACCCTCCTGCTCTGTTTTTAATAAGCTATAATAATAGCAAAAAATGCTGCCAGTTAGTGGCATCCAAAAAGTGGCTGTTGTACTCCATTTGTGCCCCACTGGTGCCAAGCTATTTACAGCACATCTGCATTACACCCTCCTGCTCTGTTTTTAATAAGTTATAATAACAAAAAAGTTAGTGGCATCCAAAAAGTGGCTGTTGTACTCCATTTGTGCCCCACTAGTGCCAAACTATTTCTAGCACCTCTGCATTACACCCTCCTGCTCTGTTTTTAATAAGCTATAGTAATAGCCAAAAATGCTGCCAGTTAGAGGCATCCAAAAAGTGGCTGTTGTAGTACATTTGTGTCTCACTAGTGCCAAGCTATTTCTAGCACCTCTGCATTACACCCTCCTGCTCTTGTTTTTTAATAAGCTATAATAATAGCAAAAAATGCTGCCAGTTAGTGGCATCCAAAAAGTGGCTGTTGTACTCCATTTGTGCCCCACTGGTGCCAAGCTATATACAGCTATTTACAGCACCTCTGAATTACACCCTCCTGCTCTGTTTTTAATAAGCTATAATAATAGCAAAAAATGCTGCCAAGTAGTGGCATCCAAAAACTAGCTGTTGTACTCCATTTGTGCCCCTCTAGTGCCAAGCTATTTCTAGCACCTCTGCATTACACCCTCCTGCTCTGTTTTTAATGAGCTATCATAATAGCAAAAAATGCTGCCAGTTAGTGGCATCCAAAAAGTGGCTGTTGTACTCCATTTGTGCCCCACTAGTGCCAAGCTATTTCTCGCACCTCTGCATTACACCCTCCTGCTCTGTTTTTAATAAGCTATAATAATAGCAAAAAATGTTGTCAGAGGCATCCAAAAAGTGGCTGTTGTACTCCATTTGTGCCCCACTAGTGCCAAGCTATTTCTTGCACCTCTGCATTACACCCTCCTGCTCTGTTTTTAATAAGCTATAATAATAGCAAAAAATGCTGTCAGTTAGGGGCATCCAAAAGGTGGCTGTTGTACTCCATTTGTGCCCCACTGGTGCCAAGCTATTTACAGCACCTCTGCATTACACCCTCCTGCTCTGTTTTTAATAAGCTATAATAACAAAAAATGCTGCCAGTTAGTGGCATCCAAAAAGTGGCTGTTGTACTCCATTTGTGCCCCACTAGTGCCAAGCTATTTCTAGCACCTCTGCATTACACCCTCCGGCTCTGTTTTTAATAAGCTATAATAATAGCAAAATATGCTGCCAGTTAGTGGCATCCAAAAAGTGTCTGTTGTACTCTATTTGTGCCCCACTGGTGCCAAGCTATTTACAGCACCTCTGCATTACACCCTCCTGCTCTGTTTTTAATAAGCTATTATAATAGCAAAAAATGCTGCCAAGTAGTGGCATCCAAAAACTGTCTGTTGTACTCCATTTGTGCCCCTCTAGTGCCAAGCTATTTCTAGCACCTCTGCATTACACCTTCCTGCTCTGTTTTTAATGAGCTATAATAATAGCAAAAAATGCTGCCAGTTAGTGGCATCCAAAAAGTGGCTGTTGTACTCCATTTGTGCCCCACTAGTGCCAAGCTATTTCTAGCACCTCTGCATTACACCCTCCTGCTCTGTTTTTAATAAGCTATAATAATAGCAAAAAATGCTGCCAGTTAGTGGCATCCAAAAAGTGGCTGTTGTACTCCAGTTGTGCCGCACTAGTGCCAAGCTATTTCTAGCACCTCTGAATTACACCCTCCTGCTCTGTTTTTAATAAGCTATAATAATAGCAAAAAATGCTGCAGGTTAGTGGCATCCAAAAAGTGGCTGTTGTACTCCATTTGTGCCCCACTGGTGCCAAGCTATTTACAGCACCTCTGCATTACACCCTCCTGCTCTGTTTTTAATGAGCTATCATAATAGCAAAAAATGCTGCCAGTTAGTGGCATCCAAAAAGTGGCTGTTGTACTCCATTTGTGCCCCACTAGTGCCAAGCTATTTCTAGCACCTCTGCATTACACCCTCCTGCTCTGTTTTTAATAAGCTCTAAAAATAGCAAAAAATGTTGTCAGTTAGAGGCATCCAAAAAGTGGCTGTTGTACTCCATTTGTGCCCCACTGGTGCCAAGCTATTTACAGCACCTCTGCATTACACCCTCCTGCTCTGTTTTTAATAAGATATAATAATAGCAAAAAATGCTGCCAGTTAGTGGCATCCAAAAAGTGGCTGTTGTACTCCATTTGTGCCCCACTAGTGCCAAGCTATTTCTAGCACCTCTGCATTACACCCTCCTGCTCTGTTTTTAATAAGCTATAATAATAGCAAAAAATGCTGCCAGTTAGTGGTATCCAAAAAGTGGCTGTTGTACTCCATTTGTGCCCCACTAGTGCCAAGCTATTTCTAGCACCTCTGCATTACACCCTCCTGCTCTGTTTTTAATAAGCTATAATAATAGCATAAAATGCTGTCAGTTAGTGGCATCCAAAAAGTGACTGTTGTACTCCATTTCTGCCCCACTGGTGCCAAGCTATTTCTAGCACCTCTGAATTACACCCTCCTGCTCTGTTTTTAATAAGCTATAATAATAGCAAAAAATGCTGCCAGTTAGTGGCATCCAAAAAGTGGCTGTTGTACTCCATTTGTGCCCCACTGGTGGCAAGCTATTTACAGCTATTTACAGCACCTCTTAATTACACCCTCCTGCTCTGTTTTTAATAAGCTATAATAATAGCAAAAAATGCTGCCAAGTAGTGGCATCCAAAAACTGGCTGTTGTACTCCATTTGTGCCCCTCTAGTGCCAAGCTATTTCTAGCACCTCTGCATTACACCCTCCTGCTCTGTTTTTAATGAGCTATCATAATAGCAAAAAATGCTGCCAGTTAGTGGCATCCAAAAAGTGGCTGTTGTACTCCATTTGTGCCCCACTAGTGCCAAGCTATTTCTCGCACCTCGGCATTACACCCTCCTGCTCTGTTTTTAATAAGCTATAATAATAGCAAAAAATGTTGTCAGTTAGAGGCATCCAAAAAGTGGCTGTTGTACTCCATTTGTGCCCCACTAGTGCCAAGCTATTTCTTGCACCTCTGCATTACACCCTCCTGCTCTGTTTTTAATAAGCTATAATAATAGCAAAAAATGCTGTCAGTTAGGGGCATCCAAAAGGTGGCTGTTGTACTCCATTTGTGCCCCACTGGTGCCAAGCTATTTACAGCACCTCTGCATTACACCCTTCTGCTCTGTTTGTAATAAGCTATAATAACAAAAAATGCTGCCAGTTAGTGGCATCCAAAAAGTGGCTGTTGTACTCCATTTGTGCCCCACTAGTGCCAAGCTATTTCTAGCACCTCTGCATTACACCCTCCTGCTCTGTTTTTAATAAGCTATAGCAATAGCAAAAAATGCTGCCAGTTAGTGGCATCCAAAAAGTGGCTGTTGTACTACATTTGTGACTCACTAGTGCCAAGCTATTTCTAGCACCTCTGCATTACACCCTCCGGCTCTGTTTTTAATAAGCTATAATAATAGCAAAATATGCTGCCAGTTAGTGGCATCCAAAAAGTGGCTGTTGTATTCTATTTGTGCCCCACTGGTGCCAAGCTATTTACAGCACCTCTGCATTACACCCTCCTGCTCTGTTTTTAATAAGCTATTATAATAGCAAAAAATGCTGCCAAGTAGTGGCATCCAAAAACTGTCTGTTGTACTCCATTTGTGCCCCTCTAGTGCCAAGCTATTTCTAGCACCTCTGCATTACACCTTCCTGCTCTGTTTTTAATGAGCTATAATAATAGCAAAAAATGCTGCCAGTTAGTGGCATCCAAAAAGTGGCTGTTGTACTCCATTTGTGCCCCACTAGTGCCAAGCTATTTCTAGCACCTCTGCATTACACCCTCCTGCTCTGTTTTTAATAAGCTATAATAATAGTAAAAATGCTGCCAGTTAGTGGCATCCAAAAAGTGGCTGTTGTACTCCATTTGTGCCGCACTAGTGCCAAGCTATTTCTAGCACCTCTGAATTACACCCTCCTGCTCTATTTTTAATAAGCTATAATAATAGCAAAAAATGCTGCAGGTTAGTGGCATCCAAAAAGTGGCTGTTGTACTCCATTTGTGCCCCACTGGTGCCAAGCTATTTACAGCACCTCTGCATTACACCCTCCTGCTCTGTTTTTAATAAGCTTTTATAATAGCAAAAAATGCTGCCAAGTAGTGGCATCCAAAAACTGGCTGTTGTACTCCATTTGTGCCCCACTAGTGCCAAGCTATTTCTAGCACCTCTGCATTACACCCTCCTGCTCTATTTTTAATAAGCTATAATAATAGCAAAAAATGCTGCCAGTTAGTGGCATCCAAAAAGTGGCTGTTGTACTACATTTGTGCCTCACTAGTGCCAAGCTATTTCTAGCACCTCTGCATTACACCCTCCTGCTTTGTTTTTAATAAGCTATAATAATAGAAAAAAAAGCTGCCGGTTAGTGGCATCCAAAAAGTGGCTGTTGTACTCCATTTGTGCCCCACTAGTGCCAAGCTATTTCTAGCACCTCTGCATTACAGCCTCCTGCTCTGTTTTTAATAAGCTATAATAATAAGAAAAAATGCTGCCTGTTAGTGGCATCCAAAAAGTGGCTGTTGTACTCCATTTGTGCCCCACTAGTGCCAAGCTATTTCTAGCACCTCTGCATTACACCCTCCTGCTCTGTTTTTAATAAGCTATAATAATAGCGAAAAAATGTTGCCAGTTAGTGGCATCCAAAAAGTGGCTGTTGTACTCCATTTGTGCCCCACTAGTGCCAAGCTATTTCTAGCACCTCTGCATTACACCCTCCTGCTCTGTTTTTAATAAGCTATAATAATAGCAAAAAATGCTGCCAGTTAGTGGCATCCAAAAAGTGGCTGTTGTACTCCATTTGTGCCCCACTAGTGCCAAGCTATTTCTAGCACCTCTGAATTACACCCTCCTGCTCTGTTTTTAATAAGCTATAATAATAGCAAAAAATGCTGCAGGTTAGTGGCATCCAAAAAGTGGCTGTTGTACTCCATTTGTGCCCCACTGGTGCCAAGCTATTTACAGCACCTCTGCATTACACCCTCCTGCTCTGTTTTTACTAAGCTATTATAATAGCAAAAAATGCTGCCAAGTAGTGGCATCCAAAAACTGTCTGTTGTACTCCACTTGTGCCCCTCTAGTGCCAAGCTATTTCTAGCACCTCTGCATTACACCCTCCTGCTCTGTTTTTAATGAGCTATCATAATAGCAAAAAATGCTGCCAGTTAGTGGCATCCAAAAAGTGGCTGTTGTACTCCATTTGTGCCCCACTAGTGCCAAGCTATTTCTAGCACCTCTGCATTACACCCTCCTGCTCTGTTTTTAATACGCTATAAAAATAGCAAAAAATGTTGTCAGTTAGAGGCATCCAAAAAGTGGCTGTTGTACTCCATTTGTGCCCCACTAGTGCCAAGCTATTTCTTGCACCTCTGCATTACACCCTCCTGCTCTGTTTTTAATAAGCTATAATAATAGCAAAAAATGCTGTCAGTTAGGGGCATCCAAAAGGTGGCTGTTGTACTCCATTTGTGCCCCACTGGTGCCAAGCTATTTACAGCACCTCTGCATTACACCCTCCTGCTCTGTTTTTAATAAGCTATAATAACAAAAAATGCTGCCAGTTAGTGGCATCCAAAAAGTGGCTGTTGTACTCCATTTGTGCCCCACTAGTGCCAAGCTATTTCTAGCACCTCTGCATTACACCCTCCTGCTCTGTTTTTAATAAGCTATAGTAATAGCAAAAAATGCTGCCAGTTAGTGGCATCCAAAAAGTGGCTGTTGTACTACATTTGTGACTCACTAGTGCCAAGCAATTTCTAGCACCTCTGCATTACACCCTCCTGCTCTGTTTTTATTAAGCTATAATAATAGCAAAAAATGCTGCCAGTTAGTGGCATCCAAAAAGTGGCTGTTGTACTCCATTTGTGCCCCACTGGTGCCAAGCTATTTACAGAACCTCTGCATTACACCCTCCTGCTCTGTTTTTAATAAGCTATTATAATAGCAAAAAATGCTGCCAAGTAGTGGCATCCAAAAACTGTCTGTTGTACTCCATTTGTGCCCCTCTAGTGCCAAGCTATTTCTAGCACCTCTGCATTACACCTTCCTGCTCTGTTTTTAATGAGCTATAATAATAGCAAAAAATGCTGCCAGTTAGTGGCATCCAAATAGTGGCTGTTGTACTCCATTTGTGCCCCACTAGTGCCAAGCTATTTCTAGCAACTCTGAATTACACCCTCCTGCTCTGTTTTTAATAAGCTATAATAATAGCAAAAAATGCTGCAGGTTAGTGGCATCCAAAAAGTGGCTGTTGTACTCCATTTGTTCCCCAACTGGTGCCAAGCTATTTCTAGCACCTCTGCATTACACCCTCCTACTCTGTTTTTAATAAGCTATAATAATAGCAAAAAATACTGCCAGTTAGTGGTATCCAAAAAGTGGCTGTTGTACTCCATTTTTTCCCCACTAGTGCCAAGCGATTTACAGCACGTCTGCATTAGACGCTCCTGCTCTGTTTTTAATAAGCTATAATAATAGCAAAAAATGCTGCCAGTTAGTGGCATCCAAAAAGTGGCTGTTGTACTCCATTTGTTCCCCACTAGTGCCAAGCTATTTCTAGCACCTCTGCATTACACCCTCCTGCTCTGTTTTTAATAAGCTATAATAATAGCAAAAAATGCTGCCAGTTAGTGGCATCCAAAAAGTGGCTGTTGTACTCCATTTGTTCCCCACTAGTGCCAAGCTATTTCTAGCACCTCTGCATTACACCCTCCTGCTCTGTTTTTAATAATCTATAATAATAGCAAAAAATGCGGCCAGTTAGTGGCATCCAAAAAGTGGCTGTTGTACTCCATTTGTGCCAAACTGGTGCCAAGCTATTTTTTGCACCTCTGCATTACACCCTCCTGCTCTGTTTTTAATAAGCTATTATAATAGCAAAAAATGCTGCCAAGTAGTGGCATCCAAAAACTGGCTGTTGTACTCCATTTATGCCCCACTAGTGCCAAGCTATTTATAGCACATCTGCATTATACCCTCCTGCTCTGTTTTTAATAAGCTATAATAATAGCAAAAAATGTTGCCAGTTGGGGGCATCCAAAAAGTGGCTATTGTACTCCATTTGTGCCCCACTAGTGCCAAGCTATTTCTAGCACCTCTGCATTACACCCTCCTGCTCTATTTTGAATAAGCTATAATAATAGCAAAAAATGCTGCCAGTTAGTGGCATCTAAAAAGTGGCTGTTGTACTCCATTTGTGCTCCACTGATGCCAAGCTATTTACAGCACCTCTGCATTACACCCTCCTGCTCTGTTTTTAATAAGCTATAGTAATAGCAAAAAATGCTGCCAGTTAGTGGCATCCAAAAAGTGGCTGTTGTACTACATTTGTGCCTCACTAGTGCCAAGCTATTTCTAGCACCTCTGCATTACACCCTCCTGCTCTGTTTTTAATAAGCTATAATAATAGAAAAAAATGCTGCCAGTTAGTGGCATCCAAAAAATGGCTGTTGTACTCCATTTGTGCCCCACTAGTGCCAAGCTATTTCTAGCACCTCTGCATTACAGCTTCCTGCTCTGTTTTTAATAAGCTATAATAATAGGAAAAAATGCTGCCAGTTAGTGGCATCCAAAAAGTGGCTGTTGTACTCCATTTGTGCCCCACTAGTGCCAAGCTATTTCTAGCACCTCTGCATTACACCCTCCTGCTCTGTTTTTAATAAGCTATAATAATAGCAAAAAATGCTGCCAGTTAGTGGCATCCAAAAAGTGGCTGTTGTACTCCATTTGTGCCCCAGTGGTGCCAAGCTATCTACAGCACCTCTGCATTACACCCTCCTGCTCTGTTTTTAATAAGCTATAATAATAGCAAAAAATGTTGCCAGTTAGTGGCATACAAAAAGTGGCTATTGTACTCCATTTGTGCCCCACTAATGCCAAGCTATTTCTAGCACCTCTGCATTACACCCTCCTGCTCTGTTTTTAATAAGCTATAGTAATAGCAAAAAACGCTGCCAGTTAGTGGCATCCAAAAAGTGGCTGTTGTACTACATATGTGCCTCACTAGTGCCAAGCTATTTCTAGCACCTCTGCATTACACCCTCCTGCTCTGTTTTTAATAAGCTATAATAATAGCAAAAAATGCTGCCAGTTAGTGGCATCCAAAAAGTGGCTGTTGTACGCCATTTGTGCCCCACTAATGCCAAGCTATTTCTAGCACCTCTGCATTACAGCCTCCTGCTCTGTTTTTAATAAGCTATAATAATAGCAAAAAATGTTGCCAGTTAGTGGCATCCAAAAAGTGGCTATTTTACTCCATTTGTGCCCCACTAGTGCCAAGCTATTTCTAGCACCTCTGCATTACACCCTCCTGTTCTATTTTTAATAAGCTATAATAATAGAAAAAAATGCTGCCAGTTAGTAGCATCCAAAAAGTGGCTGTTGTACTCCATTTGTGCCCCACTAGTGCCAAGCTATTTCTAGCACCTCTGCATTACAGCCTCCTGCTCTGTTTTTAATAAGCTATAATAATAGGAAAAAATGCTGCCAGTTAGTGGCATCCAAAAAGTGGCTGTTGTACTCCATTTGTGCCCCACTAGTGCCAAGCTATTTCTAGCACCTCTGCATTACACCCTCCTGCTCTGTTTTTATTAAGCTATAATAATAGCAAAAAATGCTGCCAGTTAGTGGCATCCAAAAAGTGGCTGTTGTACTCCATTTGTGCCCCAGTGGTGCCAAGCTTTTTACAGCACCTCTGCATTACACCCTCCTGCTCTGTTTTTAATAAGCTATAATAATAGCAAAAAATGTTGCCAGTTAGTGGCATCCAAAAAGTGGCTATTGTACTCCATTTGTGCCCCACTAGTGCCAAGCTATTTCTAGCACCTCTGCATTACACCCTCCTGCTCTATTTTTAATAAGCTATAATAATAGCAAAAAATGCTGCCAGTTAGTGTCATCCAAAAAGTGGCTGTTGTACTACATTTGTGCCTCACTAGTGCCAAGCTATTTCTAGCACCTCTGCATTACACCCTCCTGCTCTGTTTTTAATAAGCTATAATAATAGAAAAAAATGCTGCCAGTTAGTGGCATCCAAAAAATGGCTGTTGTACTCCATTTGTGCCCCACTAGTGCCAAGCTATTTCTAGCACCTCTGCATTACAGCTTCCTGCTCTGTTTTTAATAAGCTATAATAATAGGAAAAAATGCTGCCAGTTAGTGGCATCCAAAAAGTGGCTGTTGTACTCCATTTGTGCCCCACTAGTGCCAAGCTATTTCTAGCACCTCTGCATTACACCCTCCTGCTCTGTTTTTAATAAGCTATAATAATAGCAAAAAATGCTGCCAGTTAGTGGCATCCAAAAAGTGGCTGTTGTACTCCATTTGTGCCCCAGTGGTGCCAAGCTATCTACAGCACCTCTGCATTACACCCTCCTGCTCTGTTTTTAATAAGCTATAATAATAGCAAAAAATGTTGCCAGTTAGTGGCATACAAAAAGTGGCTATTGTACTCCATTTGTGCCCCACTAATGCCAAGCTATTTCTAGCACCTCTGCATTACACCCTCCTGCTCTGTTTTTAATAAGCTATAGTAATAGCAAAAAACGCTGCCAGTTAGTGGCATCCAAAAAGTGGCTGTTGTACTACATATGTGCCTCACTAGTGCCAAGCTATTTCTAGCACCTCTGCATTACACCCTCCTGCTCTGTTTTTAATAAGCTATAATAATAGCAAAAAATGCTGCCAGTTAGTGGCATCCAAAAAGTGGCTGTTGTACGCCATTTGTGCCCCACTAGTGCCAAGCTATTTCTAGCACCTCTGCATTACACCCTCCTGCTCTGTTTTTAATAAGCTATAATAATAGCAAAAAATGTTGCCAGTTAGTGGCATCCAAAAAGTGGCTATTTTACTCCATTTGTGCCCCACTAGTGCCAAGCTATTTCTAGCACCTCTGCATTACACCCTCCTGTTCTATTTTTAATAAGCTATAATAATAGAAAAAAATGCTGCCAGTTAGTAGCATCCAAAAAGTGGCTGTTGTACTCCATTTGTGCCCCACTAGTGCCAAGCTATTTCTAGCACCTCTGCATTACAGCCTCCTGCTCTGTTTTTAATAAGCTATAATAATAGGAAAAAATGCTGCCAGTTAGTGGCATCCAAAAAGTGGCTGTTGTACTCCATTTGTGCCCCACTAGTGCCAAGCTATTTCTAGCACCTCTGCATTACACCCTCCTGCTCTGTTTTTATTAAGCTATAATAATAGCAAAAAATGCTGCCAGTTAGTGGCATCCAAAAAGTGGCTGTTGTACTCCATTTGTGCCCCAGTGGTGCCAAGCTTTTTACAGCACCTCTGCATTACACCCTCCTGCTCTGTTTTTAATAAGCTATAATAATAGCAAAAAATGTTGCCAGTTAGTGGCATCCAAAAAGTGGCTATTGTACTCCATTTGTGCCCCACTAGTGCCAAGCTATTTCTAGCACCTCTGCATTACACCCTCCTGCTCTATTTTTAATAAGCTATAATAATAGCAAAAAATGCTGCCAGTTAGTGTCATCCAAAAAGTGGCTGTTGTACTACATTTGTGCCTCACTAGTGCCAAGCTATTTCTAGCACCTCTGCATTACACCCTCCTGCTCTGTTTTTAATAAGCTATAATAATAGAAAAAAATGCTGCCAGTTAGTGGCATCCAAAAAGTGGCTGTTGTACTCCATTTGTGCCCCACTAGTGCCAAGCTATTTCTAGCACCTCTGCATTACAGCCTCCTGCTCTGTTTTTAATAAGCTATAATAATTGGAAAAAATGCTGCCAGTTAGTGGCATCCAAAAAGTGGCTGTTGTACTCCATTTGTGCCCCACTAGTGCCAAGCTATTTCTAGCACCTCTGCATTACACCCTCCTGCTCTGTTTTTAATAAGCTATAATAATAGAAAAAAATGCTGCCAGTTAGTGGCATCCAAAAAGTGGCTGTTGTACTCCATTTGTGCCCCAGTGGTGCCAAGCTATCTACAGCATCTCTGCATTACACCCTCCTTCTCTGTTTTTAATAAGCTATAATAATAGCAAAAAATGTTGCCAGTTAGTGGCATACAAAAAGTGGCTATTGTACTCCATTTGTGCTCCACTGATGCCAAGCTATTTCTAGCACCTCTGCATTACACCCTCCTGCTCTGTTTTTAATAAGCTATAGTAATAGCAAAAAATGCTGCCAGTTAGTGGCATCCAAAAAGTGGCTGTTGTACTACATATGTGCCTCACTAGTGCCAAGCTATTTCTAGCACCTCTGCATTACACCCTCCTGCTCTGTTTTTAATAAGCTATAATAATAGCAAAAAATGCTGCCAGTTAGTGGCATCCAAAAAGTGGCTGTTGTACTCCATTTGTGCCCCACTAGTGCCAAGCTATTTCTAGCACCTCTGCATTACAGCCTCCTGCTCTGTTTTTAATAAGCTATAATAATAGGAAAAAATGCTGCCAGTTAGTGGCATCCAAAAAGTGGCTGTTGTACTCCATTTGTGCCCCACTAGTGCCAAACTATTTCTAGCACCTCTGCATTACACCCTCCTGCTCTGTTTTTAATAAGCTATAATAATAGCAAAAAATGCTGCCAGTTAGTGGCATCCAAAAAGTGGCTGTTGTACTCCATTTGTGCCCCACTGGTGCCAAGCTATTTACAGCACCTCTGCATTACACCCTCCTGCTCTGTTTTTAATAAGCTATAATAATAGCAAAAAATGCGGCCAGTTAGTGGCATCCAAAAAGTGGCTGTTGTACTCCATTTGTGCCCCACTGGTGCCAAGCTATTTCTAGCACCTCTGCATTACAACCTCCTGCTCTGTTTTTAATAAGCTATAATAATAGCAAAAAATGCTGCCAGTTAGTGGTATCCAAAAAGTGGCTGTTGTACTCCATTTGTGCCCCACTAGTGGCAAGCTATTTTTTGCACCTCTGCATTACACCCTCCTGCTCTGTTTTTAATAAGCTATAATAATAGCAAAAAATGCTGCCAAGTAGTGGCATCCAAAAAGTGGCTGTGGTACTCCATTTGTGCCCCACTAGTGCCAACCTTTTTCTAGCACCTCTGCATTACACCCTCCTGCTCTGTTTTTAATAAGCTATTATAATAGCAAAAAATGCTGTCAAATAGTGGCATCCAAAAACTGGCTGTTGTACTCCATTTATGCCCCACTAGTGCCAAGCTATTTCTAGCACCTTTGCATTATACCCTCCTGCTCTGTTTTTAATAAGCTATAATAATAGAAAAAAATGTTGCCAGTTAGTGGCATCCAAAAAGTGGCTATTGTACTCCATTTGTGCCCCACTAGTGCCAAGCTATTTCTAGCACCTCTGCATTACACCCTCCTGCTCTATTTTTAATAAGCTATAATAATAGCAAAAAATGCTGCCAGTTAGTGGCATCCAAAAAGTGGCTGTTGTACTCCATTTGTGCTCCACTGATGCCAAGCTATTTACAGCACCTCTGCATTACACCCTCCTGCTCTGTTTTTAATAAGCTATAGTAATAGCAAAAAATGCTGCCAGTTAGTGGCATCCAAAAAGTGGCTGTTGTACTATATTTGTGCCTCACTAGTGCCAAGCTATTTCTAGCACCTCTGCATTACACCCTCCTGCTTTGTTTTTAATAAGCTATAATAATAGAAAAAAATGCTGCCGGTTAGTGGCATCCAAAAAGTGGCTGTTGTACTCCATTTGTGCCCCACTAGTGCCAAGCTATTTCTAACACCTCTGCATTACAGCCTCCTGCTCTGTTTTTAATAAGCTATAATAATAGAAAAAAAAATGCTGCCAGTTAGTGGCATCCAAAAAGTGGCTGTTGTACTCCATTTGTGCCCCACTAGTGCCAAGCTATTTCTAGCACCTCTGCATTACACCCTCCTGCTCTGTTTTTAATAAGCTATAATAATAGCAAAAAATGCTGCCAGTTAGTAGCATCCAAAAAGTGGCTGTTGTACTCCATTTGTGCCCCAGTGGTGCCAAGCTATCTACAGCACCTCTGCATTACACCCTCCTGCTCTGTTTTTAATAAGCTATAATAATAGCAAAAAATGTTGCCAGTTAGTGGCATACAAAAAGTGGCTATTGTACTCCATTTGTGCTCCACTGATGCCAAGCTATTTCTAGCACCTCTGCATTACACCCTCCTGCTCTGTTTTTAATAAGCTATAGTAATAGCAAAAAATGCTGCCAGTTAGTGGCATCCAAAAAGTGGCTGTTGTACTACATATGTGCCTCACTAGTGCCAAGCTATTTCTAGCACCTCTGCATTACACCCTCCTGCTCTGTTTTTAATAAGCTATAATAATAGCAAAAAATGCTGCCAGTTAGTGGCATCCAAAAAGTGGCTGTTGTACTCCATTTGTGCCCCACTAGTGCCAAGCTATTTCTAGCACCTCTGCATTACAGCCTCCTGCTCTGTTTTTAATAAGCTATAATAATAGGAAAAAATGCTGCCAGTTAGTGGCATCCAAAAAGTGGCTGTTGTACTCCATTTGTGCCCCACTAGTGCCAAACTATTTCTAGCACCTCTGCATTACACCCTCCTGCTCTGTTTTTAATAAGCTATAATAATAGCAAAAAATGCTGCCAGTTAGTGGCATCCAAAAAGTGGCTGTTGTACTCCATTTGTGCCCCACTGGTGCCAAGCTATTTACAGCACCTCTGCATTACACCCTCCTGCTCTGTTTTTAATAAGCTATAATAATAGCAAAAAATGCGGCCAGTTAGTGGCATCCAAAAAGTGGCTGTTGTACTCCATTTGTGCCCCACTGGTGCCAAGCTATTTCTAGCACCTCTGCATTACAACCTCCTGCTCTGTTTTTAATAAGCTATAATAATAGCAAAAAATGCTGCCAGTTAGTGGTATCCAAAAAGTGGCTGTTGTACTCCATTTGTGCCCCACTAGTGGCAAGCTATTTTTTGCACCTCTGCATTACACCCTCCTGCTCTGTTTTTAATAAGCTATAATAATAGCAAAAAATGCTGCCAAGTAGTGGCATCCAAAAAGTGGCTGTTGTACTCCATTTGTGCCCCACTAGTGCCAACCTTTTTCTAGCACCTCTGCATTACACCCTCCTGCTCTGTTTTTAATAAGCTATTATAATAGCAAAAAATGCTGTCAAATAGTGGCATCCAAAAACTGGCTGTTGTACTCCATTTATGCCCCACTAGTGCCAAGCTATTTCTAGCACCTTTGCATTATACCCTCCTGCTCTGTTTTTAATAAGCTATAATAATAGAAAAAAATGTTGCCAGTTAGTGGCATCCAAAAAGTGGCTATTGTACTCCATTTGTGCCCCACTAGTGCCAAGCTATTTCTAGCACCTCTGCATTACACCCTCCTGCTCTATTTTTAATAAGCTATAATAATAGCAAAAAATGCTGCCAGTTAGTGGCATCCAAAAAGTGGCTGTTGTACTCCATTTGTGCTCCACTGATGCCAAGCTATTTACAGCACCTCTGCATTACACCCTCCTGCTCTGTTTTTAATAAGCTATAGTAATAGCAAAAAATGCTGCCAGTTAGTGGCATCCAAAAAGTGGCTGTTGTACTACATTTGTGCCTCACTAGTGCCAAGCTATTTCTAGCACCTCTGCATTACACCTTCCTGCTTTGTTTTTAATAAGCTATAATAATAGAAAAAAATGCTGCCGGTTAGTGGCATCCAAAAAGTGGCTGTTGTACTCCATTTGTGCCCCACTAGTGCCAAGCTATTTCTAACACCTCTGCATTACAGCCTCCTGCTCTGTTTTTAATAAGCTATAATAATAGAAAAAAAAATGCTGCCAGTTAGTGGCATCCAAAAAGTGGCTGTTGTACTCCATTTGTGCCCCACTAGTGGCAAGCTATTTTTTGCACCTCTGCATTACACCCTCCTGCTCTGTTTTTAATAAGCTATAATAATAGCAAAAAATGCTGCCAGTTAGTGGCATCCAAAAAGTGGCTGTTGTACTACATTTGTGACTCACTAGTGCCAAGCAATTTCTAGCACCTCTGCATTACACCCTCCTGCTCTGTTTTTATTAAGCTATAATAATAGCAAAAAATGCTGCCAGTTAGTGGCATCCAAAAAGTGGCTGTTGTACTCCATTTGTGCCCCACTGGTGCCAAGCTATTTACAGCACCTCTGCATTACACCCTCCTGCTCTGTTTTTAATAAGCTATTATAATAGCAAAAAATGCTGCCAAGTAGTGGCATCCAAAAAGTGGCTGTTGTACTCCATTTGTGCCCCTCTAGTGCCAAGCTATTTCTAGCACCTCTGCATTACACCTTCCTGCTCTGTTTTTAATGAGCTATAATAATAGCAAAAATGCTGCCAGTTAGTGGCATCCAAAAAGTGGCTGTTGTACTCCATTTGTGCCCCACTAGTGCCAAGGTATTTCTAGCACCTCTGCATTACACCCTCCTGCTCTGTTTTTAATAAGCTATAATAATAGCAAAAAATGCTGCCAGTTAATGGCATCCAAAAAGTTGCTGTTGTACTCCATTTGTGCCCCACTAGTGCCAAGCTATTTCTAGCACCTCTGCATTACACCCTCCTACTCTGTTTTTAATAAGCTATAATAATAGCAAAAAATACTGCCAGTTAGTGGTATCCAAAAAGTGGCTGTTGTACTCCATTTTTTCCCCACTAGTGCCAAGCGATTTACAGCACCTCTGCATTAGACGCTCCTGCTCTGTTTTTAATAAGCTATAATAATAGCAAAAAATGCTGCCAGTTAGTGGCATCCAAAAAGTGGCTGTTGTACTCCATTTGTTCCCCACTAGTGCCAAGCTATTTCTAGCACCTCTGCATTACACCCTCCTGCTCTGTTTTTAATAAGCTATAATAATAGCAAAAAATGCTGCCAGTTAGTGGCATCCAAAAAGTGGCTGTTGTACTCCATTTGTTCCCCACTAGTGCCAAGCTATTTCTAGCACCTCTGCATTACACCCTCCTGCTCTGTTTTTAATAATCTATAATAATAGCAAAAAATGCGGCCAGTTAGTGGCATCCAAAAAGTGGCTGTTGTACTCCATTTGTGCCAAACTGGTGCCAAGCTATTTTTTGCACCTCTGCATTACACCCTCCTGCTCTGTTTTTAATAAGCTATTATAATAGCAAAAAATGCTGCCAAGTAGTGGCATCCAAAAACTGGCTGTTGTACTCCATTTATGCCCCACTAGTGCCAAGCTATTTATAGCACATCTGCATTATACCCTCCTGCTCTGTTTTTAATAAGCTATAATAATAGCAAAAAATGTTGCCAGTTAGGGGCATCCAAAAAGTGGCTATTGTACTCCATTTGTGCCCCACTAGTGCCAAGCTATTTCTAGCACCTCTGCATTACACCCTCCTGCTCTATTTTGAATAAGCTATAATAATAGCAAAAAATGCTGCCAGTTAGTGGCATCTAAAAAGTGGCTGTTGTACTCCATTTGTGCTCCACTGATGCCAAGCTATTTACAGCACCTCTGCATTACACCCTCCTGCTCTGTTTTTAATAAGCTATAGTAATAGCAAAAAATGCTGCCAGTTAGTGGCATCCAAAAAGTGGCTGTTGTACTACATTTGTGCCTCACTAGTGCCAAGCTATTTCTAGCACCTCTGCATTACACCCTCCTGCTCTGTTTTTAATAAGCTATAATAATAGAAAAAAATGCTGCCAGTTAGTGGCATCCAAAAAATGGCTGTTGTACTCCATTTGTGCCCCACTAGTGCCAAGCTATTTCTAGCACCTCTGCATTACAGCTTCCTGCTCTGTTTTTAATAAGCTATAATAATAGGAAAAAATGCTGCCAGTTAGTGGCATCCAAAAAGTGGCTGTTGTACTCCATTTGTGCCCCACTAGTGCCAAGCTATTTCTAGCACCTCTGCATTACACCCTCCTGCTCTGTTTTTAATAAGCTATAATAATAGCAAAAAATGCTGCCAGTTAGTGGCATCCAAAAAATGGCTGTTGTACTCCATTTGTGCCCCACTAGTGCCAAGCTATTTCTAGCACCTCTGCATTACAGCTTCCTGCTCTGTTTTTAATAAGCTATAATAATAGGAAAAAATGCTGCCAGTTAGTGGCATCCAAAAAGTGGCTGTTGTACTCCATTTGTGCCCCACTAGTGCCAAGCTATTTCTAGCACCTCTGCATTACACCCTCCTGCTCTGTTTTTAATAAGCTATAATAATAGCAAAAAATGCTGCCAGTTAGTGGCATCCAAAAAGTGGCTGTTGTACTCCATTTGTGCCCCAGTGGTGCCAAGCTATCTACAGCACCTCTGCATTACACCCTCCTGCTCTGTTTTTAATAAGCTATAATAATAGCAAAAAATGTTGCCAGTTAGTGGCATACAAAAAGTGGCTATTGTACTCCATTTGTGCTCCACTAATGCCAAGCTATTTCTAGCACCTCTGCATTACACCCTCCTGCTCTGTTTTTAATAAGCTATAGTAACAGCAAAAAACGCTGCCAGTTAGTGGCATCCAAAAAGTGGCTGTTGTACTACATATGTGCCTCACTAGTGCCAAGCTATTTCTAGCACCTCTGCATTACACCCTCCTGCTCTGTTTTTAATAAGCTATAATAATAGCAAAAAATGCTGCCAGTTAGTGGCATCCAAAAAGTGGCTGTTGTACTCCATTTGTGCCCCACTAGTGCCAAGCTATTTCTAGCACCTCTGCATTACAGCCTCCTGCTCTGTTTTTAATAAGCTATAATAATAGGAAAAAATGCTGCCAGTTAGTGGCATCCAAAAAGTGGCTGTTGTACTCCATTTGTGCCCCACTAGTGCCAAACTATTTCTAGCACCTCTGCATTACACCCTCCTGCTCTGTTTTTAATAAGCTATAATAATAGCAAAAAATGCTGCCAGTTAGTGGCATCCAAAAAGTGGCTGTTGTACTCCATTTGTGCCCCACTGGTGCCAAGCTATTTACAGCACCTCTGCATTACACCCTCCTGCTCTGTTTTTAATAAGCTATAATAATAGCAAAAAATGCGGCCAGTTAGTTGCATCCAAAAAGTGGCTGTTGTACTCCATTTGTGCCCCACTGGTGCCAAGCTATTTCTAGCACCTCTGCATTACAACCTCCTGCTCTGTTTTTAATAAGCTATAATAATAGCAAAAAATGCTGCCAGTTAGTGGTATCCAAAAAGTGGCTGTTGTACTCCATTTGTGCCCCACTAGTGGCAAGCTATTTTTTGCACCTCTGCATTACAGCCTCCTGCTCTGTTTTTAATAAGCTATAATAATA
Organism: Anomaloglossus baeobatrachus; assembly: GCF_048569485.1. Lineage (NCBI taxonomy): Eukaryota > Metazoa > Chordata > Amphibia > Anura > Aromobatidae > Anomaloglossus > Anomaloglossus baeobatrachus. The sequence continues at coordinate 165,505,537 of NC_134359.1, forward strand.
GCAAAAAATGCTGCCAAGTAGTGGCATCCAAAAAGTGGCTGTTGTACTCCATTTGTGCCCCACTAGTGCCAACCTTTTTCTAGCACCTCTGCATTACACCCTCCTGCTCTGTTTTTAATAAGCTATTATAATAGCAAAAAATGCTGCCAAATAGTGGCATCCAAAAACTGGCTGTTGTACTCCATTTATGCCCCACTAGTGCCAAGCTATTTCTAGCACCTCTGCATTATACCCTCCTGCTCTGTTTTTAATAAGCTATAATAATAGAAAAAAATGTTGCCAGTTAGTAGCATCCAAAAAGTGGCTATTGTACTCCATTTGTGCCCCACTAGTGCCAAGCTATTTCTAGCACCTCTGCATTACAACCTCCTGCTCTATTTTTAATAAGCTATAATAATAGCAAAAAATGCTGCCAGTTAGTGGCATCCAAAAAGTGGCTGTTGTACTCCATTTGTGCTCCACTGATGCCAAGCTATTTACAGCACCTCTGCATTACACCCTCCAGCTCTGTTTTTAATAAGCTATAGTAATAGCAAAAAATGCTGCCAGTTAGTGGCATCCAAAAAGTGGCTGTTGTACTACATTTGTGCCTCACTAGTGCCAAGCTATTTCTAGCACCTCTGCATTACACCCTCCTGCTTTGTTTTTAATAAGCTATAATAATAGAAAAAAATGCTGCCGGTTAGTGGCATCCAAAAAGTGGCTGTTGTACTCCATTTGTGCCCCACTAGTGCCAAGCTATTTCTAGCACCTCTGCATTACAGCCTCCTGCTCTGTTTTTAATAAGCTATAATAATAGGAAAAAATGCTGCCAGTTAGTGGCATCCAAAAAGTGGCTGTTGTACTCCATTTGTGCCCCACTAGTGCCAAGCTATTTCTAGCACCTCTGCATTACACCCTCCTGCTCTGTTTTTAATAAGCTATAATAATAGCAAAAAATGTTGCCAGTTAGTGGCATCCAAAAAGTGGCTGTTGTACTCCATTTGTGCCCCACTAGTGCCAAGCTATTTCTAGCACCTCTGCATTACAGCCTCCTGCTCTGTTTTTAATAAGCTATAATAATAGGAAAAAATGCTGCCAGTTAGTGGCATCCAAAAAGTGGCTGTTGTACTCCATTTGTGCCCCACTAGTGCCAAGCTATTTCTAGCACCTCTGCATTACACCCTCCTGCTCTGTTTTTAATAAGCTATAATAATAGCAAAAAATGCTGCCAGTTAGTGGCATCCAAAAAGTGGCTGTTGTACTCCATTTGTGCCCCAGTGGTGCCAAGCTTTTTACAGCACCTCTGCATTACACCCTCCTGCTCTGTTTTTAATAAGCTATAATAATAGCAAAAAATGTTGCCAGTTAGTGGCATCCAAAAAGTGGCTATTGTACTCCATTTGTGCCCCACTAGTGCCAAGCTATTTCTAGCACCTCTGCATTACACCCTCCTGCTCTATTTTTAATAAGCTATAATAATAGCAAAAAATGCTGCCAGTTAGTGTCATCCAAAAAGTGGCTGTTGTACTACATTTGTGCCTCACTAGTGCCAAGCTATTTCTAGCACCTCTGCATTACACCCTCCTGCTCTGTTTTTAATAAGCTATAATAATAGAAAAAAATGCTGCCAGTTAGTGGCATCCAAAAAGTGGCTGTTGTACTCCATTTGTGCCCCACTAGTGCCAAGCTATTTCTAGCACCTCTGCATTACAGCCTCCTGCTCTGTTTTTAATAAGCTATAATAATTGGAAAAAATGCTGCCAGTTAGTGGCATCCAAAAAGTGGCTGTTGTACTCCATTTGTGCCCCAGTGGTGCCAAGCTATCTACAGCATCTCTGCATTACACCCTCCTGCTCTGTTTTTAATAAGCTATAATAATAGCAAAAAATGTTGCCAGTTAGTGGCATACAAAAAGTGGCTATTGTACTCCATTTGTGCTCCACTGATGCCAAGCTATTTCTAGCACCTCTGCATTACACCCTCCTGCTCTGTTTTTAATAAGCTATAGTAATAGCAAAAAATGCTGCCAGTTAGTGGCATCCAAAAAGTGGCTGTTGTACTACATATGTGCCTCACTAGTGCCAAGCTATTTCTAGCACCTCTGCATTACACCCTCCTGCTCTGTTTTTAATAAGCTATAATAATAGCAAAAAATGCTGCCAGTTAGTGGCATCCAAAAAGTGGCTGTTGTACTCCATTTGTGCCCCACTAGTGCCAAGCTATTTCTAGCACCTCTGCATTACAGCCTCCTGCTCTGTTTTTAATAAGCTATAATAATAGGAAAAAATGCTGCCAGTTAGTGGCATCCAAAAAGTGGCTGTTGTACTCCATTTGTGCCCCACTAGTGCCAAACTATTTCTAGCACCTCTGCATTACACCCTCCTGCTCTGTTTTTAATAAGCTATAATAATAGCAAAAAATGCTGCCAGTTAGTGGCATCCAAAAAGTGGCTGTTGTACTCCATTTGTGCCCCACTGGTGCCAAGCTATTTACAGCACCTCTGCATTACACCCTCCTGCTCTGTTTTTAATAAGCTATAATAATAGCAAAAAATGCGGCCAGTTAGTGGCATCCAAAAAGTGGCTGTTGTACTCCATTTGTGCCCCACTGGTGCCAAGCTATTTCTAGCACCTCTGCATTACAACCTCCTGCTCTGTTGTTAATAAGCTATAATAATAGCAAAAAATGCTGCCAGTTACTGGTATCCAAAAAGTGGCTGTTGTACTCCATTTGTGCCCCACTAGTGGCAAGCTATTTTTTGCACCTCTGCATTACACCCTCCTGCTCTGTTTTTAATAAGCTATAATAATAGCAAAAAATGCTGCCAAGTAGTGGCATCCAAAAAGTGGCTGTTGTACTCCATTTGTGCCCCACTAGTGCCAACCTTTTTCTAGCACCTCTGCATTACACCCTCCTGCTCTGTTTTTAATAAGCTATTATAATAGCAAAAAATGCTGTCAAATAGTGGCATCCAAAAACTGGCTGTTGTACTCCATTTATGCCCCACTAGTGCCAAGCTATTTCTAGCAACTTTGCATTATACCCTCCTGCTCTGTTTTTAATAAGCTATAATAATAGAAAAAAATGTTGCCAGTTAGTGGCATCCAAAAAGTGGCTATTGTACTCCATTTGTGCCCCACTAGTGCCAAGCTATTTCTAGCACCTCTGCATTACACCCTCCTGCTCTATTTTTAATAAGCTATAATAATAGCAAAAAATGCTGCCAGTTAGTGGCATCCAAAAAGTGGCTGTTGTACTCCATTTGTGCTCCACTGATGCCAAGCTATTTACAGCACATCTGCATTACACCCTCCTGCTCTGTTTTTAATAAGCTATAGTAATAGCAAAAAATGCTGCCAGTTAGTGGCATCCAAAAAGTGGCTGTTGTACTACATTTGTGCCTCACTAGTGCCAAGCTATTTCTAGCACCTCTGCATTACACCCTCCTGCTTTGTTTTTAATAAGCTATAATAATAGAAAAAAATGCTGCCGGTTAGTGGCATCCAAAAAGTGGCTGTTGTACTCCATTTGTGCCCCACTAGTGCCAAGCTATTTCTAGCACCTCTGCATTACAGCCTCCTGCTCTGTTTTTAATAAGCTATAATAATAGAAAAAAAAATGCTGCCAGTTAGTGGCATCCAAAAAGTGGCTGTTGTACTCCATTTGTGCCCCACTAGTGCCAAACTATTTCTAGCACCTCTGCATTACACCCTCCTGCTCTGTTTTTAATAAGCTATAATAATAGCAAAAAATGCTGCCAGTTAGTGGCATCCAAAAAGTGGCTGTTGTACTCCATTTGTGCCCCACTGGTGCCAAGCTATTTACAGCACCTCTGCATTACACCCTCCTGCTCTGTTTTTAATAAGCTATAATAATAGCAAAAAATGCGGCCAGTTAGTTGCATCCAAAAAGTGGCTGTTGTACTCCATTTGTGCCCCACTGGTGCCAAGCTATTTCTAGCACCTCTGCATTACAACCTCCTGCTCTGTTTTTAATAAGCTATAATAATAGCAAAAAATGCTGCCAGTTAGTGGTATCCAAAAAGTGGCTGTTGTACTCCATTTGTGCCCCACTAGTGGCAAGCTATTTTTTGCACCTCTGCATTACAGCCTCCTGCTCTGTTTTTAATAAGCTATAATAATAGCAAAAAATGCTGCCAAGTAGTGGCATCCAAAAAGTGGCTGTTGTACTCCATTTGTGCCCCACTAGTGCCAACCTTTTTCTAGCACCTCTGCATTACACCCTCCTGCTCTGTTTTTAATAAGCTATTATAATAGCAAAAAATGCTGCCAAATAGTGGCATCCAAAAACTGGCTGTTGTACTCCATTTATGCCCCACTAGTGCCAAGCTATTTCTAGCACCTCTGCATTATACCCTCCTGCTCTGTTTTTAATAAGCTATAATAATAGAAAAAAATGTTGCCAGTTAGTAGCATCCAAAAAGTGGCTATTGTACTCCATTTGTGCCCCACTAGTGCCAAGCTATTTCTAGCACCTCTGCATTACAACCTCCTGCTCTATTTTTAATAAGCTATAATAATAGCAAAAAATGCTGCCAGTTAGTGGCATCCAAAAAGTGGCTGTTGTACTCCATTTGTGCTCCACTGATGCCAAGCTATTTACAGCACCTCTGCATTACACCCTCCAGCTCTGTTTTTAATAAGCTATAGTAATAGCAAAAAATGCTGCCAGTTAGTGGCATCCAAAAAGTGGCTGTTGTACTACATTTGTGCCTCACTAGTGCCAAGCTATTTCTAGCACCTCTGCATTACACCCTCCTGCTTTGTTTTTAATAAGCTATAATAATAGAAAAAAATGCTGCCGGTTAGTGGCATCCAAAAAGTGGCTGTTGTACTCCATTTGTGCCCCACTAGTGCCAAGCTATTTCTAGCACCTCTGCATTACAGCCTCCTGCTCTGTTTTTAATAAGCTATAATAATAGGAAAAAATGCTGCCAGTTAGTGGCATCCAAAAAGTGGCTGTTGTACTCCATTTGTGCCCCACTAGTGCCAAGCTATTTCTAGCACCTCTGCATTACACCCTCCTGCTCTGTTTTTAATAAGCTATAATAATAGCAAAAAATGTTGCCAGTTAGTGGCATCCAAAAAGTGGCTATTTTACTCCATTTGTGCCCCACTAGTGCCAAGCTATTTCTAGCACCTCTGCATTACACCCTCCTGTTCTATTTTTAATAAGCTATAATAATAGAAAAAAATGCTGCCAGTTAGTAGCATCCAAAAAGTGGCTGTTGTACTCCATTTGTGCCCCACTAGTGCCAAGCTATTTCTAGCACCTCTGCATTACAGCCTCCTGCTCTGTTTTTAATAAGCTATAATAATAGGAAAAAATGCTGCCAGTTAGTGGCATCCAAAAAGTGGCTGTTGTACTCCATTTGTGCCCCACTAGTGCCAAGCTATTTCTAGCACCTCTGCATTACACCCTCCTGCTCTGTTTTTAATAAGCTATAATAATAGCAAAAAATGCTGCCAGTTAGTGGCATCCAAAAAGTGGCTGTTGTACTCCATTTGTGCCCCAGTGGTGCCAAGCTTTTTACAGCACCTCTGCATTACACCCTCCTGCTCTGTTTTTAATAAGCTATAATAATAGCAAAAAATGTTGCCAGTTAGTGGCATCCAAAAAGTGGCTATTGTACTCCATTTGTGCCCCACTAGTGCCAAGCTATTTCTAGCACCTCTGCATTACACCCTCCTGCTCTATTTTTAATAAGCTATAATAATAGCAAAAAATGCTGCCAGTTAGTGTCATCCAAAAAGTGGCTGTTGTACTACATTTGTGCCTCACTAGTGCCAAGCTATTTCTAGCACCTCTGCATTACACCCTCCTGCTCTGTTTTTAATAAGCTATAATAATAGAAAAAAATGCTGCCAGTTAGTGGCATCCAAAAAGTGGCTGTTGTACTCCATTTGTGCCCCACTAGTGCCAAGCTATTTCTAGCACCTCTGCATTACAGCCTCCTGCTCTGTTTTTAATAAGCTATAATAATTGGAAAAAATGCTGCCAGTTAGTGGCATCCAAAAAGTGGCTGTTGTACTCCATTTGTGCCCCAGTGGTGCCAAGCTATCTACAGCATCTCTGCATTACACCCTCCTGCTCTGTTTTTAATAAGCTATAATAATAGCAAAAAATGTTGCCAGTTAGTGGCATACAAAAAGTGGCTATTGTACTCCATTTGTGCTCCACTGATGCCAAGCTATTTCTAGCACCTCTGCATTACACCCTCCTGCTCTGTTTTTAATAAGCTATAGTAATAGCAAAAAATGCTGCCAGTTAGTGGCATCCAAAAAGTGGCTGTTGTACTACATATGTGCCTCACTAGTGCCAAGCTATTTCTAGCACCTCTGCATTACACCCTCCTGCTCTGTTTTTAATAAGCTATAATAATAGCAAAAAATGCTGCCAGTTAGTGGCATCCAAAAAGTGGCTGTTGTACTCCATTTGTGCCCCACTAGTGCCAAGCTATTTCTAGCACCTCTGCATTACAGCCTCCTGCTCTGTTTTTAATAAGCTATAATAATAGGAAAAAATGCTGCCAGTTAGTGGCATCCAAAAAGTGGCTGTTGTACTCCATTTGTGCCCCACTAGTGCCAAACTATTTCTAGCACCTCTGCATTACACCCTCCTGCTCTGTTTTTAATAAGCTACAATAATAGCAAAAAATGCTGCCAGTTAGTGGCATCCAAAAAGTGGCTGTTGTACTCCATTTGTGCCCCACTGGTGCCAAGCTATTTACAGCACCTCTGCATTACACCCTCCTGCTCTGTTTTTAATAAGCTATAATAATAGCAAAAAATGCGGCCAGTTAGTGGCATCCAAAAAGTGGCTGTTGTACTCCATTTGTGCCCCACTGGTGCCAAGCTATTTCTAGCACCTCTGCATTACAACCTCCTGCTCTGTTGTTAATAAGCTATAATAATAGCAAAAAATGCTGCCAGTTAGTGGTATCCAAAAAGTGGCTGTTGTACTCCATTTGTGCCCCACTAGTGGCAAGCTATTTTTTGCACCTCTGCATTACACCCTCCTGCTCTGTTTTTAATAAGCTATAATAATAGCAAAAAATGCTGCCAAGTAGTGGCATCCAAAAAGTGGCTGTTGTACTCCATTTGTGCCCCACTAGTGCCAACCTTTTTCTAGCACCTCTGCATTACACCCTCCTGCTCTGTTTTTAATAAGCTATTATAATAGCAAAAAATGCTGTCAAATAGTGGCATCCAAAAACTGGCTGTTGTACTCCATTTATGCCCCACTAGTGCCAAGCTATTTCTAGCAACTTTGCATTATACCCTCCTGCTCTGTTTTTAATAAGCTATAATAATAGAAAAAAATGTTGCCAGTTAGTGGCATCCAAAAAGTGGCTATTGTACTCCATTTGTGCCCCACTAGTGCCAAGCTATTTCTAGCACCTCTGCATTACACCCTCCTGCTCTATTTTTAATAAGCTATAATAATAGCAAAAAATGCTGCCAGTTAGTGGCATCCAAAAAGTGGCTGTTGTACTCCATTTGTGCTCCACTGATGCCAAGCTATTTACAGCACATCTGCATTACACCCTCCTGCTCTGTTTTTAATAAGCTATAGTAATAGCAAAAAATGCTGCCAGTTAGTGGCATCCAAAAAGTGGCTGTTGTACTACATTTGTGCCTCACTAGTGCCAAGCTATTTCTAGCACCTCTGCATTACACCCTCCTGCTTTGTTTTTAATAAGCTATAATAATAGAAAAAAATGCTGCCGGTTAGTGGCATCCAAAAAGTGGCTGTTGTACTCCATTTGTGCCCCACTAGTGCCAAGCTATTTCTAGCACCTCTGCATTACAGCCTCCTGCTCTGTTTTTAATAAGCTATAATAATAGAAAAAAAAATGCTGCCAGTTAGTGGCATCCAAAAAGTGGCTGTTGTACTCCATTTGTGCACCACTAGTGCCAAGCTATTTCTAGCACCTCAGCAATACACCCTCCTGCTCTGTTTTTAATAAGCTATAATAATAGCAAAAAATGCTGCCAGTTAGTAGCATCCAAAAAGTGGCTGTTGTACTCCATTTGTGCCCCAGTGGTGCCAAGCTATCTACAGCACCTCTGCATTACACCCTCCTGCTCTGTTTTTAATAAGCTATAATAATAGCAAAAAATGTTGCCAGTTAGTGGCATACAAAAAGTGGCTATTGTACTCCATTTGTGCTCCACTGATGCCAAGCTATTTCTAGCACCTCTGCATTACACCCTCCTGCTCTGTTTTTAATAAGCTATAGTAATAGCAAAAAATGCTGCCAGTTAGTGGCATCCAAAAAGTGGCTGTTGTACTACATATGTGCCTCACTAGTGCCAAGCTATTTCTAGCACCTCTGCATTACACCCTCCTGCTCTGTTTTTAATAAGCTATAATAATAGCAAAAAATGCTGCCAGTTAGTGGCATCCAAAAAGTGGCTGTTGTACTCCATTTGTGCCCCACTAGTGCCAAGCTATTTCTAGCACCTCTGCATTACAGCCTCCTGCTCTGTTTTTAATAAGCTATAATAATAGGAAAAAATGCTGCCAGTTAGTGGCATCCAAAAAGTGGCTGTTGTACTCCATTTGTGCCCCACTAGTGCCAAACTATTTCTAGCACCTCTGCATTACACCCTCCTGCTCTGTTTTTAATAAGCTATAATAATAGCAAAAAATGCTGCCAGTTAGTGGCATCCAAAAAGTGGCTGTTGTACTCCATTTGTGCCCCACTGGTGCCAAGCTATTTACAGCACCTCTGCATTACACCCTCCTGCTCTGTTTTTAATAAGCTATAATAATAGCAAAAAATACGGCCAGTTAGTGGCATCCAAAAAGTGGCTGTTGTACTCCATTTGTGCCCCACTGGTGCCAAGCTATTTCTAGCACCTCTGCATTACAACCTCCTGCTCTGTTTTTAATAAGCTATAATAATAGCAAAAAAATGCTGCCAGTTAGTGGTATCCAAAAAGTGGCTGTTGTACTCCATTTGTGCCCCACTAGTGGCAAGCTATTTTTTGCACCTCTGCATTACACCCTCCTGCTCTGTTTTTAATAAGCTATAATAATAGCAAAAAATGCTGCCATGTAGTGGCATCCAAAAAGTGGCTGTTGTACTCCATTTGTGCCCCACTAGTGCCAACCTTTTTCTAGCACCTCTGCATTACACCCTCCTGCTCTGTTTTTAATAAGCTATTATAATAGCAAAAAATGCTGCCAAATAGTGGCATCCAAAAACTGGCTGTTGTACTCCATTTATGCCCCACTAGTGCCAAGCTATTTCTAGCACCTCTGCATTATACCCTCCTGCTCTGTTTTTAATAAGCTATAATAATAGAAAAAAATGTTGCCAGTTAGTGGCATCCAAAAAGTGGCTATTGTACTCCATTTGTGCCCCACTAGTGCCAAGCTATTTCTAGCACCTCTGCATTACACCCTCCTGTCCTATTTTTAATAAGCTATAATAATAGCAAAAAATGCTGCCAGTTAGTGGCATCCAAAAAGTGGCTGTTGTACTCCATTTGTGCTCCACTGATGCCAAGTTATTTACAGCACCTCTGCATTACACCCTCCTGCTCTGTTTTTAATAAGCTATAGTAATAGCAAAAAATGCTGCCAGTTAGTGGCATCCAAAAAGTGGCTGTTGTACTACATTTGTGCCTCATTAGTGCCAAGCTATTTCTAGCACCTCTGCATTACACCCTCCTGCTTTGTTTTTAATAAGCTATAATAATAGAAAAAAAATGCTGCCGGTTAGTGGCATCCAAAAAGTGGCTGTTGTACTCCTATTGTGCCCCACTAGTGCCAAGCTATTTCTAGCACCTCTGCATTACACCCTCCTGTTCTATTTTTAATAAGCTATAATAATAGAAAAAAATGCTGCCAGTTAGTGGCATCCAAAAAGTGGCTGTTGTACTCCATTTGTGCCCCACTAGTGCCAAGCTATTTCTACCACCTCTGCATTACAGCCTCCTGCTCTGTTTTTAATAAGCTATAATAATAGGAAAAAATGCTGCCAGTTAGTGGCATCCAAAAAGTGGCTGTTGTACTCCATTTGTGCCCCACTAGTGCCAAGCTATTTCTAGCACCTCTGCATTACAACCTCCTGCTCTGTTTTTAATAAGCTATAATAATAGCAAAAAATGCTGCCAGTTAGTGGCATCCAAAAAGTGGCTGTTGTACTCCATTTGTGCCCCAGTGGTGCCAAGCTTTTTACAGCACCTCTGCATTACACCCTCCTGCTCTGTTTTTAATAAGCTATAATAATAGCAAAAAATGCTGCCAGTTAGTGGCATCCACAAAGTGGCTGTTGTACTCCATTTGTGCCCCACTAGTGCCAAGCTATTTCTAGCACCTCTGCATTACAGCCTCCTGCTCTGTTTTTAATAAGCTATAATAATAGGAAAAAATGCTGCCAGTTAGTGGCGTCCAAAAAGTGGCTGTTGTACTCCATTTATGCCCCACTAGTGCCAAACTATTTCTAGCACCTCTGCATTACACCCTCCTGCTCTGTTTTTAATAAGCTATAATAATAGCAAAAAATGCTGCCAGTTAGTGGCATCCAAAAAGTGGCTGTTGTACTCCATTTGTGCCCCACTGGTGCCAAGCTATTTACAGCACCTCTGCATTACACCCTCCTGCTCTGTTTTTAATAAGCTATAATAATAGCAAAAAATGCGGCCAGTTAGTGGCATCCAAAAAGTGGCTGTTGTACTCCATTTGTGCCCCACTGGTGCCAAGCTATTTCTAGCACCTCTGCATTACAACCTCCTGCTCTGTTTTTAATAAGCTATAATAATAGCAAAAAATGCTGCCAGTTAGTGGTATCCAAAAAGTGGCTGTTGTACTCCATTTGTGCCCCACTAGTGGCAAGCTATTTTTTGCACCTCTGCATTACACCCTCCTGCTCTGTTTTTAATAAGGTATAATAATAGCAAAAAATGCTGCCAAGTAGTGGCATCCAAAAAGTGGCTGTTGTACTCCATTTGTGCCCCACTAGTGCCAACCTTTTTCTAGCACCTCTGCATTACACCCTCCTGCTCTGTTTTTAATAAGCTATTATAATAGCAAAAAATGCTGCCAAATAGTGGCATCCAAAAACTGGCTGTTGTACTCCATTTATGCCCCACTAGTGCCAAGCTATTTCTAGCACCTCTGCATTATACCCTCCTGCTCTGTTTTTAATAAGCTATAATAATAGAAAAAAATGTTGCCAGTTAGTGGCATCCAAAAAGTGGCTATTGTACTCCATTTGTGCCCCACTAGTGCCAAGCTATTTCTAGCACCTCTGCATTACACCCTCCTGCTCTATTTTTAATAAGCTATAATAATAGCAAAAAATGCTGCCAGTTAGTGGCATCCAAAAAGTGGCTGTTGTACTCCATTTGTGCTCCACTGATGCCAAGCTATTTACAGCACCTCTGCATTACACCCTCCTGCTCTGTTTTTAATAAGCTATAGTAATAGCAAAAAATGCTGCCAGTTAGTGGCATCCAAAAAGTGGCTGTTGTACTACATTTGTGCCTCACTAGTGCCAAGCTATTTATAGCACCTCTGCATTACACCCTCCTGCTTTGTTTTTAATAAGCTATAATAATAGAAAAAAATGCTGCCGGTTAGTGGCATCCAAAAAGTGGCTGTTGTACTCCATTTGTGCCCCACTAGTGCCAAGCTATTTCTAGCACCTCTGCATTACAGCCTCCTGCTCTGTTTTTAATAAGCTATAATAATAGGAAAAAATGCTGCCAGTTAGTGGCATCCAAAAAGTGGCTGTTGTACTCCATTTGTGCCCCACTAGTGCCAAGCTATTTCTAGCACCTCTGCATTACACCCTCCTGCTCTGTTTTTAATAAGCTATAATAATAGCAAAAAATGTTGCCAGTTAGTGGCATCCAAAAAGTGGCTATTTTACACCATTTGTGCCCCACTAGTGCCAAGCTATTTCTAGCACCTCTGCATTACACCCTCCTGTTCTATTTTTAATAAGCTATAATAATAGAAAAAAATGCTGCCAGTTAGTGGCATCCAAAAAGTGGCTGTTGTACTCAATTTGTGCCCCACTAGTTCCAAACTATTTCTAGCACCTCTGCATTACAGCCTCCTGCTCTGTTTTTAATAAGCTATAATAATAGGAAAAAATGCTGCCAGTTAGTGGCATCCAAAAAGTGGCTGTTGTACTCCATTTGTGCCCCACTAGTGCCAAGCTATTTCTAGCACCTCTGCATTACACCCTCCTGCTCTGTTTTTAATAAGCTATAATAATAGCAAAAAATGCTGCCAGTTAGTGTCATCCAAAAAGTGGCTGTTGTACTACATTTGTGCCCCACTAGTGCCAAGCTATTTCTAGCACCTCTGCATTACACCCTCCTGCTCTGTTTTTAATAAGCTATAATAATAGCAAAAAATGCTGCCAGTTAGTGGCATCCAAAAAGTGGCTGTTGTACTCCATTTGTGCCCCAGTGGTGCCAAGCTTTTTACAGCACCTCTGCATTACACCCTCCTGCTCTGTTTTTAATAAGCTATAATAATAGCAAAAAATGTTGCCAGTTAGTGGCATCCAAAAAGTGGCTATTGTACTCCATTTGTGCCCCACTAGTGCCAAGCTATTTCTAGCACCTCTGCATTACACCCTCCTGCTCTATTTTTAATAAGCTATAATAATAGCAAAAAATGCTGCCAGTTAGTGTCATCCAAAAAGTGGCTGTTGTACTACATTTGTGCCTCACTAGTGCCAAGCTATTTCTAGCACCTCTGCATTACACCCTCCTGCTCTGTTTTTAATAAGCTATAATAATAGAAAAAAATGCTGCCAGTTAGTGGCATCCAAAAAGTGGCTGTTGTACTCCATTTGTGCCCCACTAGTGCCAAGCTATTTCTAGCACCTCTGCATTACAGCCTCCTGCTCTGTTTTTAATAAGCTATAATAATTGGAAAAAATGCTGCCAGTTAGTGGCATCCAAAAAGTGGCTGTTGTACTCCATTTGTGCCCCACTAGTGCCAAGCTATTTCTAGCACCTCTGCATTACACCCTCCTGCTCTGTTTTTAATAAGCTATAATAATAGCAAAAAATGCTGCCAGTTAGTGGCATCCAAAAAGTGGCTGTTGTACTCCATTTGTGCCCCACTAGTGCCAACCTTTTTCTAGCACCTCTGCATTACACCCTCCTGCTCTGTTTTTAATAAGCTATTATAATAGCAAAAAATGCTGCCAAATAGTGGCATCCAAAAACTGGCTGTTGTACTCCATTTATGCCCCACTAGTGCCAAGCTATTTCTAGCACCTCTGCATTATACCCTCCTGCTCTGTTTTTAATAAGCTATAATAATAGAAAAAAATGTTGCCAGTTAGTGGCATCCAAAAAGTGTCTATTGTACTCCATTTGTGCCCCACTAGTGCCAAGCTATTTCTAGCACCTCTGCATTACACCCTCCTGCTCTATTTTTAATAAGCTATAATAATAGCAAAAAATGCTGCCAGTTAGTGGCATCCAAAAAGTGGCTGTTGTACTCCATTTGTGCTCCACTGATGCCAAGCTATTTACAGCACCTCTGCATTACACCCTCCTGCTCTGTTTTTAATAAGCTATAGTAATAGCAAAAAATTCTGCCAGTTAGTGGCATCCAAAAAGTGGCTGTTGTACTACATTTGTGCCTCACTAGTGCCAAGCTATTTCTAGCACCTCTGCATTACACCCTCCTGCTTTGTTTTTAATAAGCTATAATAATAGAAAAAAATGCTGCCGGTTAGTGGCATCCAAAAAGTGGCTGTTGTACTCCATTTGTGCCCCACTAGTGCCAAGCTATTTCTAGCACCTCTGCATTACAGCCTCCTGCTCTGTTTTTAATAAGCTATAATAATAGGAAAAAATGCTGCCAGTTAGTGGCGTCCAAAAAGTGGCTGTTGTACTCCATTTGTGCCCCACGAGTGCCAAGCTATTTCTAGCACCTCTGCATTACACCCTCCTGCTCTGTTTTTAATAAGCTATAATAATAGCAAAAAATGCTGCCAGTTAGTGGCATCCAAAAAGTGGCTGTTGTACTCCATTTGTGCCCCAGTGGTGCCAAGCTATCTACAGCACCTCTGCATTACACCCTCCTGCTCTGTTTTTAATAAGCTATAATAATAGCAAAAAATGTTGCCAGTTAGTGGCATACAAAAAGTGGCTATTGTACTCCATTTGTGCTCCACTGATGCCAAGCTATTTCTAGCACCTCTGCATTACACCCTCCTGCTCTGTTTTTAATAAGCTATAGTAATAGCAAAAAATGCTGCCAGTTAGTGGCATCCAAAAAGTGGCTGTTGTACTACATATGTGCCTCACTAGTGCCAAGCTATTTCTAGCACCTCTGCATTACACCCTCCTGCTCTGTTTTTAATAAGCTATAATAATAGCAAAAAATGCTGCCAGTTAGTGGCATCCAAAAAGTGGCTGTTGTACTCCATTTGTGCCCCACTAGTGCCAAGCTATTTCTAGCACCTCTGCATTACAGCCTCCTGCTCTGTTTTTAATAAGCTATAATAGGAAAAAATGCTGCCAGTTAGTGGCATCCAAAAAGTGGCTGTTGTACTCCATTTGTGCCCCACTGGTGCCAAGCTATTTACAGCACCTCTGCATTACACCCTCCTGCTCTGTTTTTAATAAGCTATAATAATAGCAAAAAATGCGGCCAGTTAGTGGCATCCAAAAAGTGGCTGTTGTACTCCATTTGTGCCCCACTGGTGCCAAGCTATTTCTAGCACCTCTGCATTACAACCTCCTGCTCTGTTTTTAATAAGCTATAATAATAGCAAAAAATGCTGCCAGTTAGTGGTATCCAAAAAGTGGCTGTTGTACTCCATTTGTGCCCCACTAGTGGCAAGCTATTTTTTGCACCTCTGCATTACACCCTCCTGCTCTGTTTTTAATAAGCTATAATAATAGCAAAAAATGCTGCCATGTAGTGGCATCCAAAAAGTGGCTGTTGTACTCCATTTGTGCCCCACTAGTGCCAACCTTTTTCTAGCACCTCTGCATTACACCCTCCTGCTCTGTTTTTAATAAGCTATTATAATAGCAAAAAATGCTGCCAAATAGTGGCATCCAAAAACTGGCTGTTGTACTCCATTTATGCCCCACTAGTGCCAAGCTATTTCTAGCACCTCTGCATTATACCCTCCTGCTCTGTTTTTAATAAGCTATAATAATCGAAAAAAATGTTGCCAGTTAGTGGCATCCAAAAAGTGGCTATTGTACTCCATTTGTGCCCCACTAGTGCCAAGCTATTTCTAGCACCTCTGCATTACACCCTCCTGCTCTATTTTTAATAAGCTATAATAATAGCAAAAAATGCTGCCAGTTAGTGGCATCCAAAAAGTGGCTGTTGTACTCCATTTGTGCTCCACTGATGCCAAGCTATTTACAGCACCTCTGCATTACACCCTCCTGCTCTGTTTTTAATAAGCTATAGTAATAGCAAAAAATGCTGCCAGTTAGTGGCATCCAAAAAGTGGCTGTTGTACTACATTTGTGCCTCACTAGTGCCAAGCTATTTCTAGCACCTCTGCATTACACCCTCCTGCTTTGTTTTTAATAAGCTATAATAATAGAAAAAAATGCTGCCGGTTAGTGGCATCCAAAAAGTGGCTGTTGTACTCCATTTGTGCCCCACTAGTGTCAAGCTATTTCTAGCACCTCTGCATTACAGCCTCCTGCTCTGTTTTTAATAAGCTATAATAATAGGAAAAAATACTGCCAGTTAGTGGCATCCAAAAAGTGGCTGTTGTACTCCATTTGTGCCCCACTAGTGCCAAGCTATTTCTAGCACCTCTGCATTACACCCTCCTGCTCTGTTTTTAATAAGCTATAATAATAGCAAAAAATGTTGCCAGTTAGTGGCATCCAAAAAGTGGCTATTTTACTCCATTTGTGCCCCACTAGTGCCAAGCTATTTCTAGCACCTCTGCATTACACCCTCCTGTTCTATTTTTAATAAGCTATAATAATAGAAAAAAATGCTGCCAGTTAGTGGCATCCAAAAAGTGGCTGTTGTACTCCATTTGTGCCCCACTAGTGCCAAGCTATTTCTAGCACCTCTGCATTACAGCCTCCTGCTCTGTTTTTAATAAGCTATAATAATAGGAAAAAATGCTGCCAGTTAGTGGCATCCAAAAAGTGGCTGTTGTACTCCATTTGTGCCCCACTAGTGCCAAGCTATTTCTAGCACCTCTGCATTACACCCTCCTGCTCTGTTTTTAATAAGCTATAATAATAGCAAAAAATGCTGCCAGTTAGTGGCATCCAAAAAGTGGCTGTTGTACTCCATTTGTGCCCCAGTGGTGCCAAGCTTTTTACAGCACCTCTGCATTACACCCTCCTGCTCTGTTTTTAATAAGCTATAATAATAGCAAAAAATGCTGCCAGTTAGTGGCATCCAAAAAGTGGCTGTTGTACTCCATTTGTGCCCCACTAGTGCCAAGCTATTTCTAGCACCTCTGCATTACAGCCTCCTGCTCTGTTTTTAATAAGCTATAATAATAGGAAAAAATGCTGCCAGTTAGTGGCATCCAAAAAGTGGCTGTTGTACTCCATTTGTGCCCCACTAGTGCCAATCTATTTCTAACACCTCTGCATTACACCCTCCTGCTCTGTTTTTAATAAGCTATAATAATAGCAAAAAATGCTGCCAGTTAGTGGCATCCAAAAAGTGGCTGTTGTACTCCATTTGTGCCCCACTGGTGCCAAGCTATTTACAGCACCTCTGCATTACACCCTCCTGCTCTGTTTTTAATAAGCTATAATAATAGCAAAAAATGCGGCCAGTTAGTGGCATCCAAAAAGTGGCTGTTGTACTCCATTTGTGCCCCACTGGTGCCAAGCTATTTCTAACACCTCTGCATTACAACCTCCTGCTCTGTTTTTAATAAGCTATAATAATAGCAAAAAATGCTGCCAGTTAGTGGTATCCAAAAAGTGGCTGTTGTACTCCATTTGTGCCCCACTAGTGGCAAGCTATTTTTTGCACCTCTGCATTACACCCTCCTGCTCTGTTTTTAATAAACTATAATAATAGCAAAAAATGCTGCCAAGTAGTGGCATCCAAAAAGTGGCTGTTGTACTCCATTTGTGCCCCACTAGTGCCAACCTTTTTCTAGCACCTCTGCATTACAGCCTCCTGCTCTGTTTTTAATAAGCTATAATAATAGGAAAAAATGCTGCCAGTTAGTGGCATCCAAAAAGTGGCTGTTGTACTCCATTTGTGCCCCACTAGTGCCAAGCTATTTCTAGCACCTCTGCATTACACCCTCCTGCTCTGTTTTTAATAAGCTATAATAATAGCAAAAAATGCTGCCAGTTAGTGGCATCCAAAAAGTGGCTGTTGTACTCCATTTGTGCCCCAGTGGTGCCAAGCTTTTTACAGCACCTCTGCATTACACCCTCCTGCTCTGTTTTTAATAAGCTATAATAATAGCAAAAAATGCTGCCAGTTAGTGGCATCCAAAAAGTGGCTGTTGTACTCCATTTGTGCCCCACTGGTGCCAAGCTATTTACAGCACCTCTGCATTACACCCTCCTGCTCTGTTTTTAATAAGCTATAATAATAGCAAAAAATGCGGCCAGTTAGTGGCATCCAAAAAGTGGCTGTTGTACTCCATTTGTGCCCCACTGGTGCCAAGCTATTTCTAGCACCTCTGCATTACAACCTCCTGCTCTGTTTTTAATAAGCTATAATAATAGCAAAAAATGCTGCCAGTTAGTGGTATCCAAAAAGTGGCTGTTGTACTCCATTTGTGCCCCACTAGTGGCAAGCTATTTTTTGCACCTCTGCATTACACCCTCCTGCTCTGTTTTTAATAAGCTATAATAATAGCAAAAAATGCTGCCAAGTAGTGGCATCCAAAAAGTGGCTGTTGTACTCCATTTGTGCCCCACTAGTGCCAAGCTATTTCTAGCACCTCTGCATTACACCCTCCTGCACTATTTTTAATAAGCTATAATAATAGCAAAAAATGCTGCCAAATAGTGGCATCCAAAAACTGGCTGTTGTACTCCATTTATGCCCCACTAGTGCCAAGCTATTTCTAGCACCTCTGCATTATACCCTCCTGCTCTGTTTTTAATAAGCTATAATAATAGAAAAAAATGTTGCCAGTTAGTGGCATCCAAAAAGTGGCTATTGTACTCCATTTGTGCCCCACTAGTGCCAAGCTATTTCTAGCACCTCTGCATTACACCCTCCTGCACTATTTTTAATAAGCTATAATAATAGCAAAAAATGCTGCCAGTTAGTGGCATCCAAAAAGTGGCTGTTGTTCTCCATTTGTGATCCACTGATGCCAAGCTATTTACAGCACCTCTGCATTACACCCTCCTGCTCTGTTTTTAATAAGCTATAGTAATAGCAAAAAATGCTGCCAGTTAGTGGCATCCAAAAAGTGGCTGTTGTACTACATTTGTGCCTCACTAGTGCCAAGCTATTTCTAGCACCTCTGCATTACACCCTCCTGCTTTGTTTTTAATAAGCTATAATAATAGAAAAAAATGCTGCCGGTTAGTGGCATCCAAAAAGTGGCTGTTGTACTCCATTTGTGCCCCACTAGTGCCAAGCTATTTCTAGCACCTCTGCATTACAGCCTCCTGCTCTGTTTTTAATAAGCTATAATAATAGGAAAAAATGCTGCCAGTTAGTGGCATCCAAAAAGTGGCTATTTTACTCCATTTGTGCCCCACTAGTGCCAAGCTATTTCTAGCACCTCTGCATTACACCCTCCTGTTCTATTTTTAATAAGCTATAATAATAGAAAAAAATGCTGCCAGTTAGTGGCATCCAAAAAGTGGCTGTTGTACTCCATTTGTGCCCCACTAGTTCCAAGCTATTTCTAGCACCTCTGCATTACAGCCTCCTGCTCTGTTTTTAATGAGCTATAATAATAGGAAAAAATTCTGCCAGTTAGTGGCATCCAAAAAGTGGCTGTTGTACTCCATTTGTGCCCCACTAGTGCCAAGCTATTTCTAGCACCTCTGCATTACACCCTCCTGCTCTGTTTTTAATAAGATATAATAATAGCAAAAAATGCTGCCAGTTAGTGGCATCCAAAAAGTGGCTGTTGTACTCCATTTGTGCCCCAGTGGTGCCAAGCTTTTTACAGCACCTCTGCATTACACCCTCCTGCTCTGTTTTTAATAAGCTATAATAATAGCAAAAAATGTTGCCAGTTAGTGGCATCCAAAAAGTGGCTATTGTACTCCATTTGTGCCCCACTAGTGCCAAGCTATTTCTAGCACCTCTGCATTACACCCTCCTGCTCTATTTTTAATAAGCTATAATAATAGCAAAAAATGCTGCCAGTTAGTGTCATCCAAAAAGTGGCTGTTGTACTACATTTGTGCCTCACTAGTGCCAAGCTATTTCTAGCACCTCTGCATTACACCCTCCTGCTCTGTTTTTAATAAGCTATAGTAATAGCAAAAAATGCTGCCAGTTAGTGGCATCCAAAAAGTGGCTGTTGTACTCCATTTGTGCCCCACTAGTGCCAAGCTATTTCTAGCACCTCTGCATTACACCCTCCTGCTCTGTTTTTAATAAGCTATAATAATAGCAAAAAATGCTGCCAGTTAGTGGCATCCAAAAAGTGGCTGTTGTACTCCATTTGTGCCCCAGTGGTGCCAAGCTATTTACAGCACCTCTGCATTACACCCTCCTGCTCTGTTTTTAATAAGCTATAATAATAGCAAAAAATGCTGCCAGTTAGTGGCATCCAAAAAGTGGCTGTTGTACTCCATTTGTGCCCCACTAGTGCCAAGCTATTTCTAGCACCTCTGCATTACACCCTCCTGTTCTGTTTTTAATAAGCTATAATAATAGCAAAAAATGCTGCCAGTTAGTGGCATCCAAAAAGTGGCTGTTGTACTCCATTTGTGCTCCACTGATGCCAAGCTATTTACAGCACCTCTGCATTACACCCTCCTGCTCTGTTTTTAATAAGCTATAGTAATAGCAAAAAATGCTGCCAGTTAGTGGCATCCAAAAAGTGGCTGTTGTACTACATTTGTGCCTCACTAGTGCCAAGCTATTTCTAGCACCTCTGCATTACACCCTCCTGCTCTGTTTTTAATAAGCTATAATAATAGCAAAAAATGCTGCCAGTTAGTGGCATCCAAAAAGTGGCTGTTGTACTCCATTTGTGCCCCACTAGTGCCAAGCTATTTCTAGCACCTCTGGATTACAGCCTCCTGCTCTGTTTTTAATAAGCTATAATAATAGGAAAAAATGCTGCCAGTTAGTGGCATCCAAAAAGTGGCTGTTGTACTCCATTTGTGCCCCACTAGTGCCAAGCTATTTCTAGCACCTCTGCATTACACCCTCCTGCTCTGTTTTTAATAAGCTATAATAATAGCAAAAAATGCTGCCAGTTAGTGGCATCCAAAAAGTGGCTGTTGTACTCCATTTGTGCCCCACTGGTGCCAAGCTATTTACAGCACCTCTGCATTACACCCTCCTGCTCTGTTTTTAATAAGCTATAATAATAGCAAAAAATGCGGGCAGTTAGTGGCATCCAAAAAGTGGCTCTTGTACTCCATTTGTGCCCCACTGGTGCCAAGCTATTTCTAGCACCTCTGCATTACACACCCCTGCTCTGTTTTTAATAAGCTATAATAATATGAAAAAATGCTGCCAGTTAGTGGTATCCAAAAAGTGGCTGTTGTATTCCATTTGTGCCCCACTAGTGGCAAGCTATTTTTTGCACCTCTGCATTACACCCTCCTGCTCTGTTTTTAATAAGCTATAATAATAGCAAAATATGCTGCCAAGTAGTGGCATCCAAAAAGTGGCTGTTGTACTCCATTTGTGCCCCACTAGTGCCAACCTTTTTCTAGCACCTATGCATTACACCCTCCTGCTCTGTTTTTAATAAGCTATTATAATAGCAAAAAATGCTGCCAAGTAGTGGCATTCAAAAACTGGCTGTTGTACTCCATTTATGCCCCACTAGTGCCAAGCTATTTCTAGCACCTCTGCATTATACCCTCCTGCTCTGTTTTTAATAAGCTATAATAATAGCAAAAAATGTTGCCAGTTAGTGGCATCCAAAAAGTGGCTATTGTACTCCATTTGTGCCCCACTAGTGCCAAGCTATTTCTAGCACCACTGCATTACACCCTCCTGCTCTATTTTTAATAAGCTATAATAATAGCAAAAAATGCTGCCAGTTAGTGGCATCCAAAAGGTGGCTGTTGTACTCCATTTGTGCTCCACTGATGCCAAGCTATTTACAGCACCTCTGCATTACACCCTCCTGCTCTGTTTTTAATAAGCTATAGTAATAGCAAAAAATGCTGCCAGTTAGTGGCATCCAAAAAGTGGCTGTTGTACTCCATTTGTGCCCCACTGGTGCCAAGCTATTTACAGCACCTCTGCATTACACCCTCCTACTCTGTTTTTAATAAGCTATAATAATATCAAAAAATGTGGCCAGTTAGTGGCATCCAAAAAGTGGCTGTTGTACTCCATTTGTGCCCCACTGGTGCCAAGCTATTTCTTGCACCTCTGCATTACACCCCCCTGCTCTGTTTTTAATAAGCTATAATAATAGGAAAAAATGCTGCCAGTTAGTGGTATCCAAAAAGTGGCTGTTGTACTCCATTTGTGCCCCACTAGTGGCAAGCTATCTTTTGCACCTCTGCATTACACCCTCCTGCTCTGTTTTTAATAAGCTATAATAATAGCAAAAAATGCTGCCAAGTAGTGGCATCCAAAAAGTGGCTGTTGTACTCCATTTGTGCCCCACTAGTGCCAACCTTTTTCTAGCAACTCTGCATTACACCCTCCTGCTCTGTTTTTAATAAGCTATTATAACAGCAAAAAATGCTGCCAAGTAGTGGCATCCAAAAACTGGCTGTTGTACTCCATTTATGCCCCACTTGTGCCAAGCTATTTCTAGCACCTCTGCATTATACCCTCCTGCTCTGTTTTTAATAAGCTATAATAATAGCAAAAAATGTTGCCAGTTAGTAGCATCCAAAAAGTGGCTATTGTACTCCATTTGTGCTCCACTGATGCCAAGCTATTTACAGCACCTCTGCATTACACCCTCCTGCTCTGTTTTTAATAAGCTATAGTAATAGCAAAAAATGCTGCCAGTTAGTGGCATCCAAAAAGTGGCTGTTGTACTACATTTGTGCCTTATTAGTGCCAAGCTATTTCTAGCACCTCTGCATTACACCCTCCTGCTCTGTTTTTAATAAGCTATAATAATAGAAAAAAATGCTGCCAGTTAGTGGCATCCAAAAAGTGGCTGTTGTACTCCATTTGTGCCCCACTAGTGCCAAGCTATTTCTAGCACCTCTGCATTACAGCCTCCTGCTCTGTTTTTAATAAGCTATAATAATAGGAAAAAATGCTGCCAGTTAGTGGCATCCAAAAAGTGGCTGTTGTACTCCATTTGTGCCCCACTAGTGCCAAGCTATTTCTAGCACCTCTGCATTACACCTTCCTGCTCTGTTTTTAATAAGCTATAATAATAGAAAAAAATGCTGCCAGTTAGTGGCATCCAAAAAGTGGCTGTTGTACTCCATTTGTGCCCCACTAGTGCCAAGCTATTTCTAGCACCTCTGCATTACAGCCTCCTGCTCTGTTTTTAATAAGCTATAATAATTGGAAAAAATGCTGGCAGTTAGTGGCATCCAAAAAGTGGCTGTTGTACTCCATTTGTGCCCCACTAGTGCCAAGCTATTTCTAGCACCTCTGCATTACACCCTCCTGCTCTGTTTTTAATAAGCTATAATAATAGCAAAAAATGCTGCCAGTTAGTGGCATCCACAAAGTGGCTGTTGTACTCCATTTGTGCCCCAGTGGTTCCAAGCTATTTACAGCACCTCTGCATTACACCCTCCTGCTCTGTTTTTAATAAGCTATAATAATAGCAAAAAATGCTGCCAGCTAGTGGCATCCAAAAAGTGGCTGTTGTACTCCATTTGTGCCCCACTAGTGCCAAGCTATTTCTAGCACCTCTGCATTACACCCTCCTGCTCTGTTTTTAATAAGCTATAATAATAGCAAAAAATGCTGCCAGTTAGTGGCATCCAAAAAGTGGCTGTTGTACTCCATTTGTGCTCCACTGATGCCAAGCTATTTACAGCACCTCTGCATTACACCCTCCTGCTCTGTTTTTAATAAGCTATAGTAATAGCAAAAAATGCTGCCAGTTAGTGGCATCGAAAAAGTGGCTGTTGTACTACATTTGTGCCTCACTAGTGCCAAGCTATTTCTAGCACCTCTGCATTACACCCTCCTGCTCTGTTTTTAATAAGCTATAATAATAGGAAAAAATGCTGCCAGTTAGTGGCATCCAAAAAGTGGCTGTTGTACTCCATTTGTGCCCCACTAGTGCCAAGCTATTTCTAGCACCTCTGCATTACACCCTCCTGCTCTGTTTTTAATAAGCTATAATAATAGCAAAAAATGCTGCCAGTTAGTGGCATCCAAAAAGTGGCTGTTGTACTCCATTTGTGCCCCACTGGTGCCAAGCTATTTACAGCACCTCTGCATTACACCCTCCTGCTCTGTTTTTAATAAGCTATAATAATAGCAAAAAATGCGGCCAGTTAGTGGCATCCAAAAAGTGGCTGTTGTACTCCATTTGTGCCCCACTGGTGCCAAGCTATTTCTAGCACCTCTGCATTACACACCCCTGCTCTGTTTTTAATAAGCTATAATAATAGGAAAAAATGCTGCCAGTTAGTGGTATCCAAAAAGTGGCTGTTGTACTCCATTTGTGCCCCACTAGTGGCAAGCTATTTTTTGCACCTCTGCATTACACCCTCCTGCTCTGTTTTTAATAAGCTATAATAATAGCAAAAAATGCTGCCAAGTAGTGGCATCCAAAAAGTGGCTGTTGTACTCCATTTGTGCCCCACTAGTGCCAACCTTTTTCTAGCACCTCTGCATTACACCCTCCTGCTCTGTTTTTAATAAGCTATTATAATAGCAAAAAATGCTGCCAAGTAGTGGCATCCAAAAACTGGCTGTTGTACTCCATTTATGCCCCACTAGTGCCAAGCTATTTCTAGCACCTCTGCATTATACCCTCCTGCTCTGTTTTTAATAAGCTATAATAATAGCAAGAAATGTTGCCAGTTAGTGGCATCCAATAAGTGGCTGTTGTACTCCACCTGTGCTCCACTGATGCCAAGCTATTTACAGCACCTCTGCATTACACCCTCCTGCTCTGTTTTTAATAAGCTATAGTAATAGCAAAAAATGCTGCCAGTTAGTGGCATCCAAAAAGTGGCTGTTGTACTACATTTGTGCCTTACTAGTGACAAGCTATTTCTAGCACCTCTGCATTACACCCTCCTGCTCTGTTTTTAATAAGCTATAATAATAGAAAAAAATGCTGCCAGTTAGTGGCATCCAAAAAGTGGCTGTTGTACTCCATTTGTGCCCCACTAGTGCCAAGCTATTTCTAGCACCTCTGCATTACAGCCTCCTGCTCTGTTTTTAATAAGCTATAATAATAGGAAAAAATGCTGCCAGTTAGTGGCATCCAAAAAGTGGCTGTTGTACTCCATTTATGCCCCACTAGTGCCAAGCTATTTCTAGCACCTCTGCATTACACCCTCCTGCTCTGTTTTTAATAAGCTATAATAATAGCAAAAAATGTTGCCAGTTAGTGGCATCCAAAAAGTGGCTATTGTACTCCATTTGTGCCCCACTAGTGCCAAGCTATTTCTAGCACCTGTGCATTACACCCTCCTGCTCTGTTTTTAATAAGCTATAATAATAGCAAAAAATGCTGCCACTTAGTGGCATCCAAAAAGTGGCTGTTGTACTCCATTTGTGCTCCACTGATGCCAAGCTATTTACAGCACCTCTGCATTACACCCTCCTGCTCTGTTTTTAATAAGCTATAGTAATAGCAAAAAATGCTGCCAGTTAGTGGCATCCAAAAAGTGGCTGTTGTACTACATTTGTGCCTCACTAGTGCCAAGCTATTTCTAGCACCTCTGCATTACACCCTCCTGCTCTGTTTTTAATAAGCTATTATAATAGCAAAAAATGCTGCCAAGTAGTGGCATCCAAAAAGTGGCTGTTGTACTCCATTTGTGCCCCACTAGTGCCAAGCTATTTCTAGCACCTCTGCATTACACCCTCCTGCTCTGTTTTTAATAAGCTATAATAATAGCAAAAAATGCTGCCAGTTAGTGGCATCCAAAAAGTGGCTGTTGTACTACATTTGTGCCTCACTAGTGCCAAGCTATTCCTAGCACCTCTGCATTACACCCTCCTGCTCTGTTTTTAATAAGCTATAATAATAGAAAAAAAATGCTGCCAGTTAGTGGCATCCAAAAAGTGGCTGTTGTACTCCATTTGTGCCCCACTAGTGCCAAGCTATTTCTAGCACCTCTGCATTACAGCCTCCTGCTCTGTTTTTAATAAGCTATAATAATAGGAAAAAATGCTGCCAGTTAGTGGCATCCAAAAAGTGGCTGTTGTACTCCATTTGTGCCCCACTAGTGCCAAGCTATTTCTAGCACCTCTGCATTACACCCTCCTGCTCTGTTTTTAATAAGCTATAATAATAGCAAAAAATGCTGGCAGTTAGTGGCATCCAAAAAGTGGCTGTTGTACTCCATTTGTGCCCCACTAGTGCCAAGCTATTTCTAGCACTTCTGCATTACACCCTCCTGCTCTGTTTTTAATAAGCTATAATAATAGCAAAAAATGCTGCCAGTTAGTGGTATCCAAAAAGTGGCTGTTGTACTCCATTTGTGCCCCACTAGTGCCAAGCTATTTCTAGCACCTCTGCATTACACCCTCCTGCTCTGTTTTTAATAAGCTATATTAATAGCAAAAAATGCTGCCAGTTAGTGGCAACCAAAAAGTGGCTGTTGTACTCCATTTGTGCCCCACTAGTGCCAAGCTATTTCTAGCACCTCTGCATTACACCCTCCTGCTCTGTTTTTAATAAGCTATAATAATAGCAAAAAATGCTGCCAGTTAGTGGTATCCAAAAAGTGGCTGTTGTACTCCATTTGTGCCCCATTAGTGCCAAGCTATTTCTTGCACCTCTGCATTACACCCTCCTGCTCTGTTTTTAATAAGCTATAATAATAGCAAAAAATGCTGTCAGTTAGGGGCATCCAAAAAGTGGCTGTTGTACTCCATTTGTGCCCCACTGGTGCCAAGCTATTTACAGCACCTCTGCATTACACCCTCCTGCTCTGTTTTTAATAAGCTATAATAACAAAAAATGCTGCCAGTTAGTGGCATCCAAAAAGTGGCTGTTGTACTCCATTTGTGCCCCACTAGTGCCAAGCTATTTCTAGCACCTCTGCATTACACCCTCCTGCTCTGTTTTTAATAAGCTATAATAATAGCAAAAAATGCTGCCAGTTAGTGGCATCCAAAAAGTGGCTGTTGTACTCCATTTGTGCCCCACTGGTGCCAAGCTATTTACAGCACCTCTGCATTACACCCTCCTGCTCTGTTTTTAATAAGCTATTATAATAGCAAAAAATGCTGCCAAGTAGTGGCATCCAAAAACTGGCTGTTGTACTCCATTTGTGCCCCTCTAGTGCCAAGCTATTTCTAGCACCTCTGCATTAAACCTTCCTGCTCTGTTTTTAATGAGCTATAATAATAGCAAAAAATGCTGCCAGTTAGTGGCATCCAAAAAGTGGCTGTTGTACTCCATTTGTGCCCCACTAGTGCCAAGCTATTTCTAGCACCTCTGCATTACACCCTCCTGCTCTGTTTTTAATAAGCTATAATAATAGCAAAAAATGCTGCCAGTTAGTGGCATCCAAAAAGTGGCTGTTGTACTCCATTTGTGCTCCACTGATGCCAAGCTATTTACAGCACCTCTGCATTACACCCTCCTGCTCTGTTTTTAATAAGCTATAGTAATAGCAAAAAATGCTACCAGTTAGTGGCATCCAAAAAGTGGCTGTTGTACTCCATTTGTGCCCCACTAGTGCCAAGCTATTTCTAGCACCTCTGCATTACAGCCTCCTGCTCTGTTTTTAATAAGCTATAATAATAGGAAAAAATGCTGCCAGTTAGTGGCATCCAAAAAGTGGCTGTTGTACTCCATTTGTGCCCCACTAGTGCCAAGCTATTTCTAGCACCTCTGCATTACACCCTCCTGCTCTGTTTTTAATAAGCTATAATAATAGCAAAAAATGCTGCCAGTTAGTGGCATCCAAAAAGTGGCTGTTGTACTCCATTTGTGCCCCAGTGGTGCCAAGCTATTTACAGCACCTCTGCATTACACCCTCCTGCTCTGTTTTTAATAAGCTATAATAATAGGAAAAAATGCTGCCAGTTAGTGGCATCCAAAAAGTGGCTGTTGTACTCCATTTGTGCCCCACTAGTGCCAAGCTATTTCTAGCACCTCTGCATTACACCCTCCTGCTCTGTTTTTAATAAGCTATAATAATAGCAAAAAATGCTGCCATTTAGTGGCATCCAAAAAGTGGCTGTTGTACTCCATTTGTGCCCCACTGGTGCCAAGCTATTTACAGCACCTCTGCATTACACCCTCCTGCTCTGTTTTTAATAAGCTATAATAATAGCAAAAAATGCTGCCAAGTAGTGGCATTCAAAAACTGGCTGTTGTACTCCATTTGTGCCCCTCTAGTGCCAAGCTATTTCTAGCACCTCGGCATTACACCCTCCTGCTCTGTTTTTAAAAAGCTATAATAATAGCAAAAAATGCTGGCAGTTAGTGGCATCCAAAAAGTGGCTGTTGTACTCCATTTGTGCCCCACTAGTGCCAAGCTATTTCTAGCACTTCTGCATTACACCCTCCTGCTCTGTTTTTAATAAGCTATAATAATAGCAAAAAATGCTGCCAGTTAGTGGTATCCAAAAAGTGGCTGTTGTACTCCATTTGTGCCCCACTAGTGCCAAGCTATTTCTAGCACCTCTGCATTACACCCTCCTGTTCTGTTTTTAATAAGCTATATTAATAGCAAAAAATGCTGCCAGTTAGTGGTATCCAAAAAGTGGCTGTTGTACTCCATTTGTGCCCCACTAGTGCCAAGCTATTTCTAGCACCTCTGCATTACACCCTCCTGCTCTGTTTTTAATAAGCTATATTAATAGCAAAAAATGCTGCCAGTTAGTGGCAACCAAAAAGTGGCTGTTGTACTCCATTTGTGCCCCACTAGTGCCAAGCTATTTCTAGCACCTCTGCATTACACCCTCCTGCTCTGTTTTTAATAAGCTATAATAATAGCAAAAAATGCTGCCAGTTAGTGGTATCCAAAAAGTGGCTGTTGTACTCCATTTGTGCCCCATTAGTGCCAAGCTATTTCTTGCACCTCTGCATTACACCCTCCTGCTCTGTTTTTAATAAGCTATAATAATAGCAAAAAATGCTGTCAGTTAGGGGCATCCAAAAAGTGGCTGTTGTACTCCATTTGTGCCCCACTGGTGCCAAGCTATTTACAGCACCTCTGCATTACACCCTCCTGCTCTGTTTTTAATAAGCTATAATAACAAAAAATGCTGCCAGTTAGTGGCATCCAAAAAGTGGCTGTTGTACTCCATTTGTGCCCCACTAGTGCCAAGCTATTTCTAGCACCTCTGCATTACACCCTCCTGCTCTGTTTTTAATAAGCTATAGTAATAGCAAAAAATGCTGCCAGTTAGTGGCATCCAAAAAGTGGCTGTTGTACTACATTTGTGACTCACTAGTGCCAAGCTATTTCTAGCACCTCTGCATTACACCCTCCTGCTCTGTTTTTAATAAGCTATTATAATAGCAAAAAATGCTGCCAAGTAGTGGCATCCAAAAACTGGCTGTTGTACTCCATTTGTGCCCCTCTAGTGCCAAGCTATTTCTAGCACCTCTGCATTAAATCTTCCTGCTCTGTTTTTAATGAGCTATAATAATAGCAAAAAATGCTGCCAGTTAGTGGCATCCAAAAAGTGGCTGTTGTACTCCATTTGTGCCCCACTAGTGCCAAGCTATTTCTAGCACCTCTGCATTACACCCTCCTGCTCTGTTTTTAATAAGCTATAATAATAGCAAAAAATGCTGCCAGTTAGTGGCATCCAAAAAGTGGCTGTTGTACTCCATTTGTGCTCCACTGATGCCAAGCTATTTACAGCACCTCTGCATTACACCCTCCTGCTCTGTTTTTAATAAGCTATAGTAATATCAAAAAATGCTGCCAGTTAGTGGCATCCAAAAAGTGGCTGTTGTACTCCATTTGTGCCCCACTAGTGCCAAGCTATTTCTAGCACCTCTGCATTACAGCCTCCTGCTCTGTTTTTAATAAGCTATAATAATAGGAAAAAATGCTGCCAGTTAGTGGCATCCAAAAAGTGGCTGTTGTACTCCATTTGTGCCCCACTAGTGCCAAGCTATTTCTAGCACCTCTGCATTACACCCTCCTGCTCTGTTTTTAATAAGCTATAATAATAGCAAAAAATGCTGCCAGTTAGTGGCATCCAAAAAGTGGCTGTTGTACTCCATTTGTGCCCCAGTGGTGCCAAGCTATTTACAGCACCTCTGCATTACACCCTCCTGCTCTGTTTTTAATAAGCTATAATAATAGGAAAAAATGCTGCCAGTTAGTGGCATCCAAAAAGTGGCTGTTGTACTCCATTTGTGCCCCACTAGTGCCAAGCTATTTCTAGCACCTCTGCATTACACCCTCCTGCTCTGTTTTTAATAAGCTATAATAATAGCAAAAAATGCTGCCATTTAGTGGCATCCAAAAAGTGGCTGTTGTACTCCATTTTTGCCCCACTGGTGCCAAGCTATTTACAGCACCTCTGCATTACACCCTCCTGCTCTGTTTTTAATAAGCTATAATAATAGCAAAAAATGCTGCCAAGTAGTGGCATTCAAAAACTGGCTGTTGTACTCCATTTGTGCCCCTCTAGTGCTAAGCTATTTCTAGCACCTCGGCATTACACCCTCCTGCTCTGTTTTTAATAAGCTATAATAATAGCAAAAAATGCTGGCAGTTAGTGGCATCCAAAAAGTGGCTGTTGTACTCCATTTGTGCCCCACTAGTGCCAAGCTATTTCTAGCACTTCTGCATTACACCCTCCTGCTCTGTTTTTAATAAGCTATAATAATAGCAAAAAATGCTGCCAGTTAGTGGTATCCAAAAAGTGGCTGTTGTACTCCATTTGTGCCCCACTAGTGCCAAGCTATTTCTAGCACCTCTGCATTACACCCTCCTGTTCTGTTTTTAATAAGCTATATTAATAGCAAAAAATGCTGCCAGTTAGTGGTATCCAAAAAGTGGCTGTTGTACTCCATTTGTGCCCCACTAGTGCCAAGCTATTTCTAGCACCTCTGCATTACACCCTCCTGCTCTGTTTTTAATAAGCCATATTAATAGCAAAAAATGCTGCCAGTTAGTGGCAACCAAAAAGTGGCTGTTGTACTCCATTTGTGCCCCACTAGTGCCAAGCTATTTCTAGCACCTCTGCATTACACCCTCCTGCTCTGTTTTTAATAAGCTATAATAATAGCAAAAAATGCTGCCAGTTAGTGGTATCCAAAAAGTGGCTGTTGTACTCCATTTGTGCCCCATTAGTGCCAAGCTATTTCTTGCACCTCTGCATTACACCCTCCTGCTCTGTTTTTAATAAGCTATAATAATAGCAAAAAATGCTGTCAGTTAGGGGCATCCAAAAAGTGGCTGTTGTACTCCATTTGTGCCCCACTGGTGCCAAGCTATTTACAGCACCTCTGCATTACACCCTCCTGCTCTGTTTTTAATAAGCTATAATAACAAAAAATGCTGCCAGTTAGTGGCATCCAAAAAGTGGCTGTTGTACTCCATTTGTGCCCCACTAGTGCCAAGCTATTTCTAGCACCTCTGCATTACACCCTCCTGCTCTGTTTTTAATAAGCTATAGTAATAGCAAAAAATGCTGCCAGTTAGTGGCATCCAAAAAGTGGCTGTTGTACTACATTTGTGACTCACTAGTGCCAAGCTATTTCTAGCACCTCTGCATTACACCCTCCTGCTCTGTTTTTAATAAGCTATAATAATAGCAAAAAATGCTGCCAGTTAGTGGCATCCAAAAAGTGGCTGTTGTACTCCATTTGTGCCCCACTGGTGCCAAGCTATTTACAGCACCTCTGCATTACACCCTTCTGCTCTGTTTTTAATAAGCTATTATAATAGCAAAAAATGCTGCCAAGTAGTGGCATCCAAAAACTGGCTGTTGTACTCCATTTGTGCCCCTCTAGTGCCAAGCTATTTCTAGCACCTCTGCATTAAACCTTCCTGCTCTGTTTTTAATGAGCTATAATAATAGCAAAAAATGCTGCCAGTTAGTGGCATCCAAAAAGTGGCTGTTGTACTCCATTTGTGCCCCACTAGTGCCAAGCTATTTCTAGCACCTCTGCATTACACCCTCCTGCTCTGTTTTTAATAAGCTATAATAATAGCAAAAAATGCTGCCAGTTAGTGGCATCCAAAAAGTGGCTGTTGTACTCCATTTGTGCTCCACTGATGCCAAGCTATTTACAGCACCTCTGCATTACACCCTCCTGCTCTGTTTTTAATAAGCTATAGTAATAGCAAAAAATGCTGCCAGTTAGTGGCATCCAAAAAGTGGCTGTTGTACTCCATTTGTGCCCCACTAGTGCCAAGCTATTTCTAGCACCTCTGCATTACAGCCTCCTGCTCTGTTTTTAATAAGCTATAATAATAGGAAAAAATGCTGCCAGTTAGTGGCATCCAAAAAGTGGCTGTTGTACTCCATTTGTGCCCCACTAGTGCCAAGCTATTTCTAGCACCTCTGCATTACACCCTCCTGCTCTGTTTTTAATAAGCTATAATAATAGCAAAAAATGCTGCCAGTTAGTGGCATCCAAAAAGTGGCTGTTGTACTCCATTTGTGCCCCAGTGGTGCCAAGCTATTTACAGCACCTCTGCATTACACCCTCCTGCTCTGTTTTTAATAAGCTATAATAATAGGAAAAAATGCTGCCAGTTAGTGGCATCCAAAAAGTGGCTGTTGTACTCCATTTGTGCCCCACTAGTGCCAAGCTATTTCTAGCGCCTCTGCATTACACCCTCCTGCTCTGTTTTTAATAAGCTACAATAATAGCAAAAAATGCTGCCATTTAGTGGCATCCAAAAAGTGGCTGTTGTACTCCATTTGTGCCCCACTGGTGCCAAGCTATTTACAGCACCTCTGCATTACACCCTCCTGCTCTGTTTTTAATAAGCTATAATAATAGCAAAAAATGCTGCCAAGTAGTGGCATTCAAAAACTGGCTGTTGTACTCCATTTGTGCCCCTCTAGTGCCAAGCTATTTCTAGCACCTCTGCATTACACCCTCCTGCTCTGTTTTTAATAAGCTATAATAATAGCAAAAAATGCTGGCAGTTAGTGGCATCCAAAAAGTGGCTGTTGTACTCCATTTGTGCCCCACTAGTGCCAAGCTATTTCTAGCACTTCTGCATTACACCCTCCTGCTCTGTTTTTAATAAGCTATAATAATAGCAAAAAATGCTGCCAGTTAGTGGTATCCAAAAAGTGGCTGTTGTACTCCATTTGTGCCCCACTAGTGCCAAGCTATTTCTAGCACCTCTGCATTACACCCTCCTGCTCTGTTTTTAATAAGCTATATTAATAGCAAAAAATGCTGCCAGTTAGTGGCAACCAAAAAGTGGCTGTTGTACTCCATTTGTGCCCCACTAGTGCCAAGCTATTTCTAGCACCTCTGCATTACACCCTCCTGCTCTGTTTTTAATAAGCTATAATAATAGCAAAAAATGCTGCCAGTTAGTGGTATCCAAAAAGTGGCTGTTGTACTCCATTTGTGCCCCATTAGTGCCAAGCTATTTCTTGCACCTCTGCATTACACCCTCCTGCTCTGTTTTTAATAAGCTATAATAATAGCAAAAAATGCTGTCAGTTAGGGGCATCCAAAAAGTGGCTGTTGTACTCCATTTGTGCCCCACTGGTGCCAAGCTATTTACAGCACCTCTGCATTACACCCTCCTGCTCTGTTTTTAATAAGCTATAATAACAAAAAATGCTGCCAGTTAGTGGCATCCAAAAAGTGGCTGTTGTACTCCATTTGTGCCCCACTAGTGCCAAGCTATTTCTAGCACCTCTGCATTACACCCTCCTGCTCTGTTTTTAATAAGCTATAGTAATAGCAAAAAATGCTGCCAGTTAGTGGCATCCAAAAAGTGGCTGTTGTACTACATTTGTGACTCACTAGTGCCAAGCTATTTCTAGCACCTCTGCATTACACCCTCCTGCTCTGTTTTTAATAAGCTATAATAATAGCAAAAAATGCTGCCATTTAGTGGCATCCAAAAAGTGGCTGTTGTACTCCATTTGTGCCCCACTGGTGCCAAGCTATTTACAGCACCTCTGCATTACACCCTCCTGCTCTGTTTTTAATAAGCTATAATAATAGCAAAAAATGCTGCCAAGTAGTGGCATTCAAAAACTGGCTGTTGTACTCCATTTGTGCCCCTCTAGTGCCAAGCTATTTCTAGCACCTCTGCATTACACCCTCCTGCTCTGTTTTTAATAAGCTATAATAATAGCAAAAAATGCTGGCAGTTAGTGGCATCCAAAAAGTGGCTGTTGTACTCCATTTGTGCCCCACTAGTGCCAAGCTATTTCTAGCACTTCTGCATTACACCCTCCTGCTCTGTTTTTAATAAGCTATAATAATAGCAAAAAATGCTGCCAGTTAGTGGTATCCAAAAAGTGGCTGTTGTACTCCATTTGTGCCCCACTAGTGCCAAGCTATTTCTAGCACCTCTGCATTACACCCTCCTGCTCTGTTTTTAATAAGCTATATTAATAGCAAAAAATGCTGCCAGTTAGTGGCAACCAAAAAGTGGCTGTTGTACTCCATTTGTGCCCCACTAGTGCCAAGCTATTTCTAGCACCTCTGCATTACACCCTCCTGCTCTGTTTTTAATAAGCTATAATAATAGCAAAAAATGCTGCCAGTTAGTGGTATCCAAAAAGTGGCTGTTGTACTCCATTTGTGCCCCAATAGTGCCAAGCTATTTCTTGCACCTCTGCATTACACCCTCCTGCTCTGTTTTTAATAAGCTATAATAATAGCAAAAAATGCTGCCAGTTAGTGGCATCCAAAAAGTGGCTGTTGTACTCCATTTGTGCCCCACTGGTGCCAAGCTATTTACAGCACCTCTGCATTACACCCTCCTGCTCTGTTTTTAATAAGCAATTATAATAGCAAAAAATGCTGCCAAGTAGTGGCATCCAAAAACTGGCTGTTGTACTCCATTTGTGCCCCTCTAGTGCCAAGCTATTTCTAGCACCTCTGCATTACACCCTCCTGCTCTGTTTTTAATAAGCTATAATAATAGCAAAAAATGCTGCCAGTTAGTGGCATCCAAAAAGTGGCTGTTGTGCTCCATTTGTGCCCCACTAGTGCCAAGCTATTTCTAGCACCTCTGCATTACACCCTCCTGCTCTGTTTTTAGTAAGCTATAATAATAGCAAAAAATGCTGCCAGTTAGTGGCATCCAAAAAGTGGCTGTTGTACTCCATTTGTGCTCCACTGTTGCCAAGCTATTTACAGCACCTCTGCATTACACCCTCCTGCTCTGTTTTTAATAAGCTATAGTAATAGCAAAAAATGCTGCCAGTTAGTGGCATCCAAAAAGTGGCTGTTGTACTACATTTGTGCCTCACTAGTGCCAAGCTATTTCTAGCACCTCTGCATTACACCCTCCTGCTCTGTTTTTAATAAGCTATAATAATAGCAAAAAATGCTGCCAGTTAGTGGCATCCAAAAAGTGGCTGTTGTACTCCATTTGTGCCCCAGTGGTGCCAAGCTATTTACAGCACCTCTGCATTACACCCTCCTGCTCTGTTTTTAATAAGCTATAATAATAGCAAAAAATGCTGCCAGTTAGTGGCATCCAAAAAGTGGCTGTTGTACTCCATTTGTGCCCCACTGGTGCCAAGCTATTTACAGCACCTCTGCATTACACCCTCCTGCTCTGTTTTTAATAAGTTATAATAATAGCAAAAAATGCTGCCAAGTAGTGGCATTCAAAAACTGGCTGTTGTACTCCATTTGTGCCCCTCTAGTGCCAAGCTATTTCTAGCACCTCTGCATTACACCCTCCTGCTCTGTTTTTAATATGCTTTAATAATAGCAAAAAATGCTGGCAGTTAGTGGCATCCAAAAAGTGGCTGTTGTACTCCATTTGTGCCCCACTAGTGCCAAGCTATTTCTAGCACCTCTGCATTACACCCTCCTGTTCTGTTTTTAATAAGCTATAATAATAGCAAAAAATGCTGTCAGTTAGTGGCATCCAAAAAGTGGCTGTTGTACTCCATTTGTGCCCCACTAGTGCCAAGCTTTTTCTAGCACTTCTGCATTACACCCTCCTGCTCTGTTTTTAATAAGCTATAATAATAGCAAAAAATGCTGCCAGTTAGTGGTATCCAAAAAGTGGCTGTTGTACTCCATTTGTGCCCCACTAGTGCCAAGCTATTTCTAGCACCTCTGCATTACACCCTCCTGCTCTGTTTTTAATAAGCTATATTAATAGCAAAAATGCTGCCAGTTAGTGGCAACCAAAAAGTGGCTGTTGTACTCCATTTGTGCCCCACTAGTGCCAAGCTATTTCTAGCACCTCTGCATTACACCCTCCTGCTCTGTTTTTAATAAGCTATAATAATAGCAAAAAATGCTGCCAGTTAGTGGTATCCAAAAAGTGGCTGTTGTACTTCATTTGTGCCCCATTAGTGCCAAGCTATTTCTTGCACCTCTGCATTACACCCTCCTGCTCTGTTTTTAATAAGCTATAATAATAGCAAAAAATGCTGTCAGTTAGGGGCATCCAAAAAGTGGCTGTTGTACTCCATTTGTGCCCCACTGGTGCCAAGCTATTTACAGCACCTCTGCATTACACCCTCCTGCTCTGTTTTTAATAAGCTATAATAACAAAAAATGCTGCCAGTTAGTGGCATCCAAAAAGTGGCTGTTGTACTACATTTGTGCCCCACTAGTGCCAAGCGATTTCTTGCACCTCTGCATTACACCCTCCTGCTCTGTTTTTAATAAGCTATAATAATAGCAAAAAATGCTGTCAGTTAGTGGCATCCAAAAAGTGGCTGTTGTACTCCATTTTTGCCCCACTAGTGCCAAGCCATTTACAGCACCTCTGCATTACACCCTCCTGCTCTGTTTTTAATAAGCTATAATAATAGCAAAAAATGCTGCCAGTTAGTGGCATCCAAAAAGTGGCTGTTGTACCATATTTGTTCCCCACTAGTGCCAAGCTATTTCTAGCACCTCTGCATTACACCCTCCTGCTCTGTTTTTAATAAGCTATAGTAATAGCAAAAAATGCTGCCAGTTAGTGGCATCCAAAAAGTGGCTGTTGTACTACATTTGTGACTCACTAGTGCCAAGCTATTTCTAGCACCTCTGCATTACACCCTCCTGCTTTGTTTTTAATAAGCTATAATAATAGCAAAAAATGCTGCCAGTTAGTGGCATCCAAAAAGTGGCTGTTGTACTCCATTTGTGCCCCACTGGTGCCAAGCTATTTACAGCACCTCTGCATTACACCTCCTGCTCTGTTTTTAATAAGCTATTATAATAGCAAAAAATGCTGCCAAGTAGTGGCATCCAAAAACTGGCTGTTGTACTCCATTTGTGCCCCTCTAGTGCCAAGCTATTTCTAGCACCTCTGCATTACACCTTCCTGCTCTGTTTTTAATGAGCTATAATAGTAGCAAAAAATGCTGCCAGTTAGTGGCATCCAAAAAGTGGCTGTTGTACTCTATTTGTGCCCCACTAGTGCCAAGCTGTTTCTAGCACCTCTGCATTACACCCTCCTGCTCTGTTTTTAATAAGCTATAATAATAGCAAAAAATGCTGCGAGTTAGTGGCATCCAAAAAGTGGCTGTTGTACTCCATTTGTGCCCCACTAGTGCCAAGCTATTTCTAGCACCTCTGCATTACACCCTCCTGCTCTGTTTTTAATAAGCTATAATAATAGCAAAAAATGTTGCCAGTTAGTGGTATCCAAAAAGTGGCTGTTGTACTCCATTTTTGCCCCACTAGTGCCAAGCGATTTCTTGCACCTCTGCATTACACCCTCCTGCCCTGTTTTTAATAAGCTATAATAATAGCAAAAAATGCTGTCAGTTAGTGGCATCCAAAAAGTGGCTGTTGTACTCCATTTGTGCCCCACTAGTGCCAAGCTATTTCTAGCACTTCTGCATTACACCCTCCTGCTCTGTTTTTAATAAGCTATAATAATAGCAAAAAATGCTGCCAGTTAGTGGTATCCAAAAAGTGGCTGTTGTACTCCATTTGTGCCCCACTAGTGCCAAGCTATTTCTAGCACCTCTGCATTACACCCTCCTGCTCTGTTTTTAATAAGCTAAATTAATAGCAAAAAATGCTGCCAGTTAGTGGCAACCAAAAAGTGGCTGTTGTACTTCATTTGTGCCCCATTAGTGCCAAGCTATTTCTTGCACCTCTGCATTACACCCTCCTGCTCTGTTTTTAATAAGCTATAATAATAGCAAAAAATGCTGTCAGTTAGGGGCATCCAAAAAGTGGCTGTTGTACTCCATTTGTGCCCCACTGGTGCCAAGCTATTTACAGCACCTCTGCATTACACCCTCCTGCTCTGTTTTTAATAAGCTATAATAACAAAAAATGCTGCCAGTTAGTGGCATCCAAAAAGTGGCTGTTGTACTCCATTTGTGCCCCACTAGTGCCAAGCTATTTCTAGCACCTCTGCATTACACCCTCCTGCTCTGTTTTTAATAAGCTATAGTAATAGCAAAAAATGCTGCCAGTTAGTGGAATCCAAAAAGTGGCTGTTGTACTACATTTGTGACTCACTAGTGCCAAGCTATTTCTAGCACCTCTGCATTACACCCTCCTGCTCTGTTTTTAATAAGCTATAATAATAGCAAAAAATGCTGCCAGTTAGTGGCATCCAAAAAGTGGCTGTTGTACTCCATTTGTGCCCCACTGGTGCCAAGCTATTTACAGCACCTCTGCATTACACCCTCCTGCTCTGTTTTTAATAAGCTATTATAATAGCAAAAAATGCTGCCATGTAGTGGCAACCAAAAACTGGCTGTTGTACTCCATTTGTGCCCCTCTAGTGCCAAGCTATTTCTAGCACCTCTGCATTACACCTTCCTGCTCTGTTTTTAATGAGCTATAATAGTAGCAAAAAATGCTGCCAGTTAGTGGCATCCAAAAAGTGGCTGTTGTACTCCATTTGTGCCCCACTAGTGCCAAGCTATTTCTAGCACCTCTGCATTACACCCTCCTGCTCTGTTTTTAATAAGCTATAATAATAGCAAAAAATGCTGCCAGTTAGTGGCATCCAAAAAGTGGCTGTTGTACTCCATTTGTGCCCCACTAGTGCCAAGCTATTTCTAGCACCTCTGCATTACACCCTCCTGCTCTATTTTTAATAAGCTATAATAATAGCAAAAAATGCTGCCAGTTAGTGGTATCCAAAAAGTGGCTGTTGTACTCCATTTGTGCCCCACTAGTGCCAAGCGATTTCTTGCACCTCTGCATTACACCCTCCTGCTCTGTTTTTAATAAGCTATAATAATAGCAAAAAATGCTGTCAGTTAGTGGCATCCAAAAAGTGGCTGTTGTACTCCATTTTTGCCCCACTAGTGCCAAGCCATTTACAGCACCTCTGCATTACACCCTCCTGCTCTGTTTTTAATAAGCTATAATAATAGCAAAAAATGCTGCCAGTTAGTGGCATCCAAAAAGTGGCTGTTGTACACCATTTTTTCCCCACTAGTGCCAAGCTATTTCTAGCACCTCTGCATTACACCCTCCTGCTCTGTTTTTAATAAGCTATAATAATAGCAAAAAATGCTGTCAGTTAGGGGCATCCAAAAAGTGGCTGTTGTACTCCATTTGTGCCCCACTGGTGCCAAGCTATTTACAGCACCTCTGCATTACACCCTCCTGCTCTGTTTTTAATAAGCTATAATAACAAAAAATGCTGCCAGTTAGTGGCATCCAAAAAGTGGCTGTTGTACTCCATTTGTGCCCCACTAGTGCCAAGCTATTTTTAGCACCTCTGCATTACACCCTCCTGCTCTGTTTTTAATAAGCTATAGTAATAGCAAAAAATGCTGCCAGTTAGTGGCATCCAAAAAGTGACTGTTGTACTACATTTGTGACTCACTAGTGCCAAGCTATTTCTAGCACCTCTGCATTACACCCTCCTGCTCTGTTTTTAATAAGCTATAATAATAGCAAAAAATGCTGCCAGTTAGTGGCATCCAAAAAGTGTCTGTTGTACTCCATTTGTGCCCCTCTAGTGCCAAGCTATTTCTAGCACCTCTGCATTACACCTTCCTTCTCTGTTTTTAATGAGCTATAATAATAGCAAAAAATGCTGCCAGTTAGTGGCATCCAAAAAGTGGCTGTTGTACTCCATTTGTGCCCCACTAGTGCCAAGCTATTTCTTGCACCTCTGCATTACACCCTCCTGCTCTGTTTTTAATAAGCTATAATAATAGCAAAAAATGCTGCCAGTTAGTGGCATCCAAAAAGTGGCTGTTGTACTCCATTTGTGCCCCACTAGTGCCAAGCTATTTCTAGCACCTCTGCATTACACCCTCCTGCTCTGTTTTTAATAAGCTATAATAATAGCAAAAAATGCTGCCAGTTAGTGGTATCCAAAAAGTGGCTGTTGTACTCCATTTGTGCCCCACTAGTGCCAAGCGATTTCTTGCACTTCTGCATTACACCCTCCTGCTGTGTTTTTAATAAGCTATATTAATAGCAAAAAATGCTGTCAGTTAGTGGCATCCAAAAAGTGGCTGTTGTACTCCATTTTTGCCCCACTAGTGCCAAGCCATTTACAGCACCTCTGCATTACACCCTCCTGCTCTGTTTTTAATAAGCTATAATAATAGCAAAAAATTCTGCCAGTTAGTGGCATCCAAAAAGTGGCTGTTGTACTCCATTTGTTCCCCACTAGTGCCAAGCTATTTCTAGCACCTCTGCATTACACCCTCCTGCTCTGTTTTTAATAAGCTATAATAATAGCAAAAAATGCTGCCAGTTAGTGGCATCCAAAAAGTGGCTGTTGTACTCCATTTGTTCCCCACTAGTGGCAAGCTATTTTTTGCACCTCTGCATTACACCCTCCTGCTCTGTTTTTAATAAGCTATAATAATAGCAAAAAATGCTGCCAAGTAGTGGCATCCAAAAAGTGGCTGTTGTACTCCATTTGTGCCCCACTAGTGCCAAGCGATTTCTTGCACCTCTGCATTACACCCTCCTGCTCTGTTTTTAATAAGCTATAATAATAGCAAAAAATGCTGTCAGTTAGTGGCATCCAAAAAGTGGCTGTTGTACTGACTTTGTTCCCCACTAGTGCCAAGCTATTTCTAGCACCTCTGCATTACACCCTCCTGCTCTGTTTTTAATAAGCTATAATAATAGCAAAAAATGCTGCCAGTTAGTGGCATCCAAAAAGTGGCTGTTGTACTCCATTTGTTCCCCACTAGTGCCAAGCTATTTCTAGCACCTGTGCATTACACCCTCCTGCTCTGTTTTTAATAAGCTATAATAATAGCAAAAAATGCTGCCAGTTAGTGGTATCCAAAAAGTGGCTGTTGTACTCCATTTGTGCCCCACTAGTGCCAACCTTTTTCTAGCACCTCTGCATTACACCCTCCTGCTCTGTTTTTAATAAGCTATAATAATAGCAAAAAATGCTGCCAGTTAGTGGTATCCAAAAAGTGGCTGTTGTACTCAATTTGTGCCCCACTAGTGCCAAGCGATTTCTTGCACCTCTGCTTTACACCCTCCTGCTCTGTTTTTAATAAGCTATAATAATAGCAAAAAATGCTGTCAGTTAGTGGCATCCAAAAAGTGGCTGTTGTACTCCATTTGTTCCCCACTAGTGCCAAGCTATTTCTAGCACCTCTGCATTACACCCTCCTGCTCTGTTTTTAATAAGCTATAATAATAGCAAAAAATGCGGCCAGTTAGTGGCATCCAAAAAGTGGCTGTTGTACTCCATTTGTGCCCCACTGGTGCCAAGCTATTTCTAGCACCTCTGCATTACACCCTCCTGCTCTGTTTTTAATAAGCTATAATAATAGCAAAAAATGCTGCCAAGTAGTGGCATCCAAAAAGTGGCTGTTGTACTCCATTTGTGCCCCACTAGTGCCAACCTTTTTCTAGCACCTCTGCATTACACCCTCCTGCTCTGTTTTTAATAAGCTATAATAATAGCAAAAAATGCTGCCAGTTAGTGGCATCCAAAAAGTGGCTGTTGTACTCCATTTGTGCCCCATTAGTGCCAAGCTATTTCTAGCACCTCTGCATTACACCCTTCTGCTTTGTTTTTAATAAGCTATAATAATAGCAAAAAATGCTGCCACTTAGTGGCATCCAAAAAGTGGCTGTTGTACTCCATTTGTGCCCCACTAGTGCCAAGCTATTTACAGCACCTTTGCATTACACCCTCCTGCTATGCTTTTAATAAGCTATAATATAAATAGCAAAAAATGCTGCCAGTTAGTGGCATCCAAAAATTGGCTGTTGTACTCCATTTGTGCATCACTAGTGCCAAGCTATTTCTAGCACCTCTGCATTACACCCTCTTGCTCTGTTTTTAATAAGCTATAATAATAGCAAAAAATGCTGTCAGTTAGTGGCATCCAAAAAGTGGCTGTTGTACTCAATTTGTGCCCCACTGGTGCCAAGCTATTTACAGCACCTCTGCATTACACCCTCCTGCTCTGTTTTTAATAAGTTATAATAACAAAATATGCTGCCAGTTAGTGGCATCCAAAAAGAGGCTGTTGCACTCCATTTGTGCCCCACTAGGGCAAGGCGATTTCTAGCACCTCTGCATTACACACTCCTGCTCTGTTTTTAATAAGCTATAATAATTGCAAAAAATGCTGCCAGTTAGTGGTATCCAAAAAGTGGCTGTTGTACTCCATTTGTGCCCCACTAGTGCCAAGCTATTTCTTGCACCTCTGCATTACACCCTCCTGCTCTGTTTTTAATAAGCTATAATAATAGCAAAAAATGCTGTCAGTTAGTGGCATCCAAAAAGTGGCTGTTGTACTCCATTTGTGCCCCACTGGTGCCAAGCTATTTACAGCACCTCTGCATTACACCGTCCTGCTCTGTTTTTAATAAGCTATAATAAAAGCAAAAAATGCTGCCAGTTAGTGGCATCCAAAAAGTGGCTGTTGTACTCCATTTGTTCCCCACTAGTGCCAAGCTATTTCTAGCACCTCTGCATTACACCCTCCTGCTCTGTTTTTAATAAGCTATAATAATAGCAAAAAATGCTGCCAGTTAGTGGCATCCAAAAAGTGGCTGTTGTACTCAATTTGTTCCCCACTAGTGCCAAGCTATTTCTAGCACCGCTGCATTACACCCTCCTGCTCTGTTTTTAATAAGCTATAATAATAGCAAAAAATGCTGCCAGTTAGTGGCATCCAAAAAGTGGCTGTTGTACTCCATTTGTTCCCCACTAGTGCCAAGCTATTTCTAGCACCTCTGCATTACACCCTCCTGCTCTGTTTTTAATAAGCTATAATAATAGCAAAAAATGCTGCCAGTTAGTGGCATCCAAAAAGTGGCTGTTGTACTCCATTTGTTCCCCACTAGTGCCAAGCTATTTCTAGCACCTCTGCATTACACCCTCCTGCTCTGTTTTTAATAAGCTATAATAATAGCAAAAAATGCGGCCAGTTAGTGGCATCCAAAAAGTGGCTGTTGTACTCCATTTGTGCCCCACTGGTGCCAAGCTATTTCTAGCACCTCTGCATTACACCCTCCTGCTCTGTTTTTAATAAGCTATAGTAATAGCAAAAAATGCTGCCAGTTAGTGGCATCCAAAAAGTGACTGTTGTACTACATTTGTGACTCACTAGTGCCAAGCTATTTCTAGCACCTCTGCATTACACCCTCCTGCTCTGTTTTTAATAAGCTATAATAATAGCAAAAAATGCTGCCAGTTAGTGGCATCCAAAAAGTGTCTGTTGTACTCCATTTGTGCCCCTCTAGTGCCAAGCTATTTCTAGCACCTCTGCA
The DNA here is from genome assembly GCF_048569485.1 of Anomaloglossus baeobatrachus. Classification (NCBI taxonomy): domain Eukaryota; kingdom Metazoa; phylum Chordata; class Amphibia; order Anura; family Aromobatidae; genus Anomaloglossus; species Anomaloglossus baeobatrachus. Next base: position 165,548,570 of record NC_134359.1, read on the forward strand.
TTACACCTTCCTTCTCTGTTTTTAATGAGCTATAATAATAGCAAAAAATGCTGCCAGTTAGTGGCATCCAAAAAGTGGCTGTTGTACTCCATTTGTGCCCCACTAGTGCCAAGCTATTTCTTGCACCTCTGCATTACACCCTCCTGCTCTGTTTTTAATAAGCTATAATAATAGCAAAAAATGCTGCCAGTTAGTGGCATCCAAAAAGTGGCTGTTGTACTCCATTTGTGCCCCACTAGTGCCAAGCTATTTCTAGCACCTCTGCATTACACCCTCCTGCTCTGTTTTTAATAAGCTATAATAATAGCAAAAAATGCTGCCAGTTAGTGGTATCCAAAAAGTGGCTGTTGTACTCCATTTGTGCCCCACTAGTGCCAAGCGATTTCTTGCACTTCTGCATTACACCCTCCTGCTGTGTTTTTAATAAGCTATATTAATAGCAAAAAATGCTGTCAGTTAGTGGCATCCAAAAAGTGGCTGTTGTACTCCATTTTTGCCCCACTAGTGCCAAGCCATTTACAGCACCTCTGCATTACACCCTCCTGCTCTGTTTTTAATAAGCTATAATAATAGCAAAAAATTCTGCCAGTTAGTGGCATCCAAAAAGTGGCTGTTGTACTCCATTTGTTCCCCACTAGTGCCAAGCTATTTCTAGCACCTCTGCATTACACCCTCCTGCTCTGTTTTTAATAAGCTATAATAATAGCAAAAAAAGCTGCCAGTTAGTGGCATCCAAAAAGTGGCTGTTGTACTCCATTTGTTCCCCACTAGTGGCAAGCTATTTTTTGCACCTCTGCATTACACCCTCCTGCTCTGTTTTTAATAAGCTATAATAATAGCAAAAAATGCTGCCAAGTAGTGGCATCCAAAAAGTGGCTGTTGTACTCCATTTGTGCCCCACTAGTGCCAAGCGATTTCTTGCACCTCTGCATTACACCCTCCTGCTCTGTTTTTAATAAGCTATAATAATAGCAAAAAATGCTGTCAGTTAGTGGCATCCAAAAAGTGGCTGTTGTACTGACTTTGTTCCCCACTAGTGCCAAGCTATTTCTAGCACCTCTGCATTACACCCTCCTGCTCTGTTTTTAATAAGCTATAATAATAGCAAAAAATGCTGCCAGTTAGTGGCATCCAAAAAGTGGCTGTTGTACTCCATTTGTTCCCCACTAGTGCCAAGCTATTTCTAGCACCTGTGCATTACACCCTCCTGCTCTGTTTTTAATAAGCTATAATAATAGCAAAAAATGCTGCCAGTTAGTGGTATCCAAAAAGTGGCTGTTGTACTCCATTTGTGCCCCACTAGTGCCAACCTTTTTCTAGCACCTCTGCATTACACCCTCCTGCTCTGTTTTTAATAAGCTATAATAATAGCAAAAAATGCTGCCAGTTAGTGGCATCCAAAAAGTGGCTGTTGTACTCCATTTGTGCCCCACTAGTGCCAAGCTATTTCTAGCACCTCTGCATTACACCCTCTTGCTCTGTTTTTAATAAGCTATAATAATAGCAAAAAATGCTGCCAGTTAGTGGTATCCAAAAAGTGGCTGTTGTACTCAATTTGTGCCCCACTAGTGCCAAGCGATTTCTTGCACCTCTGCTTTACACCCTCCTGCTCTGTTTTTAATAAGCTATAATAATAGCAAAAAATGCTGTCAGTTAGTGGCATCCAAAAAGTGGCTGTTGTACTCCATTTGTTCCCCACTAGTGCCAAGCTATTTCTAGCACCTCTGCATTACACCCTCCTGCTCTGTTTTTAATAAGCTATAATAATAGCAAAAAATGCGGCCAGTTAGTGGCATCCAAAAAGTGGCTGTTGTACTCCATTTGTGCCCCACTGGTGCCAAGCTATTTCTAGCACCTCTGCATTACACCCTCCTGCTCTGTTTTTAATAAGCTATAATAATAGCAAAAAATGCTGCCAAGTAGTGGCATCCAAAAAGTGGCTGTTGTACTCCATTTGTGCCCCACTAGTGCCAACCTTTTTCTAGCACCTCTGCATTACACCCTCCTGCTCTGTTTTTAATAAGCTATAATAATAGCAAAAAATGCTGCCAGTTAGTGGCATCCAAAAAGTGGCTGTTGTACTCCATTTGTGCCCCATTAGTGCCAAGCTATTTCTAGCACCTCTGCATTACACCCTTCTGCTTTGTTTTTAATAAGCTATAATAATAGCAAAAAATGCTGCCACTTAGTGGCATCCAAAAAGTGGCTGTTGTACTCCATTTGTGCCCCACTAGTGCCAAGCTATTTACAGCACCTTTGCATTACACCCTCCTGCTATGCTTTTAATAAGCTATAATATAAATAGCAAAAAATGCTGCCAGTTAGTGGCATCCAAAAATTGGCTGTTGTACTCCATTTGTGCATCACTAGTGCCAAGCTATTTCTAGCACCTCTGCATTACACCCTCTTGCTCTGTTTTTAATAAGCTATAATAATAGCAAAAAATGCTGTCAGTTAGTGGCATCCAAAAAGTGGCTGTTGTACTCAATTTGTGCCCCACTGGTGCCAAGCTATTTACAGCACCTCTGCATTACACCCTCCTGCTCTGTTTTTAATGTTATAATAACAAAATATGCTGCCAGTTAGTGGCATCCAAAAAGAGGCTGTTGCACTCCATTTGTGCCCCACTAGGGCAAGGCGATTTCTAGCACCTCTGCATTACACACTCCTGCTCTGTTTTTAATAAGCTATAATAATTGCAAAAAATGCTGCCAGTTAGTGGTATCCAAAAAGTGGCTGTTGTACTCCATTTGTGCCCCACTAGTGCCAAGCTATTTCTTGCACCTCTGCATTACACCCTCCTGCTCTGTTTTTAATAAGCTATAATAATAGCAAAAAATGCTGTCAGTTAGTGGCATCCAAAAAGTGGCTGTTGTACTCCATTTGTGCCCCACTGGTGCCAAGCTATTTACAGCACCTCTGCATTACACCGTCCTGCTCTGTTTTTAATAAGCTATAATAAAAGCAAAAAATGCTGCCAGTTAGTGGCATCCAAAAAGTGGCTGTTGTACTCCATTTGTTCCCCACTAGTGCCAAGCTATTTCTAGCACCTCTGCATTACACCCTCCTGCTCTGTTTTTAATAAGCTATAATAATAGCAAAAAATGCTGCCAGTTAGTGGCATCCAAAAAGTGGCTGTTGTACTCAATTTGTTCCCCACTAGTGCCAAGCTATTTCTAGCACCGCTGCATTACACCCTCCTGCTCTGTTTTTAATAAGCTATAATAATAGCAAAAAATGCTGCCAGTTAGTGGCATCCAAAAAGTGGCTGTTGTACTCCATTTGTTCCCCACTAGTGCCAAGCTATTTCTAGCACCTCTGCATTACACCCTCCTGCTCTGTTTTTAATAAGCTATAATAATAGCAAAAAATGCTGCCAGTTAGTGGCATCCAAAAAGTGGCTGTTGTACTCCATTTGTTCCCCACTAGTGCCAAGCTATTTCTAGCACCTCTGCATTACACCCTCCTGCTCTGTTTTTAATAAGCTATAATAATAGCAAAAAATGCTGTCAGTTAGTGGCATCCAAAAAGTGGCTGTTGTACTCCATTTGTGCCCCACTGGTGCCAAGCTATTTACAGCACCTCTGCATTACACCGTCCTGCTCTGTTTTTAATAAGCTATAATAAAAGCAAAAAATGCTGCCAGTTAGTGGCATCCAAAAAGTGGCTGTTGTACTCCATTTGTTCCCCACTAGTGCCAAGCTATTTCTAGCACCTCTGCATTACACCCTCCTGCTCTGTTTTTAATAAGCTATAATAATAGCAAAAAATGCTGCCAGTTAGTGGCATCCAAAAAGTGGCTGTTGTACTCAATTTGTTCCCCACTAGTGCCAAGCTATTTGTAGCACCGCTGCATTACACCCTCCTGCTCTGTTTTTAATAAGCTATAATAATAGCAAAAAATGCTGCCAGTTAGTGGCATCCAAAAAGTGGCTGTTGTACTCCATTTGTTCCCCACTAGTGCCAAGCTATTTCTAGCACCTCTGCATTACACCCTCCTGCTCTGTTTTTAATAAGCTATAATAATAGCAAAAAATGCTGCCAGTTAGTGGCATCCAAAAAGTGGCTGTTGTACTCCATTTGTTCCCCACTAGTGCCAAGCTATTTCTAGCACCTCTGCATTACACCCTCCTGCTCTGTTTTTAATAAGCTATAATAATAGCAAAAAATGCGGCCAGTTAGTGGCATCCAAAAAGTGGCTGTTGTACTCCATTTGTGCCCCACTGGTGCCAAGCTATTTCTAGCACCTCTGCATTACACCCTCCTGCTCTGTTTTTAATAAGCTATAATAATAGCAAAAAATGCTGCCAGTTAGTGGTATCCAAAAAGTGGCTGTTGTACTCCATTTGTGCCCCACTAGTGGCAAGCTATTTTTTGCACCTCTGCATTACACCCTCCTGCTCTGTTTTTAATAAGCTATAATAATAGCAAAAAATGCTGCCAAGTAGTGGCATCCAAAAAGTGGCTGTTGTACTCCATTTGTGCCCCACTAGTGCCAACCTTTTTCTAGCACCTCTGCATTACACCCTCCTGCTCTGTTTTTAATAAGCTATAATAATAGCAAAAAATGCTGCCAGTTAGTGGCATCCAAAAAGTGGCTGTTGTACTCCATTTGTGCCCCACTAGTGCCAAGCTATTTCTAGCACCTCTGCATTACACCCTCTTGCTCTGTTTTTAATAAGCTATAATAATAGCAAAAAATGCTGCCAGTTAGTGGTATGCAAAAAGTGGCTGTTGTACTCCATTTGTGCCCCACTAGTGCCAAGCGATTTCTTGCACCTCTGCATTACACCCTCCTGCTCTGTTTTTAATAAGCTATAATAATAGCAAAAAATGCTGTCAGTTAGTGGCATCCAAAAAGTGGCTGTTGTACTCCATTTGTTCCCCACTAGTGCCAAGCTATTTCTAGCACCTCTGCATTACACCCTCCTGCTCTGTTTTTAATAAGCTATAATAATAGCAAAAAATGCTGCCAGTTAGTGGCATCCAAAAAGTGGCTGTTGTACTCCATTTGTGCCCCACTAGTGCCAAGCTATTTCTAGCACCTCTGCATTACACCCTCTTGCTCTGTTTTTAATAAGCTATAATAATAGCAAAAAATGCTGTCAGTTAGTGGTATGCAAAAAGTGGCTGTTGTACTCCATTTGTGCCCCACTAGTGCCAAGCGATTTCTTGCACCTCTGCATTACACCCTCCTGCTCTGTTTTTAATAAGCTATAATAATAGCAAAAAATGCTGTCAGTTAGTGGCATCCAAAAAGTGGCTGTTGTACTCCATTTGTTCCCCACTAGTGCCAAGCTATTTCTAGCACCTCTGCATTACACCCTCCTGCTCTGTTTTTAATAAGCTATAATAATAGCAAAAAATGCTGCCAGTTAGTGGCATCCAAAAAGTGGCTGTTGTACTCAATTTGTTCCCCACTAGTGCCAAGCTATTTCTAGCACCTCTGCATTACATCCTCCTGCTCTGTTTTTAATAAGCTATAATAATAGCAAAAAATGCGGCCAGTTAGTGGCATCGAAAAAGTGGCTGTTGTACTCCATTTGTGCCCCACTGGTGCCAAGCTATTTCTAGCACCTCTGCATTACACCCTCCTGCTCTGTTTTTAATAAGCTATAATAATAGCAAAAAATGCTGCCAGTTAGTGGTATCCAAAAAGTGGCTGTTGTACTCCATTTGTGCCCCACTAGTGGCAAGCTATTTTTTGCACCTCTGCATTACACCCTCCTGCTCTGTTTTTAATAAGCTATAATAATAGCAAAAAATGCTGCCAAGTAGTGGCATCCAAAAAGTGGCTGTTGTACTCCATTTGTGCCCCACTAGTGCCAACCTTTTTCTAGCACCTCTGCATTACACCCTCCTGCTCTGTTTTTAATAAGCTATAATAATAACAAAAAATGCTGCCAGTTAGTGGCATCCAAAAAGTGGCTGTTGTACTCCATTTGTGCCCCACTAGTGCCAAGCTATTTCTAGCACCTCTGCATTACACCCTTCTGCTTTGTTTTTAATAAGCTATAATAATAGCAAAAATTGCTGCCACTTAGTGGCATCCAAAAAGTGGCTGTTGTACTCCATTTGTGCCCCACTGGTGCCAAGCTATTTACAGCACCTTTGCATTACACCCTCCTGCTATGTTTTTAATAAGCTATAATATAAATAGCAAAAAATGCTGCCAGTTAGTGGCATCCAAAAAGTGGCTGTTGTACTCAATTTGTGCCCCACTGGTGCCAAGCTATTTACAGCACCTCTGCATTACACCCTCCTGCTCTGTTTTTAATAAGTTATAATAACAAAAAATGCTGCCAGTTAGTGGCATCCAAAAAGAGGCTGTTGCACTCCCTTTGTGCCCCACTAGTGCCAAGCGATTTCTAGCACCTCTGCACTACACCCTCCTGCTCTGTTTTTAATAAGCTATAAAAATAGCAAAAAATGCTGCCAGTTAGTCGTATCCAAAAAGTGGCTGTTGTACTCCATTTGTGCCCCACTAGTGCCAAGCTATTTCTTGCACCTCTGCATTACACCCTCCTGCTCTGTTTTTAATAAGCTATAATAATAGCAAAAAATGCTGTCAGTTAGTGGCATCCAAAAAGTGGCTGTTGTACTTTATTTGTTCCCCACTAGTGCCAAGCGATTTCTAGCACCTCTGTATTACACCCTCCTGCTCTGTTTTTAATAAGTTATAATAATAGCAAAAAATGCTGCCAGTTAGTGGCATCCAAAAAGTGGCTGTTGTACTCCATTTGTGCCCCACTAGTGCCAAGCTATTTCTAGCACCTCTGTATTACACCCTCCTGCTCTGTTTTTAATAAGCTATAATATTAGCAAAAAATGCTGCCACTTAGTGGAATCCAAAAAGTGGCTGTTGTACTCCATTTGTGCTCCACTGGTGCCAAGCTATTTACATCACCTCTGCATTTCACCCTTCTGCTCTGTTTTTAAAAAGCTATAATAATAATAGCAAAAAAAGCTGCCAGTTAGTGGCATCGAAAAAGTGGCTGTTGTACTCTATTTGTGCCCCACTAGTGGCAAGCTATTTCTAGCACCTCTGCATTACACCCTCCTGCTCTGTTTTTAGTAAGCTATAATAATAGCAAAAAATGCTGCCAGTTAGTGGTATCCAAAAAGTGGCTGTTGTACTCCATTTGTGCCCCACTAGTGCCAAGCTATTTCTGGCACCTCTGCATTATACCCTCCTGCTCTGTTTTTAATAAGCTATAATAATATAAAAAAATGCTGCCAGTTAGTGGCATCCAAAAAGTGGCTGTTGTACTCCATTTGTGCCCCACTAGTGCCAAGCTATTTCTAGCACCTCTGCATTACACCCTCCTGCTCTGTTTTTAATAAGCTATAATAATAGCAAAAAATGCTGCCAGTTAGTGGCATCCAAAAAGTGGCTGTTGTACTCCATTTGTGCCCCACTATTGCCAACCTATTTCTAGATCCTCTGCATTACACCCTCCTGCTCTGTTTTTAATATGCTATAATAATAGCAAAAAATGCTGCCAGTTAGTGGCATCCAAAAAGTATCTTTTGTACTCCATTTGTACCCCACTAGTGCCAAGCTATTTCTAGCACCTCTGCATTACACCCTCTTGCTCTGTTTTTATCAAGCTATAATAATAGCAAAAAATGCTGCCAGTTAGTGGCATCTAAAAAGTGGCTGTTGTACTCCATTTGTGCCCCACTAGTGCCAAGCTATTTCTAGCACCTCTGCATTACACCCTCCTGCTCTGTTTTTAAAAAGCTATAATAATAGCAAAAAATGCTGCCACTTAGTGGCATCCAAAAAGTGGCTGTTGTACTCCATTTGTGCCCCATTGGTGCCAAGCTATTTACAGCACCTCTGCATTACACCCTCCTGCGTTGTTTTTAATAAGCTATAATATAAATAGCAAAAAATGCTGCCAGTTAGTGGCATCCAAAAATTGGCTGTTGTACTCCATTTGTGCATCACTAGTGCCAAGCTATTTCTAGCACCTCTGCATTACACCCTCCTGCTCTGTTTTTAATAAGCTATAATAATAGCAAAAAATGCTGCCAGTTAGTGGCATCCAAAAAGTGGCTGTTGTACTCCATTTGTGCCCCACTAGTGCCAAGCTATTTACAGCACCTCTGCATTACACCCTCCTGCTCTGTTTTTAATAAGCTATAATAAAAAAAAATGCTGCCAGTTTGTGGCATCCAAAAAGTGGCTGTTGTACTCCATTTGTGCCCCACTAGTGCCAAGCGATTTCTAGCACCTCTGCATTACACCCTCCTGCTCTGTTTTTAATAAGTTATAATAATAGCAAAAAATGCTGCCAGTTAGTGGCATCCAAAAAGTGGCTGTTGTACTCCATTTGTGCCCCACTAGTGCCAAGCTATTTCTAGCACCTCTGTATTACACCCTCCTGCTCTGTTTTTAATAAGCTATAATATTAGCAAAAAATGCTGCCACTTAGTGGAATCCAAAAAGTGGCTGTTGTACTCCATTTGTGCTCCACTGGTGCCAAGCTATTTACATCACCTCTGCATTTCACCCTCCTGCTCTGTTTTTAATAAGCTATAATAATAATAGCAAAAAAAGGTGCCAGTTAGTGGCATCGAAAAAGTGGCTGTTGTACTTCATTTGTGCCCCACTAGTGGCAAGCTATTTCTAGCACCTCTGCATTACACCCTCCTGCTCTGTTTTTAATAAGCTATAATAATAGCAAAAAATGCTGCCAGATAGTTGCATCCAAAAAGTGGCTGTTGTACTCCATTTGTGCCCCACTAGTGCCAAGCTATTTCTGGCACCTCTGCATTATACCCTCCTGCTCTGTTTTTAATAAGCTATAATAATATCAAAAAATGCTGGCAGTTAGTGGCATCCAAAAAGTGGCTGTTGTACTCCATTTGTGCCCCACTAGTGCCAAGCTATTTCTGGCACCTCTGCATTATACCCTCCTGCTCTGTTTTTAATAAGCTATAATAATAGCAAAAAATGCTGCCAGTTAGTGGCATCCAAAAAGTGGCTGTTGTACTCCATTTGTGCCCCACTGTTGCCAACCTATTTCTAGAACCTCTGCCTTACACCCTCCTGCTTTGTTTTTAATAAGCTATAATAATAGCAAAAAATGCTGCCACTTAGTGGCATCCAAAAAGTGGCTGTTGTACTCCATTTGTGCCCCACTGGTGCCAAGCTATTTACAGCACCTCTGCATTACACCCTCCTGCTATGTTTTTAATAAGCTATAATATAAATAGCAAAAAATGCTGCCAGTTAGTGGCATCCAAAAATTGGCTGTTGTACTCCATTTGTGCATCACTAGTGCCAAGCTATTTCTAGCACCTCTGCATGACACCCTCCTGCTCTGTTTTTAATAAGCTATAATAATAGCAAAAAATGCTGCCAGTTAGTGGCATCCAAAAAGTGGCTGTTGTGCTCAATTTGTGCCCCACTGGTGCTAAGCTATTTACAGCACCTCTGCATTACACCCTCCTGCTCTGTTTTTAATAAGTTATAATAACAAAAAATGCTGCCAGTTAGTGGCATCCAAAAAGAGGCTGTTGCACTCCATTTGTGCCCCACTAGAGCCAAGCGATTTCTAGCACCTCTGCATTACACCCTCCTGCTCTGTTTTTAATAAGCTATAATAATAGCAAAAAATGCTGCCAGTTAGTGGCATCCAAAAAGTGGCTGTTGTACTCCATTTGTGCCCCACTTTTGCCAAGCTATTTCTAGCACCTCTGCATTACACCCTCCTGGTCTGTTTTTAATAAGCTATAATAATAGCAAAAAATGCTGCCAGTTAGTGGTATCCAAAAAGTGGCTGTTGTACTCCATTTGTGCCCCACTGGTGCCAAGCTATTTACAGCACCTCCGCATTACACCCTCCTGCTCTGTTTTTAATAAGCTATAATAAAAAAATGCTACCAGTTAGTGGCATCCAAAAAGTGGCTGTTGTACTCCATTTGTGCCCCACTAGTGCCAAGCGATTTCTAGCACCTCTGCATTACACCCTCCTGCTCTGTTTTTAATAAGGTATTATAATAGCAAAAAATGCGGCCAGTTAGTGGCATCCAAAAAGTGGCTGTTGTACTCCATTTGTGCCCCACTATTGTCAAGCTATTTTTTGCACCTCTGCATTACACCCTCCTGCTCTGTTTTTAATAAGCTATAATAATAGCAAAAAATGCTGCCAGTTAGTGGCATCCAAAAAGTGGCTGTTGTACTCCATTTGTGCCCCACTGGTGCCAAGCTATTTACAGCACCTCTGCATTACACCCTCCTGCTCTGTTTTTAATAAGCTATAATAAAAAAAATTCTACCAGTTAGTGGCATCCAAAAAGTGTCTGTTGTACTCCATTTGTGCCCCACTAGTGCCAAGCGATTTCTAGCACCTCTGCATTACACCCTCCTGCTCTGTTTTTAATAAGGTATAATAATAGCAAAAAATGCTGCCAGTTAGTTGCATACAAAAAGTGGCTGTTGTACTCCATTTGTGCCCCACTAGTGCCAAGCTATTTCTAGCACCTCTGTATTACACCCTCCTGCTCTGTTTTTAATAAGCTATAATATTAGCACAAAATGCCGCCACTTAGTGGCATCCAAAAAGTGGCTGTTGTACTCCATTTGTGCTCCACTGGTGCCAAGCTATTTACATCACCTCTGCATTACACCCTCCTGCTCTGTTTTTAATAAGCTATAATAATAATAGCAAAAAAAGCTGCCAGTTAGTGGCATCAAAAAAGTGGCTGTTGTACTCCATTTGTGCCCCACTAGTGCCAAGCTATTTCTAGCACCTCTGCATTACACCCTCCTGCTCTGTTTTTAATACGCTATAATAATAGCAAAAAATGCTGGCAGTTAGTGGCATCCAAAAAGTGGCTGTTGTACTCCATTTGTGCCCCACTAGTGCCAAGCTATTTCTAGCACCTCTGCATTACACCCTCCTGCTCTGTTTTTAATAAGCTATAATAATAGCAAAAAATGCTGCCAAGTAGTGGCATCCAAAAAGTGACTGTTGTACTCCATTTGTGCCCCACTAATTCCAACCTATTTCTAGCACCTTTGCATTACACCCTCCTGCTCTGTTTTTAATAAGCTATAATAATAGCAAAAAATGCTGCCAGTTAGTGGCATCTAAAAAGTGGCTGTTGTACTCCATTTGTGCCCCACTAGTGCCAAGCTATTTCTAGCACCTCTGCATTACACCCTCCTGCTTTGTTTTTAATAAGCTATATAATAGCAAAAAATGCTGCCACTTAGTGGCATCCAAAAAGTGGCTGTTGTACTACATTTGTGCCCCACTGGTTCCAAGCTATTTACAGCACCTCTGCATTACACCCTCCTGCTATGTTTTTAATAAGCTATAATATAAATAGCAAAAAATGCTGCCAGTTAGTGGCATCCAAAAATTGGCTGTTGTACTCCATTTGTGCATCACTAGTGCCAAGCTATTTCTAGCACCTCTGCATTACACCCTCTTGCTCTGTTTTTAATAAGCTATAAAAATTTCAAAAAATGCTGCCAGTTAGTGGCATCCAAAAAGAGGCTGTTGCACTCCATTTGTGCCCCACTAGTGCCAAGCGATTTTTAGCACCTCTGCATTACACCCTCCTGCTCTGTTTTTAATAAGCTATAATAATAGCAAAAAATGCTGCCAGTTAGTGGCATCCAAAAAGTGGCTGTTGTACTCCATTTGTGCCCCACTAGTGCCAAGCTATTTCTAGCACTTCTGCATTACACCCTCCTGCTCTGTTTTTAATAAGAAATAATAATAGCAAAAAATGCTGCCAGTTAGTGGCATCCAAAAAGTGGCTGTTGTACTCCATTTGTGCCCCACTAGTGCCAAGCTATTTCTAGCACCTCTGCATTGCACCCTCCTGCTCTGTTTTTAATAAGCTATAATAATAGCAAAAAGTGCTGCCAGTTAGTGGCATCCAAAAAGTGGCTGTTGTACTCCATTTGTTCCCCACTAGTGCCAAGCTATTTCTCGCACCTCTGCATTACACCCTCCTGCTCTCTGTTTTTAATAAGCTATAATAATAGCAAAAAATGCTGCCACTTAGTGGCATCCAAAAAGTGGCTGTTGTACTCCATTTGTGCCCCACTAGTGCAAAGCTATTTACAGCACCTCTGCATTACACCCTCCTGCTCTGTTTTTAATAAGCTATAATAATAGCAAAAAATGCTGCCAGTTAGTGGTATCCAAAAAGTGGCTGTTGTACTCCATTTGTGCCCCACTAGTGCCAAGCTATTTCTTTCACCTCTGCATTACACCCTCCTGCTCTGTTTTTAATAAGCTATAATAATAGCAAAAAATGCTGTCAGTTAGTGGCATCCAAAAAGTGGCTGTTGTACTCCATTTGTGCCCCACTAGTGCCAAGCTATTTACAGCACCTCTGCATTACACCCTCCTGCTCTGTTTTTAATAAGCTATGATAAAAAAAAAATGCTGCCAGTTTGTGGCATCCAAAAAGTGGCTGTTGTACTCCATTTGTGCCCCACTAGTGCCAAGCTATTTCTAGCACCTCTGTATTACACCCTCCTGCTCTGTTTTTAATAAGCTATAATGTTAGCAAAAAATGCTGCCACTTAGTGGAATCCAAAAAGTGGCTGTTGTACTCCATTTGTGCTCCACTGGTGCCAAGCTATTTACATCACCTCTGCATTTCACCCTCCTGCTCTGTTTTTAATAAGCTATAATAATAATAGCAAAAAAAGCTGCCAGTTAGTGGCATCGAAAAAGTGGCTGTTGTACTTCATTTGTGCCCCACTAGTGGCAAGCTATTTCTAGCACCTCTGCATTACACCCTCCTGCTCTGTTTTTAATAAGCTATAATAATAGCAAAAAATGCTGCCAGATAGTGGCATCCAAAAAGTGGCTGTTGTACTCCATTTGTGCCCCACTAGTGCCAAGCTATTTCTAGCACTTCTGCATTACACCCTCCTGCTCTGTTTTTAATAAGAAATAATAATAGCAAAAAATGCTGCCAGTTAGTGGCATCCAAAAAGTGGCTGTTGTACTCCATTTGTGCCCCACTAGTGCCAAGCTGTTTCTAGCACCTCTGCTTTGCACCCTCCTGCTCTGTTTTTAATAAGCTATAATAATAGCAAAAAGTGCTGCCAGTTAGTGGCATCCAAAAAGTGGCTGTTGTACTCCATTTGTTCCCCACTAGTGCCAAGCTATTTCTCGCACCTCTGCATTACACCCTCCTTCTCTGTTTTTAATAAGCTATAATAATAGCAAAAAATGCTGCCACTTAGTGGCATCCAAAAAGTGGCTGTTGTACTCCATTTGTGCCCCACTAGTGCCAAGCTATTTACAGCACCTCTGCATTACACCCTCCTGCTCTGTTTTTAATAAGCTATAATAAAAAAAATTCTACCAGTTAGTGGCATCCAAAAAGTGTCTGTTGTACTCCATTTGTGCCCCACTAGTGCCAAGCGATTTCTAGCACCTCTGCATTACACCCTCCTGCTCTGTTTTTAATAAGGTATAATAATAGCAAAAAATGCTGCCAGTTAGTTGCATACAAAAAGTGGCTGTTGTACTCCATTTGTGCCCCACTAGTGCCAAGCTATTTCTAGCACCTCTGTATTACACCCTCCTGCTCTGTTTTTAATAAGCTATAATATTAGCACAAAATGCTGCCACTTAGTGGCATCCAAAAAGTGGCTGTTGTACTCCATTTGTGCTCCACTGGTGCCAAGCTATTTACATCACCTCTGCATTACACCCTCCTGCTCTGTTTTTAATAAGCTATAATAATAATAGCAAAAAAAGCTGCCAGTTAGTGGCATCAAAAAAGTGGCTGTTGTACTCCATTTGTGCCCCACTAGTGCCAAGCTATTTCTAGCACCTCTGCATTACACCCTCCTGCTCTGTTTTTAATACGCTATAATAATAGCAAAAAATGCTGGCAGTTAGTGGCATCCAAAAAGTGGCTGTTGTACTCCATTTGTGCCCCACTAGTGCCAAGCTATTTCTAGCACCTCTGCATTACACCCTCCTGCTCTGTTTTTAATAAGCTATAATAATAGCAAAAAATGCTGCCAAGTAGTGGCATCCAAAAAGTGACTGTTGTACTCCATTTGTGCCCCACTAATTCCAACCTATTTCTAGCACCTTTGCATTACACCCTCCTGCTCTGTTTTTAATAAGCTATAATAATAGCAAAAAATGCTGCCAGTTAGTGGCATCTAAAAAGTGGCTGTTGTACTCCATTTTTGCCCCACTAGTGCCAAGCTATTTCTAGCACCTCTGTATTACACCCTCCTGCTTTGTTTTTAATAAGCTATATAATAGCAAAAAATGCTGCCACTTAGTGGCATCCAAAAAGTGGCTGTTGTACTACATTTGTGCCCCACTGGTTCCAAGCTATTTACAGCACCTCTGCATTACACCCTCCTGCTATGTTTTTAATAAGCTATAATATAAATAGCAAAAAATGCTGCCAGTTAGTGGCATCCAAAAATTGGCTGTTGTACTCCATTTGTGCATCACTAGTGCCAAGCTATTTCTAGCACCTCTGCATTACACCCTCTTGCTCTGTTTTTAATAAGCTATAATAATATCAAAAAATGCTGCCAGTTAGTGGCATCCAAAAAGAGGCTGTTGCACTCCATTTGTGCCCCACTAGTGCCAAGCGATTTCTAGCACCTCTGCATTACACCCTCCTGCTCTGTTTTTAATAAGCTATAATAATAGCAAAAAATGCTGCCAGTTAGTGGCATCCAAAAAGTGGCTGTTGTACTCTATTTGTGCCCCACTAGTGCCAAGCTATTTCTAGCACTTCTGCATTACACCCTCCTGCTCTGTTTTTAATAAGAAATAATAATAGCAAAAAATGCTGCCAGTTAGTGGCATCCAAAAAGTGGCTGTTGTACTCCATTTGTGCCCCACTAGTGCCAAGCTATTTCTAGCACCTCTGCATTGCACCCTCCTGCTCTGTTTTTAATAAGCTATAATAATAGCAAAAAGTGCTGCCAGTTAGTGGCATCCAAAAAGTGGCTGTTGTACTCCATTTGTTCCCCACTAGTGCCAAGCTATTTCTCGCACCTCTGCATTACACCCTCCTTCTCTGTTTTTAATAATCTATAATAATAGCAAAAAATGCTGCCACTTAGTGGCATCCAAAAAGTGGCTGTTGTACTCCATTTGTGCCCCACTAGTGCCAAGCTATTTACAGCACCTCTGCATTACACCCTCCTGCTCTGTTTTTAATAAGCTATAATAATAGCAAAAAATGCTGCCAGTTAGTGGTATCCAAAAAGTGGCTGTTGTACTCCATTTGTGCCCCACTAGTGCCAAGCTATTTCTTGCACCTCTGCATTACACCCTCCTGCTCTGTTTTTAATAAGCTATAATAATAGCAAAAAATGCTGTCAGTTAGTGGCATCCAAAAAGTGGCTGTTGTACTCCATTGGTGCCCCACTAGTGCCAAGCTATTTACAGCACCTCTGCATTACACCCTCCTGCTCTGTTTTTAATAAGCTATGATAAAAAAAAAATGCTGCCAGTTTGTGGCATCCAAAAAGTGGCTGTTGTACTCCATTTGTGCCCCACTAGTGCCAAGCTATTTCTAGCACCTCTGTATTACACCCTCCTGCTCTGTTTTTAATAAGCTATAATGTTAGCAAAAAATGCTGCCACTTAGTGGAATCCAAAAAGTGGCTGTTGTACTCCATTTGTGCTCCACTGGTGCCAAGCTATTTACATCACCTCTGCATTTCACCCTCCTGCTCTGTTTTTAATAAGCTATAATAATAATAGCAAAAAAAGCTGCCAGTTAGTGGCATCGAAAAAGTGGCTGTTGTACTTCATTTGTGCCCCACTAGTGGCAAGCTATTTCTAGCACCTCTGCATTACACCCTCCTGCTCTGTTTTTAATAAGCTATAATAATAGCAAAAAATGCTGCCAGATAGTGGCATCCAAAAAGTGGCTGTTGTACTCCATTTGTGCCCCACTAGTGCCAAGCTATTTCTAGCACTTCTGCATTACACCCTCCTGCTCTGTTTTTAATAAGAAATAATAATAGCAAAAAATGCTGCCAGTTAGTGGCATCCAAAAAGTGGCTGTTGTACTCCATTTGTGCCCCACTAGTGCCAAGCTGTTTCTAGCACCTCTGCTTTGCACCCTCCTGCTCTGTTTTTATTAAGCTATAATAATAGCAAAAAGTGCTGCCAGTTAGTGGCATCCAAAAAGTGGCTGTTGTACTCCATTTGTTCCCCACTAGTGCCAAGCTATTTCTCGCACCTCTGCATTACACCCTCCTTCTCTGTTTTTAATAAGCTATAATAATAGCAAAAAATGCTGCCACTTAGTGGCATCCAAAAAGTGGCTGTTGTACTCCATTTGTGCCCCACTAGTGCCAAGCTATTTACAGCACCTCTGCATTACACCCTCCTGCTCTGTTTTTAATAAGCTATAATAATAGCAAAAAATGCTGCCAGTTAGTGGTATCCAAAAAGTGGCTGTTGTACTCCATTTGTGCCCCACTAGTGCCAAGCTATTTCTTGCACCTCTGCATTACACCCTCCTGCTCTGTTTTTAATAAGCTATAATAATAGCAAAAAATGCTGTCAGTTAGTGGCATCCAAAAAGTGGCTGTTGTACTCCATTTGTGCCCCACTAGTGCCAAGCTATTTACAGCACCTCTGCATTACACCCTCCTGCTCTGTTTTTAATAAGCTATAATAAAAAAAAATGCTGCCAGTTTGTGGCATCCAAAAAGTGGCTGTTGTACTCCATTTGTGCCCCACTAGTGCCAAGCGATTTCTAGCACCTCTGCATTACACCCTCCTGCTCTGTTTTTAATAAGTTATAATAATAGCAAAAAATGCTGCCAGTTAGTGGCATCCAAAAAGTGGCTGTTGTACTCCATTTGTGCCCCACTAGTGCCAAGCTATTTGTAGCACCTCTGTATTACACCCTCCTGCTCTGTTTTTAATAAGCTATAATATTAGCAAAAAATGCTGCCACTTAGTGGAATCCAAAAAGTGGCTGTTGTACTCCATTTGTGCTCCACTGGTGCCAAGCTATTTACATCACCTCTGCATTTCACCCTCCTGCTCTGTTTTTAATAAGCTATAATAATAATAGCAAAAACTGCTGCCAGTTAGTGGCATCCAAAAAGTATCTTTTGTACTCCATTTGTACCCCACTAGTGCCAAGCTTTTTCTAGCACCTCTGCATTACACCCTCCTGCTCTGTTTTTATCAAGCTATAATAATAGCAAAAAATGCTGCCAGTTAGTGGCATCTAAAAAGTGGCTGTTGTACTCCATTTGTGCCCCACTGGTGCCAAGCTATTTACAGCACCTCTGCATTACACCCTCCTGCTATGTTTTTAATAAGCTATAATATAAATAGCAAAAAATGCTGCCAGTTAGTGGCATCCAAAAATTGGCTGTTGTACTCCATTTGTGCATCACTAGTGCCAAGCTATTTCTAGCACCTCTGCATTACACCCTCCTGCTCTGTTTTTAATAAGCTATAATAATAGGAAAAAATGCTGCCAGTTAGTGGCATCCAAAAAGTGGCTGTTGTACTCCATTTTTTCCCCACTAGTGCCAAGCTATTTCTAGCACCTCTGCATTACACCCTCCTGCTCTGTTTTTAATAAGCTATAATAATAGCAAAAAATGCGGCCAGTTAGTGGCATCCAAAAAGTGGCTGTTGTACTCCATTTGTGCCCCACTTTTGCCAAGCTATTTCTAGCACCTCTGCATTACACCCTCCTGGTCTGTTTTTAATAAGCTATAATAATAGCAAAAAATGCTGCCAGTTAGTGGTATCCAAAAAGTGGCTGTTGTACTCCATTTGTGCCCCACTGGTGCCAAGCTATTTACAGCACCTCCGCATTACACCCTCCTGCTCTGTTTTTAATAAGCTATAATAAAAAAAATGCTACCAGTTAGTGGCATCCAAAAAGTGGCTGTTGTACTCCATTTGTGCCCCACTAGTGCCAAGCGGTTTCTAGCACCTCTGCATTACACCCTCCTGCTCTGTTTTTAATAAGGTATTATAATAGCAAAAAATGCGGCCAGTTAGTGGCATCCAAAAAGTGGCTGTTGTACTCCATTTGTGCCCCACTAGTGGCAAGCTATTTTTTGCACCTCTGCATTACACCCTCCTGCTCTGTTTTTAATAAGCTATAATAATAGCAAAAAATGCTGCCAGTTAGTGGCATCCAAAAAGTGGCTGTTGTACTCCATTTGTGCCCAACTGGTGCCAAGCTATTTACAGCACCTCTGCATTACACCCTCCTGCTCTGTTTTTAATAAGCTATAATAAAAAAATGCTACCAGTTAGTGGCATCCAAAAAGTGGCTGTTGTACTCCATTTGTGCCCCACTAGTGCCAAGCGATTTCTAGCACCTCTGCATTACACCCTCCTGCTCTGTTTTTAATAAGGTATAATAATAGCAAAAAATGCTGCCAGTTAGTTGCATCCAAAAAGTGGCTGTTGTACTCCATTTGTGCCCCACTAGTGCCAAGCTATTTCTAGCACCTCTGTTTTACACCCTCCTGCTCTGTTTTTAATAAGCTATAATATTAGCACAAAATGCTGCCACTTAGTGGCATCCAAAAAGTGGCTGTTGTACTCCATTTGTGCTCCACTGGTGCAAAGCTATTTACATCACCTATGCATTACACCCTCCTGCTCTGTTTTTAATAAGCTATAATAATAATAGCAAAAAAAGCTGCCAGTTAGTGGCATCAAAAAAGTGGCTGTTGTACTCCATTTGTGCCCCACTAGTGCCAAGCTATTTCTAGCACCTCTGCATTACACCCTCCTGCTCTGTTTTTAATACGCTATAATAATAGCAAAAAATGCTGCCAGATAGTGGCATCCAAAAAGTGGCTATTGTACTCCATTTGTGCCCCACTAGTGCCAAGCTATTTCTAGCACCTTTGCATTATACCCTCCTGCTCTGTTTTTAATAAGCTATAATAATAGCAAAAAAATGCTGCCAGTTAGTGGCATCCAAAAAGTGGCTGTTGTACTCCATTTGTGCCCCACTAGTGCCAAGCTATTACTAGCACCTCTGCATTACACCCTCCTGCTCTGTTTTTAATAAGCTATAATATTAGCAAAAAATGCTGGCAGTTAGTGGCATCCAAAAAGTGGCTGTTGTACTCCATTTGTGCCCCACTAGTGCCAAGCTATTTCTAGCACCTCTGCATTACACCCTCCTGCTCTGTTTTTAATAAGCTATAATAATAGCAAAAAATGCTGCCAAGTAGTGGCATCCAAAAAGTGGCTGTTGTACTCCATTTGTGCCCCACTAGTGCCAACCTATTTCTAGCACCTTTGCATTACACCCTCCTGCTCTGTTTTTAATAAGCTATAATAATAGCAAAAAATGCTGCCAGTTAGTAGCATCTAAAAAGTGGCTGTTGTACTCCATTTGTGCCCCACTAGTGCCAAGCTATTTCTAGCACCTCTGCATTACACCCTCCTGCTTTGTTTTTAATAAGCTATATAATAGCAAAAAATGCTGCCACTTAGTGGCATCCAAAAAGTGGCTGTTGTACTACATTTGTGCCCCACTGGTGCCAAGCTATTTACAGCACCTCTGCATTACACCCTCCTGCTATGTTTTTAATAAGCTATAATATAAATAGCAAAAAATGCTGCCAGTTAGTGGCATCCAAAAATTGGCTGTTGTACTCCATTTGTGCATCACTAGTGCCAAGCTATTTCTAGCACCTCTGCATTACACCCTCTTGCTCTGTTTTTAATAAGCTATAATAATATCAAAAAATGCTGCCAGTTAGTGGCATCCAAAAAGAGGCTGTTGCACTCCATTTGTGCCCCACTAGTGCCAAGCGATTTCTAGCACCTCTGCATTACACCCTCCTGCTCTGTTTTTAATAAGCTATAATAATAACAAAAAATGCTGCCAGTTAGTGGCATCCAAAAAGTGGCTGTTGTACTCCATTTGTGCCCCACTAGTGCCAAGCTATTTCTAGCACTTCTGCATTACACCCTCCTGCTCTGTTTTTAATAAGAAATAATAATAGCAAAAAATGCTGCCAGTTAGTGGCATCCAAAAAGTGGCTGTTGTACTCCATTTGTGCCCCACTAGTGCCAAGCTATTTCTAGCACCTCTGCATTGCACCCTCCTGCTCTGTTTTTAATAAGCTATAATAATAGCAAAAAGTGCTGCCAGTTAGTGGCATCCAAAAAGTGGCTGTTGTACTCCATTTGTTCCCCACTAGTGCCAAGCTATTTCTCGCACCTCTGCATTACACCCTCCTGCTCTGTTTTTAATAAGCTATAATAATAGCAAAAAATGCTGCCACTTAGTGGCATCCAAAAAGTGGCTGTTGTACTCCATTTGTGCCCCACTAGTGCCAAGCTATTTACAGCACCTCTGCATTACACCCTCCTGCTCTGTTTTTAATAAGCTATAATAATAGCAAAAAATGCTGCCATTTAGTGGTATCCAAAAAGTGGCTGTTGTACTCCATTTGTGCCCCACTAGTGCCAAGCTATTTCTTGCACCTCTGCATTACACCCTCCTGCTCTGTTTTTAATAAGCTATAATAATAGCAAAAAATGCTGTCAGTTAGTGGCATCCAAAAAGTGGCTTTTGTACTCCATTTGTGCCCCACTGGTGCCAAGCTATTTACAGCACCTCTGCATTACACCCTCCTGCTCTTTTTTTAATAAGCTATAATAATAGCAAAAAATGCTGCCAGTTAGTGGCATCCAAAAAGTGGATGTTGTACTCCATTTGTTCCCCACTAGTGCCAAGCTATTTCTAGCACCTCTGCATTACACCCTCCTGCTCTGTTTTTAATAAGCTATAATAATAGCAAAAAATGCTGCCAGTTAGTGGCATCCAAAAAGTGGCTGTTGTACTCCATTTGTTCCCCACTAGTGCCAAGCTTTTTCTAGCACCTCTGCATTACACCCTCCTGCTCTGTTTTTAATAAGCTATAATAATAGCAAAAAATGCTGCCACTTAGTGGCATCCAAAAAGTTGCTGTTGTACTCCATTTGTGCCCCACTAGTGCCAAGCTATTTACAGCACCTCTACATTACACCCTCCTGCTCTGTTTTTAATAAGGTATTATAATAGCAAAAAATGCGGCCAGTTAGTGGCATCCAAAAAGTGGCTGTTGTACTCCATTTGTGCCCCACTAGTGGCAAGCTATTTTTTGCACCTCTGCATTACACCCTCCTGCTCTGTTTTTAATAAGCTATAATAATAGCAAAAAATGCTGCCAGTTAGTGGCATCCAAAAAGTGGCTGTTGTACTCCATTTGTGCCCCACTGGTGCCAAGCTATTTACAGCACCTCTGCATTACACCCTCCTGCTCTGTTTTTAATAAGCTATAATAAAAAAAAATGCTACCAGTTAGTGGCATCCAAAAAGTGGCTGTTGTACTCCATTTGTGCCCCACTAGTGCCAAGCGATTTCTAGCACCTCTGCATTACACCCTCCTGCTCTGTTTTTAATAAGGTATAATAATAGCAAAAAATGCTGCCAGTTGGTTGCATCCAAAAAGTGGCTGTTGTACTCCATTTGTGCCCCACTAGTGCCAAGCTATTTCTAGCACCTCTGTTTTACACCCTCCTGCTCTGTTTTTAATAAGCTATAATATTAGCACAAAATGCTGCCACTTAGTGGCATCCAAAAAGTGGCTGTTGTACTCCATTTGTGCTCCACTGGTGCCAAGCTATTTACATCACCTATGCATTACACCCTCCTGCTCTGTTTTTAATAAGCTATAATAATAATAGCAAAAAAAGCTGCCAGTTAGTGGCATCAAAAAAGTGGCTGTTGTACTCCATTTGTGCCCCACTAGTGCCAAGCTATTACTAGCACCTCTGCATTACACCCTCCTGCTCTGTTTTTAATAAGCTATAATATTAGCAAAAAATGCTGGCAGTTAGTGGCATCCAAAAAGTGGCTGTTGTACTCCATTTGTGCCCCACTAGTGCCAAGCTATTTCTAGCACCTCTGCATTACACCCTCCTGCTCTGTTTTTAATAAGCTATAATAATAGCAAAAAATGCTGCCAAGTAGTGGCATCCAAAAAGTGGCTGTTGTACTCCATTTGTGCCCCACTAGTGCCAACCTATTTCTAGCACCTTTGCATTACACCCTCCTGCTCTGTTTTTAATAAGCTATAATAATAGCAAAAAATGCTGCCAGTTAGTAGCATCTAAAAAGTGGCTGTTGTACTCCATTTGTGCCCCACTAGTGCCAAGCTATTTCTAGCACCTCTGCATTACACCCTCCTGCTTTGTTTTTAATAAGCTATATAATAGCAAAAAATGCTGCCACTTAGTGGCATCCAAAAAGTGACTGTTGTACTACATTTGTGCTCCACTGGTGCCAAGCTATTTACAGCACCTCTGCATTACACCCTCCTGCTATGTTTTTAATAAGCTATAATATAAATAGCAAAAAATGTTGCCAGTTAGTGGCATCCAAAAATTGGCTGTTTTACTCCATTTGTGCATCACTAGTGCCAAGCTATTTCTAGCACCTCTGCATTACACCCTCTTGCTCTGTTTTTAATAAGCTATAATAATATCAAAAAATGCTGCCAGTTAATGGCATCCAAAAAGAGGCTGTTGCACTCCATTTGTGCCCCACTAGTGCCAAGCGATTTCTAGCACCTCTGCATTACACCCTCCTGCTCTGTTTTTAATAAGCTATAATAATAGCAAAAAATGCTGCCAGTTAGTGGCATCCAAAAAGTGGCTGTTGTACTCCATTTGTGCCCCACTAGTGCCAAGCTATTTCTAGCACTTCTGCATTACACCCTCCTGCTCTGTTTTTAATAAGAAATAATAATAGCAAAAAATGCTGCCAGTTAGTGGCATCCAAAAAGTGGCTGTTGTACTCCATTTGTGCCCCACTAGTGCCAAGCTATTTCTAGCACCTCTGCATTGCACCCTCCTGCTCTGTTTTTAATAAGCTATAATAATAGCAAAAAGTGCTGCCAGTTAGTGGCATCCAAAAAGTAACTGTTGTACTCCATTTGTTCCCCACTAGTGCCAAGCTATTTCTCGCACCTCTGCATTACACCCTCCTGCTCTGTTTTTAATAAGCTATAATAATAGCAAAAAATGCTGCCACTTAGTGGCATCCAAAAAGTGGCTGTTGTACTCCATTTGTGCCCCACTAGTGCCAAGCTATTTACAGCACCTCTGCATTACACCCTCCTGCTCTGTTTTTAATAAGCTATAATAATAGCAAAAAATGCTGCCATTTAGTGGTATCCAAAAAGTGGCTGTTGTACTCCATTTGTGCCCCACTAGTGCCAAGCTATTTCTTGCACCTCTGCATTACACCCTCCTGCTCTGTTTTTAATAAGCTATAATAATAGCAAAAAATGCTGTCAGTTAGTGGCATCCAAAAAGTGGCTTTTGTACTCCATTTGTGCCCCACTGGTGCCAAGCTATTTACAGCACCTCTGCATTACACCCTCCTGCTCTTTTTTTAATAAGCTATAATAATAGCAAAAAATGCTGCCAGTTAGTGGCATCCAAAAAGTGGCTGTTGTACTCCATTTGTTCCCCACTAGTGCCAAGCTATTTCTAGCACCTCTGCATTACACCCTCCTGCTCTGTTTTTAATAAGCTATAATAATAGCAAAAAATGCTGCCAGTTAGTGGCATCCAAAAAGTGGCTGTTGTACTCCATTTGTTCCCCACTAGTGCCAAGCTTTTTCTAGCACCTCTGCATTACACCCTCCTGCTCTATTTTTAATAAGCTATAATAATAGCAAAAAATGCTGCCACTTAGTGGCATCCAAAAAGTGGCTGTTGTACTCCATTTGTGCCCCACTAGTGCCAAGCTATTTACAGCACCTCTACATTACACCCTCCTGCTCTGTTTATAATAAGCTATAATAATAGCAAAAAATGCTGCCAGTTAGTGGTATCCAAAAAGTGGCTGTTGTACTCCATTTGTGCCCCACTAGTGCCAAGCTATTTCTTGCACCTCTGCATTACACCATCGTGCTCTGTTTTTAATAAGCTATAATAATAGCAAAAAATGCTGTCAGTTAGTGGCATCCAAAAGTGGCTTTTGTACTCCATTTGTGCCCCACTGGTGCCAAGCTATTTACAGCACCTCTGCATTACACCCTCCTGCTCTGTTTTTAATAAGCTATAATAATAGCAAAAAATGCTGCCAGTTAGTGGCATCCAAAAAGTGGCTGTTGTACTCCATTTATTCCCCACTAGTGCCAAGCTATTTCTAGCACCTCTGCATTACACCCTCCTGCTCTGTTTTTAATAAGCTATAATAATAGCAAAAAATGCTGCCAGTTAGTGGCATCCAAAAAGTGGCTGTTGTACTCCATTTGTTCCCCACTAGTGCCAAGCTATTTCTAGCACCTCTGCATTACACCCTCCTGCTCTGTTTTTAATAAGCTATAATAATAGCAAAAAATGCTGCCAGTTAGTGGCATCCAAAAAGTGGCTGTTGTACTCCATTTGTGCCCCACTGGTGCCAAGCTATTTACAGCACCTCTGCATTACACCCTCCTGCTCTGGTTTTAATAAGCTATAATAATAGCAAAAAATGCTGCCAGTTAGTGGCATCCAAAAAGTGGCTGTTGTACTCCATTTGTGCCCCACTGGTGCCAAGCTATTTACAGCACCTCTGCATTACACCCTCCTGCTCTGTTTTTAATAAGCTATAATAATAGCAAAAAATGCTGCCAGTTAGTGGCATCCAAAAAGTGGCTGTTGTACTCCATTTGTTCCCCACTAGTGCCAAGCTATTTCTAGCAACTCTGCATTACACCCTCCTGCTCTATTTTTAATAAGCTATAATAATAGCAAAAAATGCTGCCAGTTAGTGGCATCCAAAAAGTGGCTGTTGTACTCCATTTGTGCCCCACTGGTGCCAAGCTATTTACAGCACCTCTGCATTACACCCTCCTGCTCTGTTTTTAATAAGCTATAATAAAAAAAATGCTGCCAGTTAGTGGCATCCAAAAATTGGCTGTTGTACTCCATTTGTGCCCCACTAGTGCCAAGCGATTTCTAGCACCTCTGCATTACACCCTCCTGCTCTGTTTTTAATAAGTTATAATAATAGCAAAAAGTGCTGCCAGTTAGTGGCATCCAAAAAGTGGCTGTTGTACTCCATTTGTTCCCCACTAGTGCCAAGCTATTTCTAGCACCTCTGCATTACACCCTCCTGCTCTGTTTTTAATAAGCTATAATAATAGCAAAAAATGCTGCCAGTTAGTGGCATCCAAAAAGTGGCTGTTGTACTCCATTTGTGCCCCACTTTTGCCAAGCTATTTCTAGCACCTCTGCATTACACCCTCCTGCTCTGTTTTTAATAAGCTATAATAATAGCAAAAAATGCTGCCAGTTAGTGGTATCCAAAAAGTGGCTGTTGTACTCCATTTGTGCCCCACTAGTGGCAAGCTATTTTTTGCACCTCTGCATTACACCCTCCTGCTCTGTTTTTGATAAGATATAATAATAGCAAAAAATGCTGCCAGTTAGTGGCATCCAAAAAGTGGCTGTTGTACTCCATTTGTGCCCCACTAGTGCCAAGCTATTTCTAGCACCTCTGCATTACACCCTCCTGCTCTGTTTTTATCAAGCTATAATAATAGCAAAAAATGCTGCCAGTTAGTGGCATCCAAAAAGTGGCTGTTGTACTCCATTTGTTCCCCACTAGTGCCAAGCTATTTCTAGCACCTCTGCATTACACCCTCCTGCTCTGTTTTTAATAAGCTATAATAATTGCAAAAAATGCTGCCAGTTAGTGGCATCCAAAAAGTGGCTGTTGTACTCCATTTGTGCCCCACTGGTGCCAAGCTATTTACAGCACCTCTGCATTACACCCTCCTGCTCTGGTTTTAATAAGCTATAATAATAGCAAAAAATGCTGCCAGTTAGTGGCATCCAAAAAGTGGCTGTTGTACTCCATTTGTGCCCCACTGGTGCCAAGCTATTTACAGCACCTCTGCATTACACCCTCCTGCTCTGTTTTTAATAAGCTATAATAATAGCAAAAAATTCTGCCAGTTAGTGGCATCCAAAAAGTGGCTATTGTACTCCATTTGTTCCCCACTAGTGCCAAGCTAATTCTAGCACCTCTGCATTACACCCTCCTGCTCTGTTTTTAATAAGCTATAATAATAGCAAAAAATGCTGCCAGTTAGTGGCATCCAAAAAGTGGCTGTTGTACTCCATTTGTGCCCCACTTTTGCCAAGCTATTTCTAGCACCTCTGCATTACACCCTCCTGCTCTGTTTTTAATAAGCTATAATAATAGCAAAAAATGCTGCCAGTTAGTGGTATCCAAAAAGTGGCTGTTGTACTCCATTTGTGCCCCACTAGTGGCAAGCTATTTTTTGCACCTCTGCATTACACCCTCCTGCTCTGTTTTTGATAAGCTATAATAATAGCAAAAAATGCTGCCAGTTAGTGGCATCCAAAAAGTGGCTGTTGTACTCCATTTGTGGCCCACTAGTGCCAAGCTATTTCTAGCACCTCTGCATTACACCCTGCTGCTCTGTTTTTATCAAGCTATAATAATAGCAAAAAATGCTGCCAGTTAGTTGCATCCAAAAAGTGGCTGTTGTACTCCATTTGTGCCCCACTAGTGCCAAGCTATTTCTAGCACCTCTGTTTTACACCCTCCTGCTCTGTTTTAATAAGCTATAATATTAGCACAAAATGCTGCCACTTAGTGGCATCCAAAAAGTGGCTGTTGTACTCCATTTGTGCTCCACTGGTGCCAAGCTATTTACATCACCTATGCATTACACCCTCCTGCTCTGTTTTTAATAAGCTATAATAATAGCAAAAAATGCTGCCAGATAGTGGCATCCAAAAAGTGGCTATTGTACTCCATTTGTGCCCCACTAGTGCCAAGCTATTTCTAGCACCTTTGCATTATACCCTCCTGCTCTGTTTTTAATAAGCTATAATAATAGCAAAAAAATGCTGCCAGTTAGTGGCATCCAAAAAGTGGCTGTTGTACTCCATTTGTGCCCCACTAGTGCCAAGCTATTTCTAGCACCTCTGCATTACACCCTCCTGCTCTGTTTTTAATAAGCTATAATATTAGCAAAAAATGCTGGCAGTTAGTGGCATCCAAAAAGTGGCTGTTGTACTCCATTTGTGCCCCACTAGTGCCAAGCTATTTCTAGCACCTCTGCATTACACCCTCCTGCTCTGTTTTTAATAAGCTATAATAATAGCAAAAAATGCTGCCAAGTAGTGGCATCCAAAAAGTGGCTGTTGTACTCCATTTGTGCCCCACTAGTGCCAACCTATTTCTAGCACCTTTGCATTACACCCTCCTGCTCTGTTTTTAATAAGCTATAATAATAGCAAAAAATGCTGCCAGTTAGTGGCATCCAAAAAGTGGCTGTTGTACTCCATTTGTGCCCCACTAGTGCCAAGCTATTTCTAGCACCTCTGCATTACACCCTCCTGCTTTGTTTTTAATAAGCTATATAATAGCAAAAAATGCTGCCACTTAGTGGCATCCAAAAAGTGGCTGTTGTACTACATTTGTGCCCCACTGGTGCCAAGCTATTTACAGCACCTCTGCATTACACCCTCCTGCTATGTTTTTAATAAGCTATAATATAAATAGCAAAAAATGCTGCCAGTTAGTGGCATCCAAAAATTGGCTGTTGTACTCCATTTGTGCATCACTAGTGCCAAGCTATTTCTAGCACCTCTGCATTACACCCTCTTGCTCTGTTTTTAATAAGCTATAATAATATCAAAAAATGCTGCCAGTTAGTGGCATCCAAAAAGAGGCTGTTGCACTCCATTTGTGCCCCACTAGTGCCAAGCGATTTCTAGCACCTCTGCATTACAGCCTCCTGCTCTGTTTTTAATAAGCTATAATAATAGCAAAAAATGCTGCCAGTTAGTGGCATCCAAAAAGTGGCTGTTGTACTCCATTTGTGCCCCACTAGTGCCAAGCTATTTCTAGCACTTCTGCATTACACCCTACTGCTCTGTTTTTAATAAGAAATAATAATAGCAAAAAATGCTGCCAGTTAGTGGCATCCAAAAAGTGGCTGTTGTACTCCATTTGTGCCCCACTAGTGCCAAGCTATTTCTAGCACCTCTGCATTGCACCCTCCTGCTCTGTTTTTAATAAGCTATAATAATAGCAAAAAGTGCTGCCAGTTAGTGGCATCCAAAAAGTGGCTGTTGTACTCCATTTGTTCCCCACTAGTGCCAAGCTATTTCTCGCACCTCTGCATTACACCCTCCTGCTCTGTTTTTAATAAGCTATAATAATAGCAAAAAATGCTGCCACTTAGTGGCATCCAAAAAGTGGCTGTTGTACTCCATTTGTGCCCCACTAGTGCCAAGCTATTTACAGCACCTCTGCATTACACCCTCCTGCTCTGTTTTTAATAAGCTATAATAATAGCAAAAAATGCTGCCAGTTAGTGGTATCCAAAAAGTGGCTGTTGTACTCCATTTGTGCCCCACTAGTGCCAAGCTATTTCTTGCACCTCTGCATTACACCCTCCTGCTCTGTTTTTAATAAGCTATAATAATAGCAAAAAATGCTGTCAGTTAGTGGCATCCAAAAAGTGGCTTTTGTACTCCATTTGTGCCCCACTGGTGCCAAGCTATTTACAGCACCTCTGCATTACACCCTCCTGCTCTGTTTTTAATAAGCTATAATAATAGCAAAAAATGCTGCCAGTTAGTGGCATCCAAAAAGTGGCTGTTGTACTCCATTTGTTCCCCACTAGTGCCAAGCTATTTCTAGCACCTCTGCATTACACCCTCCTGCTCTGTTTTTAATAAGCTATAATAATAGCAAAAAATGCTGCCAGTTAGTGGCATCCAAAAAGTGGCTGTTGTACTCCATTTGTTCCCCACTAGTGCCAAGCTTTTTCTAGCACCTCTGCATTACACCCTCCTGCTCTGTTTTTAATAAGCTATAATAATAGCAAAAAATGCTGCCACTTAGTGGCATCCAAAAAGTGGCTGTTGTACTCCATTTGTGCCCCACTAGTGCCAAGCTATTTACAGCACCTCTACATTACACCCTCCTGCTCTGTTTATAATAAGCTATAATAATAGCAAAAAATGCTGCCAGTTAGTGGTATCCAAAAAGTGGCTGTTGTACTCCATTTGTGCCCCACTAGTGCCAAGCTATTTCTTGCACCTCTGCATTACACCATCGTGCTCTGTTTTTAATAAGTTATAATAATAGCAAAAAATGCTGTCAGTTAGTGGCATCCAAAAGTGGCTTTTGTACTCCATTTGTGCCCCACTGGTGCCAAGCTTTTTACAGCACCTCTGCATTACACCCTCCTGCTCTGTTTTTAATAAGCTATAATAATAGCAAAAAATGCTGCCAGTTAGTGGCATCCAAAAAGTGGCTGTTGTACTCCATTTGTTCCCCACTAGTGCCAAGCTATTTCTAGCACCTCTGCATTACACCCTCCTGCTCTGTTTTTAATAAGCTATAATAATAGCAAAAAATGCTGCCAGTTAGTGGCATCCAAAAAGTGGCTGTTGTACTCCATTTGTGCCCCACTGGTGCCAAGCTATTTACAGCACCTCTGCATTACACCCTCCTGCTCTGGTTTTAATAAGCTATAATAATAGCAAAAAATGCTGCCAGTTAGTGGCATCCAAAAAGTGGCTGTTGTACTCCATTTGTGCCCCACTAGTGCCAAGCTATTTCTAGCACTTCTGCATTACACCCTCCTGCTCTGTTTTTAATAAGAAATAATAATAGCAAAAAATGCTGCCAGTTAGTGGCATCCAAAAAGTGGCTGTTGTACTCCATTTGTGCCCCACTAGTGCCAAGCTATTTCTAGCACCTCTGCATTGCACCCTCCTGCTCTGTTTTTAATAAGCTATAATAATAGCAAAAAGTGCTGCCAGTTAGTGGCATCCAAAAAGTGGCTGTTGTACTCCATTTGTTCCCCACTAGTGCCAAGCTATTTCTCGCACCTCTGCATTACACCCTCCTGCTCTGTTTTTAATAAGCTATAATAATAGCAAAAAATGCTGCCACTTAGTGGCATCCAAAAAGTGGCTGTTGTACTCCATTTGTGCCCCACTAGTGCCAAGCTATTTACAGCACCTCTGCATAACACCCTCCTGCTCTGTTTTTAATAAGCTATAATAATAGCAAAAAATGCTGCCAGTTAGTGGTATCCAAAAAGTGGCTGTTGTACTCCATTTGTGCCCCACTAGTGCCAAGCTATTTCTTGCATCTCTGCATTACACCCTCCTGCTCTGTTTTTAATAAGCTATTATAATAGCAAAAAATGCTGTCAGTTAGTGGCATCCAAAAAGTGGCTTTTGTACTCCATTTGTGCCCCACTGGTGCCAAGCTATTTACAGCACCTCTGCATTACACCCTCCTGCTCTGTTTATAATAAGCTATAATAATAGCAAAAAATGCTGCCAGTTAGTGGCATCCAAAAAGTGGCTGTTGTACTCCATTTGTTCCCCACTAGTGCCAAGCTATTTCTAGCACCTCTGCATTACACCCTCCTGCTCTGTTTTTAATAAGCTATAATAATAGCAAAAAATGCTGCCAGTTAGTGGCATCCAAAAAGTGGCTGTTGTACTCCATTTGTTCCCCACTAGTGCCAAGCTTTTTCTAGCACCTCTGCATTACACCCTCCTGCTCTGTTTTTAATAAGCTATAATAATAGCAAAAAATGCTGCCACTTAGTGGCATCCAAAAAGTGGCTGTTGTACTTCATTTGTGCCCCACTAGTGCCAAGCTATTTACAGCACCTCTACATTACACCCTCCTGCTCTGTTTATAATAAGCTATAATAATAGCAAAAAATGCTGCCAGTTAGTGGTATCCAAAAAGTGGCTGTTGTACTCCATTTGTGCCCCACTAGTGCCAAGCTATTTCTTGCACCTCTGCATTACACCATCGTGCTCTGTTTTTAATAAGCTATAATAATAGCAAAAAATGCTGTCAGTTAGTGGCATCCAAAAGTGGCTTTTGTACTCCATTTGTGCCCCACTGGTGCCAAGCTATTTACAGCACCTCTGCATTACACCCTCCTGCTCTGTTTTTAATAAGCTATAATAATAGCAAAAAATGCTGCCAGTTAGTGGCATCCAAAAAGTGGCTGTTGTACTCCATTTGTTCCCCACTAGTGCCAAGCTATTTCTAGCACCTCTGCATTACACCCTCCTGCTCTGTTTTTAATAAGCTATAATAATAGCAAAAAATGCTGCCAGTTAGTGGCATCCAAAAAGTGGCTGTTGTACTCCATTTGTGCCCCACTGGTGCCAAGCTATTTACAGCACCTCTGCATTACACCCTCCTGCTCTGGTTTTAATAAGCTATAATAATAGCAAAAAATGCTGCCAGTTAGTGGCATCCAAAAAGTGGCTGTTGTACTCCATTTGTGCCCCACTGGTGCCAAGCTATTTACAGCACCTCTGCATTACACCCTCCTGCTCTGTTTTTAATAAGCTATAATAAAAAAAATGCTGCGAGTTAGTGGCATCCAAAAATTCGCTGTTGTACTCCATTTGTGCCCCACTAGTGCAAAGCTATTTCTAGCACCTCTGCATTACACCCTCCTGCTCTGTTTTTAATAAGCTATAATAATAGCAAAAAATGCTGCCAGTTAGTGGCATCCAAAA
The DNA here is from genome assembly GCF_048569485.1 of Anomaloglossus baeobatrachus. NCBI lineage: Eukaryota > Metazoa > Chordata > Amphibia > Anura > Aromobatidae > Anomaloglossus > Anomaloglossus baeobatrachus. Next base: position 165,580,162 of record NC_134359.1, read on the forward strand.
AGTGGCTGTTGTACTCCATTTGTGCCCCACTTTTGCCAAGCTATTTCTAGCACCTCTGCATTACACCCTCCTGCTCTGTTTTTAATAAGCTATAATAATAGCAAAAAATGCTGCCAGTTAGTGGTATCCAAAAAGTGGCTGTTGTACTCCATTTGTGCCCCACTAGTGGCAAGCTATTTTTTGCACCTCTGCATTACACCCTCCTGCTCTGTTTTTGATAAGCTATAATAATAGCAAAAAATGCTGCCAGTTAGTGGCATCCAAAAAGTGGCTGTTGTACTCCATTTGTGCCCCACTAGTGCCAAGCTATTTCTAGCACCTCTGCATTACACCCTCCTGCTCTGTTTTTAATAAGCTATAATAATAGCAAAAAATGCTGCCAGTTAGTGGCATCCAAAAAGTGGCTGTTGTACTCCATTTGTGCCCCACTGGTGCCAAGCTATTTACAGCACCTCTGCATTACACCCTCCTGCTCTGTTTTTAATAAGCTATAATAAAAAAAATGCTGCCAGTTAGTGGCATCCAAAAATTGGCTGTTGTACTCCATTTGTGCCCCACTAGAGCCAAGCGATTTCTAGCACCTCTGCATTACACCCTCCTGCTCTGTTTTTAATAAGTTATAATAATAGCAAAAAGTGCTTCCAGTTAGTGGCATCTAAAAAGTGGCTGTTGTACTCCATTTGTTCCCCACTAGTGCCAAGCTATTTCTAGCACCTCTGCATTACACCCTCCTGCTCTGTTTTTAATAAGCTATAATAATAGCAAAAAATGCTGCCAGTTAGTGGCATCCAAAAAGTGGCTGTTGTACTCCATTTGTGCCCCACTGGTGCCAAGCTATTTACAGCACCTCTGCATTACACCCTCCTGCTCTGTTTTTAATAAGCTATAATAATAGCAAAAAATGCTGCCAGTTAGTGGCATCCAAAAAGTGGCTGTTGTACTCCATTTGTTCCCCACTAGTGCCAAGCTATTTCTAGCACCTCTGCATTACACCCTCCTGCTCTGTTTTTAATAAGCTATAATAATAGCAAAAAATGCTGCCAGTTAGTGGCATCCAAAAAGTGGCTGTTGTACTCCATTTGTGCCCCACTGGTGCCAAGCTATTTACAGCACCTCTGCATTACACCCTCCTGCTCTGGTTTTAATAAGCTATAATAATAGCAAAAAATGCTGCCAGTTAGTGGCATCCAAAAAGTGGCTGTTGTACTCCATTTGTGCCCCACTGGTGCCAAGCTATTTACAGCACCTCTGCATTACACCCTCCTGCTCTGTTTTTAATAAGCTATAATAAAAAAAATGCTGCGAGTTAGTGGCATCCAAAAATTCGCTGTTGTACTCCATTTGTGCCCCACTAGTGCAAAGCTATTTCTAGCACCTCTGCATTACACCCTCCTGCTCTGTTTTTAATAAGCTATAATAATAGCAAAAAATGCTGCCAGTTAGTGGCATCCAAAAAGTGGCTGTTGTACTCCATTTGTGCCCCACTTTTGCCAAGCTATTTCTAGCACCTCTGCATTACACCCTCCTGCTCTGTTTTTAATAAGCTATAATAATAGCAAAAAATGCTGCCAGTTAGTGGTATCCAAAAAGTGGCTGTTGTACTCCATTTGTGCCCCACTAGTGGCAAGCTATTTTTTGCACCTCTGCATTACACCCTCCTGCTCTGTTTTTGATAAGCTATAATAATAGCAAAAAATGCTGCCAGTTAGTGGCATCCAAAAAGTGGCTGTTGTACTCCATTTGTGCCACACTAGTGCCAAGCTATTTCTAGCACCTCTGCATTACACCCTCCTGCTCTGTTTTTATCAAGCTATAATAATAGCAAAAAATGCTGCCAGTTAGTGGCATCCAAAAAGTGGCTGTTGTACTCCATTTGTTCCCCACTAGTGCCAAGCTATTTCTAGCACCTCTGCATTACACCCTCCTGCTCTGTTTTTAATAAGCTATAATAACAGCAAAAAATGCTGCCAGTTAGTGGCATCCAAAAAGTGGCTGTTGTACTCCATTTGTGCCCCACTGGTGCCAAGCTATTTACAGCACCTCTGCATTACACCCTCCTGCTCTGTTTTTAATAAGCTATAATAAAAAAAATGCTGCCAGTTAGTGGCATCCAAAAATTGGCTGTTGTACTCCATTTGTGCCCCACTAGAGCCAAGCGATTTCTAGCACCTCTGCATTACACCCTCCTGCTCTGTTTTTAATAAGTTATAATAATAGCAAAAAGTGCTTCCAGTTAGTGGCATCCAAAAAGTGGCTGTTGTACTCCATTTGTTCCCCACTAGTGCCAAGCTATTTCTAGCACCTCTGCATTACACCCTCCTGCTCTGTTTTTAATAAGCTATAATAATAGCAAAAAATGCTGCCAGTTAGTGGCATCCAAAAAGTGGCTGTTGTACTCCATTTGTGCCCCACTGGTGCCAAGCTATTTACAGCACCTCTGCATTACACCCTCCTGCTCTGTTTTTAATAAGCTATAATAATAGCAAAAAATGCTGCCAGTTAGTGGCATCCAAAAAGTGGCTGTTGTACTCCATTTGTTCCCCACTAGTGCCAAGCTATTTCTAGCACCTCTGCATTACACCCTCCTGCTCTGTTTTTAATAAGCTATAATAATAGCAAAAAATGCTGCCAGTTAGTGGCATCCAAAAAGTGGCTGTTGTACTCCATTTGTTCCCCACTAGTGCCAAGCTTTTTCTAGCACCTCTGCATTACACCCTCCTGCTCTGTTTTTAATAAGCTATAATAATAGCAAAAAATGCTGCCACTTAGTGGCATCCAAAAAGTGGCTGTTGTACTCCATTTGTGCCCCACTAGTGCCAAGCTATTTACAGCACCTCTACATTACACCCTCCTGCTCTGTTTATAATAAGCTATAATAATAGCAAAAAATGCTGCCAGTTAGTGGTATCCAAAAAGTGGCTGTTGTACTCCATTTGTGCCCCACTAGTGCCAAGCTATTTCTTGCACCTCTGCATTACACCATCGTGCTCTGTTTTTAATAAGTTATAATAATAGCAAAAAATGCTGTCAGTTAGTGGCATCCAAAAGTGGCTTTTGTACTCCATTTGTGCCCCACTGGTGCCAAGCTATTTACAGCACCTCTGCATTACACCCTCCTGCTCTGTTTTTAATAAGCTATAATAATAGCAAAAAATGCTGCCAGTTAGTGGCATCCAAAAAGTGGCTGTTGTACTCCATTTGTTCCCCACTAGTGCCAAGCTATTTCTAGCACCTCTGCATTACACCCTCCTGCTCTGTTTTTAATAAGCTATAATAATAGCAAAAAATGCTGCCAGTTAGTGGCATCCAAAAAGTGGCTGTTGTACTCCATTTGTGCCCCACTGGTGCCAAGCTATTTACAGCACCTCTGCATTACACCCTCCTGCTCTGGTTTTAATAAGCTATAATAATAGCAAAAAATGCTGCCAGTTAGTGGCATCCAAAAAGTGGCTGTTGTACTCCATTTGTGCCCTACTAGTGCCAAGCTATTTCTAGCACTTCTGCATTACACCCTCCTGCTCTGTTTTTAATAAGAAATAATAATAGCAAAAAATGCTGCCAGTTAGTGGCATCCAAAAAGTGGCTGTTGTACTCCATTTGTTCCCCACTAGTGCCAAGCTATTTCTAGCACCTCTGCATTACACCCTCCTGCTCTGTTTTTAATAAGCTATAATAATAGCAAAAAATGCTGCCAGTTAGTGGCATCCAAAAAGTGGCTGTTGTACTCCATTTTTGCCCCACTGGTGCCAAGCTATTTACAGCACCTCTGCATTACACCCTCCTGCTCTGTTTTTAATAAGCTATAATAAAAAAAATGCTGCCAGTTAGTGGCATCCAAAAATTGGCTGTTGTACTCCATTTGTGCCCCACTAGAGCCAAGCGATTTCTAGCACCTCTGCATTACACCCTCCTGCTCTGTTTTTAATAAGTTATAATAATAGCAAAAAGTGCTTCCAGTTAGTGGCATCCAAAAAGTGGCTGTTGTACTCCATTTGTTCCCCACCAGTGCCAAGCTATTTCTAGCACCTCTGCATTACACCCTCCTGCTCTGTTTTTAATAAGCTATAATAATAGCAAAAAATGCTGCCAGTTAGTGGCATCCAAAAAGTGGCTGTTGTACTCCATTTGTGCCCCACTAGTGCCAAGCTATTTCTAGCACCTCTGCATTACACCCTCCTGCTTTGTTTTTAATAAGCTATAATAATAGCAAAAAATGCTGCCACTTAGTGGCATCTAAAAAGTGGCTTTTGTACTACATTTGGGCCCCACTGGTGCCAAGCTATTTACAGCACCTCTGCATTACACTCTCCTGCTCTGTTTTTAATAAGTTATAATATCAAAAAATGCTGCCAGTTAGTGGCATCCAAAAAGAGGCTGTTGCACTCCATTTGTGCCCCACTAGTGCCAAGCGATTTCTAGCACCTCTGCATTACAGCCTCCTGCTCTGTTTTTAATAAGCTATAATAATAGCAAAAAATGCTGCCAGTTAGTGGCATCCAAAAAGTGGCTGTTGTACTCCATTTGTGCCCCACTAGTGCCAAGCTATTTCTAGCACTTCTACATTACACCCTCCTGCTCTGTTTTTAATAAGAAATAATAATAGCAAAAAATGCTGCCAGTTAGTGGCATTCAAAAAGTGGCTGTTGTACTCCATTTGTGCCCCACTAGTGCCAAGCTATTTCTAGCACCTCTGCATTACACCCCCCTGCTCTGTTTTTAATAAGCTATAATAATAGCAAAAAATGCTGCCACTTAGTGGCATCCAAAAAGTGGCTGTTGTACTCCATTTGTGCCCCACTAGTGCCAAGCTATTTACAGCACCTCTGCATTACACCCTCCTGCTCTGGTTTTAATAAGCTATAATAATAGCAAAAAATGCTGCCAGTTAGTGGCATCCAAAAAGTGGATGTTGTACTCCATTTGTGCCCCACTGGTGCCAAGCTATTTACAGCACCTCTGCATTACACCCTCCTGCTCTGTTTTTAATAAGCTATAATAATAGCAAAAAATGCTGCCAGTTAGAGGCATCCAAAAAGTGGCTGTTGTACTCCATTTGTTCCCCACTAGTGCCAAGCTAATTCTAGCACCTCTGCATTACACCCTCCTGCTCTGTTTTTAATAAGCTATAATAATAGCAAAAAATGCTGCCAGTTAGTGGCATCCAAAAAGTGGCTGTTGTACTCCATTTGTGCCCCACTGGTGCCAAGCTATTTACAGCACCTCTGCATTACACCCTCCTGCTCTGTTTTTAATAAGCTATAATAAAAAAATGCTGCCAGTTAGTGGCATCCAAAAATTGGCTGTTGTACTCCATTTGTGCCCCACTAGAGCCAAGCGATTTCTAGCACCTCTGCATTACACCCTCCTGCTCTGTTTTTAATAAGTTATAATAATAGCAAAAAATGCTGCCAGTTAGTGGCATCCAAAAAGTGGCTGTTGTACTCCATTTGTGCCCCACTTTTGCCAAGCTATTTCTAGCACCTCTGCATTACACCCTCCTGCTCTGTTTTTAATAAGCTATAATAATAGCAAAAAATGCTGCCAGTTAGTGGTATCCAAAAAGTGGCTGTTGTACTCCATTTGTGCCCCACTAGTGGCAAGCTATTTTTTGCACCTCTGCATTACACCCTCCTGCTCTGTTTTTGATAAGCTATAATAATAGCAAAAAATGCTGCCAGTTACTGGCATCCAAAAAGTGGCTGTTGTACTCCATTTGTGGCCCACTAGTGCCAAGCTATTTCTAGCACCTCTGCATTACACCCTGCTGCTCTGTTTTTATCAAGCTATAATAATAGCAAAAAATGCTGCCAGTTAGTGGCATCTAAAAAGTGGCTGTTGTACTCCATTTGTGCCCCACTAGTGCCAAGCTATTTCTAGCACCTCTGCATTACACCCTCCTGCTTTGTTTTTAATAAGCTATAATAATAGCAAAAAATGCTGCCACTTAGTGGCATCCAAAAAGTGGCTGTTGTACTCCATTTGTGCCCCACTAGTGCCACGCTATTTACAGCACCTCTGCATTACACTCTCCTGCTCTGTTTTTAATAAGCTATAATAATAGCAAAAAATGCTGCCAGTTAGTGGTATCCAAAAAGTGGATGTTGTACTCCATTTGTGCCCCACTAGTGCCAAGCTATTTCTTGCACCTCTGCATTACACCCTCCTGCTCTGTTTTTAATAAGCTATAATAATAGCAAAAAATGCTGTCAGTTAGTGGCATCCAAAAAGTGGCTTTTGTACTCCATTTGTGCCCCACTGGTGCCAAGCTATTTACAGCACCTCTGCATTACACCCTCCTGCTCTGTTTTTAATAAGCTATAATAATAGCAAAAAATGCTGCCAGTTAGTGGCATCCAAAAAGTGGCTGTTGTACTCCATTTGTTCCCCACTAGTGCCAAGCTATTTTTAGCACCTCTGCATTACACCCTCCTGCTCTGTTTTTAATAAGCTATAATAATAGCAAAAAATGCTGCCAGTTAGTGGCATCCAAAAAGTGGCTGTTGTACTCCATTTGTTCCTCACTAGTGCCAAGCTACTTCTAGCACCTCTGCATTACACCCTCCTGCTCTGTTTTTAATAAGCTATAATAATAGCAAAAAATGCTGCCACTTAGTGGCATCCAAAAAGTGGCTGTTGTACTCCATTTGTGCCTTACTAGTGCCAAGCTATTTACAGCACCTCTACATTACACCCTCCTGCTCTGTTTTTAATAAGCTATAATAATAGCAAAAAATGCTGCCAGTTAGTGGCATCCAAAAAGTGGCTGTTGTACTCCATTTGTTCCCCACTAGTGCCAAGCTATTTCTAGCACCTCTGCATTACACCCTCCTGCTCTGTTTTTAATAAGCTATAATAATAGCAAAAAATGCTGCCAGTTAGTGGCATCCAAAAAGTGGCTGTTGTACTCCATTTGTGCCCCACTGGTGCCAAGCTATTTACAGCACCTCTGCATTACACCCTCCTGCTCTGTTTTTAATAAGCTATAATAAAAAAAATGCTGCCAGTTAGTGGCATCCAAAAATTGGCTGTTGTACTCCATTTGTGCCCCACTAGAGCCAAGCGATTTCTAGCACCTCTGCATTACACCCTCCTGCTCTGTTTTTAATAAGTTATAATAATAGCAAAAAGTGCTGCCAGTTAGTGGCATCCAAAAAGTGGCTGTTGTACTCCATTTGTTCCCCACTAGTGCCAAGCTATTTCTAGCACCTCTGCATTACACCCTCCTGCTCTGTTTTTAATAAGCTATAATAATAGCAAAAAATGCTGCCAGTTAGTGGCATCCAAAAAGTGGATGTTGTACTCCATTTGTGCCCCACTTTTGCCAAGCTATTTCTAGCACCTCTGCATTACACCCTCCTGCTCTGTTTTTAATAAGCTATAATAATAGCAAAAAATGCTGCCAGTTAGTGGCATCTAAAAAGTGGCTGTTGTACTCAATTTGTGCCCCACTAGTGCCAAGCTATTTCTAGCACCTCTGCATTACACCCTCCTGCTTTGTTTTTAATAAGCTATAATAATAGCAAAAAATGCTGCCACTTAGTGGCATCCAAAAAGTGGCTTTTGTACTACATTTGTGCCCCACTGGTGCCAAGCTATTTACAGCACCTCTGCATTACACCCTCCTGCTATGTTTTTAATTAACTATAATATAAATAGCAAAAAATGCTGCCAGTTAGTGGCATCCAAAAATTGGCTGTTGTACTCCATTTGTGCATCACTAGTGCCAAGCTATTTCTAGCACCTCTGCATTACACCCTCTTGCTCTGTTTTTAATAAGCTATAATAATAGCAAAAAATGCTGCCAGTTAGTGGCATCCAAAAAGTGGCTGTTGTACTCAATTTGTGCCCCACTGGTGCCAAGCTATTTACAGCACCTCTGCATTACACCCTCCTGCTCTGATTTTAATAAGTTATAATATCAAAAAATGCTGCCAGTTAGTGGCATCCAAAAAGAGGCTGTTGCACTCCATTTGTGCCCCACTAGTGCCAAGCGATTTCTAGCACCTCTGCATTACAGCCTCCTGCTCTGTTTTTAATAAGCTATAATAATAGCAAAAAATGCTGCCAGTTAGTGGCATCCAAAAAGTGGCTGTTGTACTCCATTTGTGCCCCACTAGTGCCAAGCTATTTCTAGCACTTCTGCATTACACCCTCCTGCTCTGTTTTTAATAAGAAATAATAATAGCAAAAAATGCTGCCAGTTAGTGGCATTCAAAAAGTGGCTGTTGTACTCCATTTGTGCCCCACTAGTGCCAAGATATTTCTAGCATCTCTGCATTACACCCCCCCTGCTCTGTTTTTAATAAGCTATAATAATAGCAAAAAATGCTGCCACTTAGTGGCATCCAAAAAGTGGCTGTTGTACTCCATTTGTGCCCCACTAGTGCCAAGCTATTTACAGCACCTCTGCATTACACCCTCCTGCTCTGTTTTTAATAAGCTATAATAATAGCAAAAAATGCTGCCAGTTAGTGGTATCCAAAAAGTGGCTGTTGTACTCCATTTGTGCCCCACTAGTGCCAAGCTATTTCTTGCACCTCTGCATTACACCCTCCTGCTCTGTTTTTAATAAGCTATAATAATAGCAAAAAATGCTGTCAGTTAGTGGCATCCAAAAAGTGGCTTTTGTACTCCATTTGTGCCCCACTGGTGCCAAGCTATTTACAGCACCTCTGCATTACACCCTCCTGCTCTGTTTTTAATAAGCTATAATAATAGCAAAAAATGCTGCCAGTTAGTGGCATCCAAAAAGTGGCTGTTGTACTCCATTTGTTCCCCATTAGTGCCAAGCTATTTCTAGCACCTCTGCATTACACCCTCCTGCTCTGTTTTTACTAAGCTATAATAATAGCAAAAAATGCTGCCAGTTAGTGGCATCCAAAAAGTGGCTGTTGTACTCCATTTGTGCCCCACTAGTGCCAAGCTACTTCTAGCACCTCTGCATTACACCCTCCTGCTCTGTTTTTAATAAGCTATAATAATAGCAAAAAATGCTGCCACTTAGTGGCATCCAAAAAGTGGCTGTTGTACTCCATTTGTGCCCCACTAGTGCCAAGCTATTTACAGCACCTCTACATTACACCCTCCTGCTCTGTTTTTAATAAGCTATAATAATAGCAGCAAAAAATGCTGCCAGTTAGTGGTATCCAAAAAGTGGCTGTTGTACTCCATTTGTGCCCCACTAGTGCCAAGCTATTTCTTGCACCTCTGCATTACACCCTCCTGCTCTGTTTTTAATAAGCTATAATAATAGCAAAAAATGCTGCCAGTTAGTGGATCCAAAAAGTGGCTGTTGTACTCCATTTGTGCCCCACTGGTGCCAAGCTATTTACAGCACCTCTGCATTACACCCTCCTGCTCTGTTTTTAATAAGCTATAATAAAAAAAAATACTGCCAGTTAGTGGCATCCAAAAAGTGGCTGTTGTATTCCATTTGTGCCCCACTAGTGCCAAGCGATTTCTAGCACCTCTGCATTACACCCTCCTGCTCTGTTTTTAATAAGGTATAATAATAGCATAAAAATGCTGCCAATTAGTTGCATCCAAAAAGTGGCTGTTGTACTCCATTTGTGCCCCACTAGTGCCAAGCCATTTCTTGCACCTCTGCATTACACCCTCCTGCTCTGTTTTTAATAAGCTATAATATTAGCAAAAAATGCTGCCACTTAGTGGCATCCAAAAAGTGGCTGTTGTACTCCATTTGTGCCCCACTAGTGCCAAGCTATTTCTTGCACCTCTGCATTACACCCTCGTGCTCTGTTTTTAATAAGCTATAATAATAGCAAAAAATGCTGTCAGTTAGTGGCATCCAAAAAGTGGCTTTTGTACTCCATTTGTGCCCCACTGGTGCCAAGCTATTTACAGCACCTCTGCATTACACCCTCCTGCTCTGTTTTTAATAAGCTATAATAATAGCAAAAAATGCTGCCAGTTAGTGGTATCCAAAAAGTGGCTGTTGTACTCCATTTGTGCCCCACTAGTGGCAAGCTATTTTTTGCACCTCTGCATTACACCCTCCTGCTCTGTTTTTAATAAGCTATAATAATAGCAAAAAATGCTGCCAGTTAGTGGCGTCCAAAAAGTGGCTGTTGTACTCCATTTGTGCCCCACTGGTGCCAAGCTATTTACAGCACCTCTGCATTACACCCTCCTGCTCTGTTTTTAATAAGCTATAATAAAAAAAATGCTACCAGTTAGTGGCATCCAAAAAGTGGCTGTTGTACTCCATTTGTGCCCCACTAGTGCCAAGCGATTTCTAGCACCTCTGCATTACACCCTCCTGCTCTGTTTTTAATAAGGTATAATAATAGCATAAAAATGCTGCCAGTTAGTTGCATCCAAAAAGTGGCTGTTGTACTCCATTTGTGCCCCACTAGTGCCAAGCTATTTCTAGCACCTCTGTAATACACCCTCCTGCTCTGTTTTTAATAAGCTATAATATTAGCAAAAAATGCTGCCACTTAGTGGCATCCAAAAAGTGGCTGTTGTACTCCATTTGTGCTCCACTGGTGCCAAGCTATTTACATCACCTCTGCATTACACCCTCCTGCTCTGTTTTTAACAAGCTATAATAATAATAGCAAAAAAAGCTGCCAGTTAGTGGCATCAAAAAAGTGGCTGTTGTACTCCATTTGTGCCCCACTAGTGCCAAGCTATTTCTAGCACCTCTGCATTACACCCTCCTGCTCTGTTTTTGATAAGCTATATTAATAGCAAAAAATGCTGCCAGATAGTGGCATCCAAAAAGTGGCTGTTGTACTCCATTTGTGCCCCACTAGTGCCAAGCTATTTCTAGCACCTTTGCATTATACCCTCCTGCTCTTTTTTTAATAAGCTATAAGAATAGCAAAAAAATGCTGCCAGTTAGTGGCATCCAAAAAGTGGCTGTTGTACTCCATTTGTGCCCCACTAGTGCCAAGCTATTTCTAGCACCTCTGCATTACACCCTCCTGCTCTGTTTTTAATAAGCTATAATAATAGCAAAAAATGCTGCCAGTTAGTGGCATCCAAAAAGTGACTGTTGTACTCCATTTGTGCCCCACTAGTGCCAAGCTATGTATAGCACCTCTGCATTACACCCTCCTGCTCTGTTTTTAATAAGCTATAATAATAACAAAAAATGCTGCCAGTTAGTGGCATCCAAAAAGTGGCTGTTGTGCTCCATTTGTTCCCCACTAGTGCCAAGCTATTTCTAGCACCTCTGCATTACACCTTCCTGCTCTGTTTTTAATAAGCTATAATAATAGCAAAAAATGCTGCCAGTTAGTGGTATCCAAAAAGTGGCTGTTGTACTCCATTTGTGCCCCCCTAGTGGCAAGCTATTTTTTGCACCTCTGCATTACACCCTCCTGCTCTGTTTTTAATAAGCTATAATAATAGCAAAAAATGCTGCCACTTAGTGGCATCCAAAAAGTGGCTGTTGTACTACATTTGTGCCCCACTTGTGCCAAGCTATTTACAGCACCTCTGCATTACACCCTCCTGCTATGTTTTTAATAAGCTATAATATAAATAGCAAAAAATGCTGCCAGTTAGTGGCATCCAAAAATTGGCTGTTGTACTCAATTTGTGCCCCACTGGTGCCAAGCTATTTCTAGCACCTCTGCATTACACCCTCTTGCTCTGTTTTTAATAAGCTATAATAATAGCAAAAAATGCTGCCAGTTAGTGGCATCCAAAAAGTGGCTGTTGTACTCAATTTGTGCCCCACTGGTGCCAAGCTATTTACAGCACCTCTGCATTACACCCTCCTGCTCTGTTTTTAATAAGCTATAATAGCAAAAAATGCTGCCAGTTAGTGGCATCCAAAAAGTGGCTGTTGTACTACATTTGTGCCCCACTAGTGCCAAGCTATTTCTAGCACTTCTGCATTACACCCTCCTGCTCTGTTTTTAATAAGAAATAATAATAGCAAAAAATGCTGCCAGTTAGTGGCATCCAAAAAGTGGCTGTTGTACTCCATTTGTGCCCCACTAGTGCCAAGCTATTTACAGCACCTCTGCATTACAACCCCCTGCTCTGTTTTTAATAAGCTATAATAATAGCAAAAAATGCTGCCACTTAGTGGCATCCAAAAAGTGGCTGTTGTACTCCATTTGTGCCCCACTAGTGCCAAGCTATTTACAGCACCTCTGCATTACACCCTCCTGCTCTGTTTTTAATAAGCTATAATAATAGCAAAAAATGCTGCCAGTTAGTGGTATCCAAAAAGTGGCTGTTGTACTCCATTTGTGCCCCACTAGTGCCAAGCTATTTCTTGCACCTCTGCATTACACCCTCCTGCTCTGTTTTTAATAAGCTATAATAATAGCAAAAAATGCTGTCAGTTAGTGGCATCCAAAAAGTGGCTTTTGTACTCCATTTGTGCCCCACTGGTGCCAAGCTATTTACAGCACCTCTGCATTACACCCTCCTGCTCTTTTTTTAATAAGCTATAATAATAGCAAAAAATGCTGCCAGTTAGTGGCATCCAAAAAGTGGCTGTTGTACTCCATTTGTTCCCCACTAGTGCCAAGCTATTTCTAGCACCTCTGCATTACACCCTCCTGCTCTGTTTTTACTAAGCTATAATAATAGCAAAAAATGCTGCCAGTTAGTGGCATCCAAAAAGTGGCTGTTGTACTCCATTTGTTCCCCACTAGTGCCAAGCTACTTCTAGCACCTCTGCATTACACCCTCCTGCTCTGTTTTTAATAAGCTATAATAATAGCAAAAAATGCTGCCACTTAGTGGCATCCAAAAAGTGGCTGTTGTACTCCATTTGTGCCCCACTAGTGCCAAGCTATTTACAGCACCTCTACATTACACCCTCCTGCTCTGTTTTTAATAAGCTATAATAATAGCAAAAAATGCTGCCAGTTAGTGGTATCCAAAAAGTGGCTGTTGTACTCCATTTGTGCCCCACTAGTGCCAAGCTATTTCTTGCACCTCTGCATTACACCCTCGTGCTCTGTTTTTAATAAGCTATAATAATAGCAAAAAATGCTGTCAGTTAGTGGCATCCAAAAAGTGGCTTTTGTACTCCATTTGTGCCCCACTGGTGCCAAGCTATTTACAGCACCTCTGCATTACACCCTCCTGCTCTGTTTTTAATAAGCTATAATAATAGCAAAAAATGCTGCCAGTTAGTGGCATCCAAAAAGTGGCTGTTGTACTCCATTTGTTCCCCACTAGTGCCAAGCTATTTCTAGCACCTCTGCATTACACCCTCCTGCTCTGTTTTTAATAAGCTATAATAATAGCAAAAAATGCTGCCAGTTAGTGGATCCAAAAAGTGGCTGTTGTACTCCATTTGTGCCCCACTGGTGCCAAGCTATTTACAGCACCTCTGCATTACACCCTCCTGCTCTGTTTTTAATAAGCTATAATAAAAAAAAATGCTGCCAGTTAGTGGCATCCAAAAAGTGGCTGTTGTACTCCATTTGTGCCCCACTAGTGGCAAGCTATTTTTTGCACCTTTGCATTACACCCTCCTGCTCTGTTTTTAATAAGCTATAATAATAGCAAAAAATGCTGCCAGTTAGTGGCATCCAAAAAGTGGCTGTTGTACTCCATTTGTGCCCCACTGGTGCCAAGCTATTTACAGCACCTCTGCATTACACCCTCCTGCTCTGTTTTTAATAAGCTATAATAAAAAAATGCTACCAGTTAGTGGCATCCAAAAAGTGGCTGTTGTACTCCATTTGTGCCCCACTAGTGCCAAGCGATTTCTAGCACCTCTGCATTACACCCTCCTGCTCTGTTTTTAATAAGGTATAATAATAGCATAAAAATGCTGCCAGTTAGTTGCATCCAAAAAGTGGCTGTTGTACTCCATTTGTGCCCCACTAGTGCCAAGCTATTTCTAGCACCTCTGTAATACACCCTCCTGCTCTGTTTTTAATAAGCTATAATATTAGCAAAAAATGCTGCCACTTAGTGGCATCCAAAAAGTGGCTGTTGTACTCCATTTGTGCTCCACTGGTGCCAAGCTATTTACATCACCTCTGCATTACACCCTCCTGCTCTGTTTTTAACAAGCTATAATAATAATAGCAAAAAAAGCTGCCAGTTAGTGGCATCAAAAAAGTGGCTGTTGTACTCCATTTGTGCCCCACTAGTGCCAAGCTATTTCTAGCACCTCTGCATTACACCCTCCTGCTCTGTTTTTAATAAGCTATATTAATAGCAAAAAATGCTGCCAGATAGTGGCATCCAAAAAGTGGCTGTTGTACTCCATTTGTGCCCCACTAGTGCCAAGCTATTTCTAGCACCTTTGCATTATACCCTCCTGCTCTTTTTTAATAAGCTATAATAATAGCAAAAAAATGCTGCCAGTTAGTGGCATCCAAAAAGTGGCTGTTGTACTCCATTTGTGCCCCACTAGTGCCAAGCTATTTCTAGCACCTCTGCATTACACCCTCCTGCTCTGTTTTTAATAAGCTATAATAATAACAAAAAATGCTGCCAGTTAGTGGCATCCAAAAAGTGGCTGTTGTGCTCCATTTGTTCCCCACTAGTGCCAAGCTATTTCTAGCACCTCTGCATTACACCCTCCTGCTCTGTTTTTAATAAGCTATAATAATAGCAAAAAATGCTGCCAAGTAGGGGCATCCAAAAAGTGGCTGTTGTACTCCATTTTTGCCCCACTAGTGCCAACCTATTTCTAGCACCTCTGCATTACACCCTCCTGCTCTGTTTTTAATAAGCTATAATAATAGCAAAAAATGCTGCCAGTTAGTGGTATCCAAAAAGTGGCTGTTGTACTCCATTTGTGCCCCACTAGTGGCAAGCTATTTATTGCACCTCTGCATTACACCCTCCTGCTCTGTTTTTAATAAGCTATAATAATAGCAAAAAATGCTGCCACTTAGTGGCATCCAAAAAGTGGCTGTTGTACTACATTTGTGCCCCACTGGTGCCAAGCTATTTACAGCACCTCTGCATTACACCCTCCTGCTATGTTTTTAATAAGCTATAATATAAATAGCAAAAAATGCTGCCAGTTAGTGGCTTCCAAAAATTGGCTGTTGTACTCAATTTGTGCCCCACTGGTGCCAAGCTACTTCTAGCACCTCTGCATTACACCCTCTTGCTCTGTTTTTAATAAGCTATAATAATAGCAAAAAATGCTGCCAGTTAGTGGCATCCAAAAAGTGGCTGTTGTACTCAATTTGTGCCCCACTGGTGCCAAGCTATTTACAGCACCTCTGCATTACACCCTCCTGCTCTGTATTTAATAAGTTATAATATAAAAAAATGCTGCCAGTTAGTGGCAGACAAAAAGAGGCTGTTGCACTCCATTTGTGCCCCACTAGTGCCAAGCGATTTCTAGCACCTCTGCATTACACCCTCCTGCTCTGTTTTTAATAAGCTATAATAATAGCAAAAAATGCTGCCAGTTAGTGGCATCCAAAAAGTGGCTGTTGTACTACATTTGTGCCCCACTAGTGCCAAGCTTTTTCTAGCACTTCTGCATTACACCCTCCTGCTCTGTTTTTAATAAGAAATAATAATAGCAAAAAATGCTGCCATTTTGTGGCATCCAAAAAGTGGCTGTTGTACTCCATTTGTGCCCCACTAGTGCCAAGCTATTTCTAGCACCTCTGCATTACAACCCCCTGCTCTGTTTTTAATAAGCTATAATAATAGCAAAAAATGCTGCCACTTAGTGGCATCCAAAAAGTGGCTGTTGTACTCCATTTGTGCCCCACTAGTGCCAAGCTATTTACAGCACCTCTGCATTACACCCTCCTGCTCTGTTTTTAATAAGCTATAATAATAGCAAAAAATGCTGCCAGTTAGTGGTATCCAAAAAGTGGCCGTTGTACTCCATTTGTGCCCCAGTAGTGCCAAGCTATTTCTTGCACCTCTGCATTACACCCTCCTGCTCTGTTTTTAATAAGCTATAATAATAGCAAAAAATGCTGTCAGTTAGTGGCATCCAAAAAGTGGCTTTTGTACTCCATTTGTGCCCCACTGGTGCCAAGCTATTTATAGCACCTCTGCATTACACCCTCCTGCTCTGTTTTTAATAAGCTATAATAATAGCAAAAAATGCTGCCAGTTAGTGGCATCCAAAAAGTGGCTGTTGTACTCCATTTGTTCCCCACTAGTGCCAAGCTATTTCTAGCACCTCTGCATAACACCCTCCTGCTCTGTTTTTACTAAGCTATAATAATAGCAAAAAATGCTGCCAGTTAGTGGCATCCAAAAAGTGGCTGTTGTACTCCATTTGTTCCCCACTAGTGCCAAGCTACTTCTAGCACCTCTGCATTACACCCTCCTGCTCTGTTTTTAATAAGCTATAATAATAGCAAAAAATGCTGCCACTTAGTGGCATCCAAAAAGTGGCTGTTGTACTCCATTTGTGCCCCACTAGTGCCAAGCTATTTACAGCACCTCTACATTACACCCTCCTGCTCTGTTTTTAATAAGCTATAATAATAGCAAAAAATGCTGCCAGTTAGTGGTATCCAAAAAGTGGCTGTTGTACTCCATTTGTGCCCCACTAGTGTCAAGCTTTTTCTTGCACCTCTGCATTACACCCTCGTGCTCTGTTTTTAATAAGCTATAATAATAGCAAAAAATGCTGTCAGTTAGTGGCATCCAAAAAGTGGCTTTTGTACTCCATTTGTGCCCCACTGGTGCCAAGCTATTTACAGCACATCTGCATTACACCCTCCTGCTATGTTTTTAATAAGCTATAATAATAGCAAAAAATGCTGCCAGTTAGTGGCATCCAAAAAGTGGCTGTTGTACTCCATTTGTTCCCCACTAGTGCCAAGCTATTTCTAGCACCTCTGCATTACACCCTCCTGCTCTGTTTTTACTAAGCTATAATAATAGCAAAAAATGCTGCCAGTTAGTGGCATCCAAAAAGTGGCTGTTGTACTCCATTTGTTCCCCACTAGTGCCAAGCTACTTCTAGCACCTCTGCATTACACCCTCCTGCTCTGTTTTTAATAAGCTATAATAATAGCAAAAAATGCTGCCACTTAGTGGCATCCAAAAAGTGGCTGTTGTACTCCATTTGTGCCCCACTAGTGCCAAGCTATTTACAGCACCTCTACATTACACCCTCCTGCTCTGTTTTTAATAAGCTATAATAATAGCAAAAAATGCTGCCAGTTAGTGGTATCCAAAAAGTGGCTGTTGTACTCCATTTGTGCCCCACTAGTGCCAAGCTATTTTTTGCACCTCTGCATTACACCCTCGTGCTCTGTTTTTAATAAGCTATAATAATAGCAAAAAATGCTGTCAGTTAGTGGCATCCAAAAAGTGGCTTTTGTACTCCATTTGTGCCCCACTGGTGCCAAGCTATTTACAGCACCTCTGCATTACACCCTCCTGCTCTGTTTTTAATAAGCTATAATAATAGCAAAAATGCTGCCAGTTAGTGGCATCCAAAAAGTGGCTGTTGTACTCCATTTGTTCCCCACTAGTGCCAAGCTATTTCTAGCACCTCTGCTTTACACCCTCCTGCTCTGTTTTTAATAAGCTATAATAATAGCAAAAAATGCTGCCAGTTAGTGGATCCAAAAAGTGGCTGTTGTACTCCATTTGTGCCCCACTGGTGCCAAGCTATTTACAGCACCTCTGCATTACACCCTCCTGCTCTGTTTTTAATAAGCTATAATAAAAAAAAATGCTGCCAGTTAGTGGCATCCAAAAAGTGGCTGTTGTACTCCATTTGTGCCCCACTAGTGGCAAGCTATTTTTTGCACCTCTGCATTACACCCTCCTGCTCTGTTTTTAATAAGCTATAATAATAGCAAAAAATGCTGCCAGTTAGTGGCATCCAAAAAGTGGCTGTTGTACTCCATTTGTGCCCCACTGGTGCCAAGCTATTTACAGCACCTCTGCATTACACCCTCCTGCTCTGTTTTTAATAAGCTATAATAAAAAAATGCTACCAGTTAGTGGCATCCAAAAAGTGGCTGTTGTACTCCATTTGTGCCCCACTAGTGCCAAGCGATTTCTAGCACCTCTGCATTACACCCTCCTGCTCTGTTTTTAATAAGGTATAATAATAGCATAAAAATGCTGCCAGTTAGTTGCATCCAAAAAGTGGCTGTTGTACTCCATTTGTGCCCCAATAGTGCCAAGCTATTTCTAGCACCTCTGTAATACACCCTCCTGCTCTGTTTTTAATAAGCTATAATATTAGCAAAAAATGCTGCCACTTAGTGGCATCCAAAAAGTGGCTGTTGTACTCCATTTGTGCTCCACTGGTGCCAAGCTATTTACATCACCTCTGCATTACACCCTCCTGCTCTGTTTTTAACAAGCTATAATAATAATAGCAAAAAAAGCTGCCAGTTAGTGGCATCAAAAAAGTGGCTGTTGTACTCCATTTGTGCCCCACTAGTGCCAAGCTATTTCTAGCACCTCTGCATTACACCCTCCTGCTCTGTTTTTAATAAGCTATATTAATAGCAAAAAATGCTGCCAGATAGTGGCATCCAAAAAGTGGCTGTTGTACTCCATTTGTGCCCCACTAGTGCCAAGCTATTTCTAGCACCTTTGCATTATACCCTCCTGCTCTTTTTTTAATAAGCTATAATAATAGCAAAAAAATGCTGCCAGTTAGTGGCATCCAAAAAGTGGCTGTTGTACTCCATTTGTGCCCCACTAGTGCCAAGCTATTTCTAGCACCTCTGCATTACACCCTCCTGCTCTGTTTTTAATAAGCTATAATATTAGCAAAAAATGCTGCCAGTTAGTGGCATCCAAAAAGTGACTGTTGTACTCCATTTGTGCCCCACTGGTGCCAAGCTATGTATAGCACCTCTGCATTACACCCTCCTGCTCTGTTTTTAATAAGCTATAATAATAACAAAAAATGCTGCCAGTTAGTGGCATCCAAAAAGTGGCTGTTGTGCTCCATTTGTTCCCCACTAGTGCCAAGCTATTTCTAGCACCTCTGCATTACACCCTCCTGCTCTGTTTTTAATAAGCTATAATAATAGCAAAAAATGCTGCCAAGTAGTGGCATCCAAAAAGTGGCTGTTGTACTCCATTTGTGCCCCACTAGTGCCAACCTATTTGTAGCACCTCTGCATTACACCCTCCTGCTCTGTTTTTAATAAGCTATAATAATAGCAAAAAATGCTGCCAGTTAGTGGTATCCAAAAAGTGGCTGTTGTACTCCATTTGTGCCCCACTAGTGGCAAGCTATTTTTTGCACCTCTGCATTACACCCTCCTGCTCTGTTTTTAATAAGCTATAATAATAGCAAAAAATGCTGCCACTTAGTGGCATCCAAAAAGTGGCTGTTGTACTACATTTGTGCCCCACTGGTGCCAAGCTATTTACAGCACCTCTGCATTACACCCTCCTGCTATGTTTTTAATAAGCTATAATATAAATAGCAAAAAATGCTGCCAGTTAGTGGCATCCAAAAATTGGCTGTTGTACTCAATTTGTGCCCCACTGGTGCCAAGCTATTTCTAGCACCTCTGCATTACACCCTCTTGCTCTGTTTTTAATAAGCTATAATAATAGCAAAAAATTCTGCCAGTTAGTGGCATCCAAAAAGTGGCTGTTGTACTCAATTTGTGCCCCACTGGTGCCAAGCTATTTACAGCACCTCTGCATTACACCCTCCTGCTCTGTTTTTAATAAGTTATAATATAAAAAAATGCTGCCAGTTAGTGGCATCCAAAAAGAGGCTGTTGCACTCCATTTGTGCCCCACTAGTGCCAAGCGATTTCTAGCACCTCTGCATTACACCCTCCTGCTCTGTTTTTAATAAGCTATAATAATAGCAAAAAATGCTGCCAGTTAGTGGCATCCAAAAAGTGGCTGTTGTACTACATTTGTGCCCCACTAGTGCCAAGCTATTTCTAGCACTTCTGCATTACACCCTCCTGCTCTGTTTTTAATAAGAAATAATAATAGCAAAAAATGCTGCCAGTTAGTGGCATCCAAAAAGTGGCTGTTGTACTCCATTTGTGCCCCACTAGTGCCAAGCTATTTCTAGCACCTCTGCATTACAACCCCCTGCTCTGTTTTTAATAAGCTATAATAATAGCAAAAAATGCTGCCACTTAGTGTCATCCAAAAAGTGGCTGTTGTACTCCATTTGTGCCCCACTAGTGCCAAGCTATTTACAGCACCTCTGCATTACACCCTCCTGCTCTGTTTTTAATAAGCTATAATAATAGCAAAAAATGCTGCCAGTTAGTGGTATCCAAAAAGTGTCTGTTGTACTCCATTTGTGCCCCACTAGTGCCAAGCTATTTCTTGCACCTCTGCATTACACCCTCCTGCTCTGTTTTTAATAAGCTATAATAATAGCAAAAAATGCTGCCAGTTAGTGGCATCCAAAAAGTGGCTGTTGTACTCCATTTGTTCCCCACTAGTGCCAAGCTACTTCTAGCACCTCTGCATTACACCCTCCTGCTCTGTTTTTAATAAGCTATAATAATAGCAAAAAATGCTGCCACTTAGTGGCATCCAAAAAGTGGCTGTTGTACTCCATTTGTGCCCCACTAGTGCCAAGCTATTTACAGCACCTCTACATTACACCCTCCTGCTCTGTTTTTAATAAGCTATAATAATAGCAAAAAATGCTGCCAGTTAGTGGTATCCAAAAAGTGGCTGTTGTACTCCATTTGTGCCCCACTAGTGCCAAGCTATTTCTTGCACCTCTGCATTACACCCTCGTGCTCTGTTTTTAATAAGCTATAATAATAGCAAAAAATGCTGTCAGTTAGTGGCATCCAAAAAGTGGCTTTTGTACTCCATTTGTGCCCCACTGGTGCCAAGCTATTTACAGCACCTCTGCATTACACCCTCCTGCTCTGTTTTTAATAAGCTATAATAATAGCAAAAAATGCTGCCAGTTAGTGGCATCCAAAAAGTGGCTGTTGTACTCCATTTGTTCCCCACTAGTGCCAAGCTATTTCTAGCACCTCTGCATTACACCCTCCTGCTCTGTTTTTAATAAGCTATAATAATAGCAAAAAATGCTGCCAGTTAGTGGATCCAAAAAGTGGCTGTTGTACTCCATTTGTGCCCCACTGGTGCCAAGCTATTTACAGCACCTCTGCATTACACCCTCCTGCTCTGTTTTTAATAAGCTATAATAAAAAAAAATGCTGCCAGTTAGTGGCATCCAAAAAGTGGCTGTTGTACTCCATTTGTGCCCCACTAGTGCCAAGCGATTTCTAGCACCTCTGCATTACACCCTCGTGCTCTGTTTTTAATAAGCTATAATAATAGAGAAAAATGCTGTCAGTTAGTGGCATCCAAAAAGTGGCTTTTGTACTCCATTTGTGCCCAACTGGTGCCAAGCTATTTACAGCACCTCTGCATTACACCCTCCTGCTCTGTTTTTAATAAGCTATAATAATAGCAAAAAATGCTGCCAGTTAGTGGTATCCAAAAAGTGGCTGTTGTACTCCATTTGTGCCCCACTAGTGCCAAGCTATTTCTAGCACCTCTGCATTACACCCTCGTGCTCTGTTTTTAATAAGCTATAATAATAGAGAAAAATGCTGTCAGTTAGTGGCATCCAAAAAGTGGCTTTTATACTCCATTTGTGCCCCACTGGTGCCAAGCTATTTACAGCACCTCTGCATTACACCCTCCTGCTCTGTTTTTAATAAGCTATAATAATAGCAAAAAATGCTGCCAGTTAGTGGTATCCAAAAAGTGGCTGTTGTACTCCATTTGTGCCCCACTAGTGGCAAGCTATTTTTTGCACCTCTTCATTACACCCTCCTGCTCTGTTTTTAATAAGCTATAATAATAGCAAAAAATGCTGCCAGTTAGTGGCATCCAAAAAGTGGCTGTTGTACTCCATTTGTGCCCCACTGGTGCCAAGCTATTTACAGCACCTCTGCATTACACCCTCCTGCTCTGTTTTTAATAAGCTATAATAAAAAAAAATGCTACCAGTTAGTGGCATCCAAAAAGTGGCTGTTGTACTCCATTTGTGCCCCACTAGTGCCAAGCGATTTCTAGCACCTCTGCATTACACCCTCCTGCTCTGTTTTTAATAAGGTATAATAATAGCATAAAAATGCTGCCAGTTAGTTACATCCAAAAAGTGGCTGTTGTACTCCATTTGTGCCCCACTAGTGCCAAGCTATTTCTAGCACCTCTGTATTACACCTCCCTGCTCTGTTTTTAATAAGCTATAATATTAGCAAAAAATGCTGCCACTTAGTGGCATCCAAAAAGTGGCTGTTGTACTCCATTTGTGCTCCACTGGTGCCAAGCTATTTACACCACCTCTGCATTACACCCTCCTGCTCTGTTTTTAACAAGCTATAATAATAATAGCAAAAAAAGCTGCCAGTTAGTGGCATCAAAAAAGAGGCTGTTGTACTCCATTTGTGCCCCATTAGTGCCAAGCTATTTCTAGCACCTCTGCATTACACCCTCCTGCTCTGTTTTTAATAAGCTATAATAATAGCAAAAAATGCTGCCAGTTAGTGGCATCCAAAAAGTGGCTGTTGTACTCCATTTGTGCCCCACTAGTGCCAAGCTATTTCTAGCACCTCTGCATTACACCCTCCTGCTCTGTTTTTAATAAGCTATAATAATAACAAAAAATGCTGCCAGTTAGTGGCATCCAAAAAGTGGCTGTTGTGCTCCATTTGTTCCCCACTAGTGCCAAGCTATTTCTAGCACCTCTGCATTACACCCTCCTGCTCTGTTTTTAATAAGCTATAATAATAGCAAAAAATGCTGCCAAGTAGTGGCATCCAAAAAGTGGCTGTTGTACTCCATTTGTGCCCCACTAGTGCCAACCTATTTCTAGCACCTCTGCATTACACCCTCCTGCTCTGTTTTTAATAAGCTATATTAATAGCAACAAATGCTGCCAGTTTGTGGCATCCAAAAAGTGGCTGTTGTACTCCATTTGTGCCCCACTAGTGCCAAGCTATTTCTAGCACCTCTGCATTACACCCTCCTGCTCTGTTTTTATCAAGCTATAATAATAGCAAAAAATGCTGCCAGTTAGTGGCATCTAAAAAGTGGCTGTTGTACTCCATTTGTGCCCCACTAGTGCCAAGCTATTTCTAGCACCTCTGCATTACACCCTCCTGCTTTGTTTTTAATAAGCTATAATAATAGCAAAAAATGCTGCCACTTAGTGGCATCCAAAAAGTGGCTGTTGTACTACATTTGTGCCCCACTGGTGCCAAGCTATTTACAGCACCTCTGCATTACACCCTCCTGCTATGTTTTTAATAAGCTATAATATAAATAGCAAAAAATGCTGCCAGTTAGTGGCATCCAAAAATTGGCTGTTGTACTCCATTTGTGCATCACTAGTGCCAAGCTATTTCTAGCACCTCTGCATTACACCCTCCTGCTCTGTTTTTAATAAGCTATAATAATAGCAAAAAATGCTGCCAGTTAGTGGCATCCAAAAATTGGCTGTTGTACTCCATTTGTGCCCCACTAGTGCCAAGCGATTTCTAGCACCTCTGCATTACACCCTCCTGCTCTGTTTTTAATAAGCTATAATAATAGCAAAAAATGCTGCCAGTTAGTGGCATCCAAAAAGTGGCTGTTGTACTCCATTTGTGCCCCACTAGTGCCAAGCTATTTCTAGCACTTCTGCATTACACCCTCCTGCTCTGTTTTTAATAAGAAATAATAATAGCAAAAAATGCTGCCAGTTAGTGGCATCCAAAAAGTGGCTGTTGTACTCCATTTGTGCCCCACTAGTGCCAAGCTATTTACAGCACCTCTGCATTACACCCTCCTGCTCTGTTTTTAATAAGCTATAATAATAGCAAAAAATGCTGCCAGTTAGTGGTATCCAAAAAGTGTCTGTTGTACTCCATTTGTGCCCCACTAGTGCCAAGCTATTTCTTGCACCTCTGCATTACACCCTCCTGCTCTGTTTTTAATAAGCTATAATAATAGCAAAAAATGCTGTCAGTTAGTGGCATCCAAAAAGTGGCTTTTGTACTCCATTTGTGCCCCACTGTTGCCAAGCTATTTACAGCATCTCTGCATTACACCCTCCTGCTCTGTTTTTAATAAGCTATAATAATAGCAAAAAATGCTGCCAGTTAGTGGCATCCAAAAAGTGGCTGTTGTACTCCATTTGTTCCCCACTAGTGCCAAGCTATTTCTAGCACCTCTGCATTACACCCTCCTGCTCTGTTTTTACTAAGCTATAATAATAGCAAAAAATGCTGCCAGTTAGTGGCATCCAAAAAGTGGCTGTTGTACTCCATTTGTTCCCCACTAGTGCCAAGCTACTTCTAGCACCTCTGCATTACACCCTCCTGCTCTGTTTTTAATAAGCTATAATAATAGCAAAAAATGCTGCCACTTAGTGGCATCCAAAAAGTGGCTGTTGTACTCCATTTGTGCCCCACTAGTGCCAAGCTATTTACAGCACCTCTACATTACACCCTCCTGCTCTGTTTTTAATAAGCTATAATAATAGCAAAAAATGCTGCCAGTTAGTGGTATCCAAAAAGTGGCTGTTGTACTCCATTTGTGCCCCACTAGTGCCAAGCTATTTCTTGCACCTCTGCATTACACCCTCGTGCTCTGTTTTTAATAAGCTATAATAATAGCAAAAAATGCTGTCAGTTAGTGGCATCCAAAAAGTGGCTTTTGTACTCCATTTGTGCCCCACTGGTGCCAAGCTATTTACAGCACCTCTGCATTACACCCTCCTGCTCTGTTTTTAATAAGCTATAATAATAGCAAAAAATGCTGCCAGTTAGTGGCATCCAAAAAGTGGCTGTTGTACTCCATTTGTTCCCCACTAGTGCCAAGCTATTTCTAGCACCTCTGCATTACACCCTCCTGCTCTGTTTTTACTAAGCTATAATAATAGCAAAAAATGCTGCCAGTTAGTGGCATCCAAAAAGTGGCTGTTGTACTCCATTTGTTCCCCACTAGTGCCAAGCTACTTCTAGCACCTCTGCATTACACCCTCCTGCTCTGTTTTTAATAAGCTATAATAATAGCAAAAAATGCTGCCACTTAGTGGCATCCAAAAAGTGGCTGTTGTACTCCATTTGTGCCCCACTAGTGCCAAGCTATTTACAGCACCTCTACATTACACCCTCCTGCTCTGTTTTTAATAAGCTATAATAATAGCAAAAAATGCTGCCAGTTAGTGGTATCCAAAAAGTGGCTGTTGTACTCCATTTGTGCCCCACTAGTGCCAAGCTATTTCTTGCACCTCTGCATTACACCCTCGTGCTCTGTTTTTAATAAGCTATAATAATAGCAAAAAATGCTGTCAGTTAGTGGCATCCAAAAAGTGGCTTTTGTACTCCATTTGTGCCCCACTGGTGCCAAGCTATTTACAGCACCTCTGCATTACACCCTCCTGCTCTGTTTTTAATAAGCTATAATAATAGCAAAAAATGCTGCCAGTTAGTGGCATCCAAAAAGTGGCTGTTGTACTCCATTTGTTCCCCACTAGTGCCAAGCTATTTCTAGCACCTCTGCATTACACCCTCCTGCTCTGTTTTTAATAAGCTATAATAATAGCAAAAAATGCTGCCAGTTAGTGGATCCAAAAAGTGGCTGTTGTACTCCATTTGTGCCCCACTGGTGCCAAGCTATTTACAGCACCTCTGCATTACACCCTCCTGCTCTGTTTTTAATAAGCTATAATAAAAAAAAATGCTGCCAGTTAGTGGCATCCAAAAAGTGGCTGTTGTACTCCATTTGTGCCCCACTAGTGCCAAGCGATTTCTAGCACCTCTGCATTACACCCTCGTGCTCTGTTTTTAATAAGCTATAATAATAGAGAAAAATGCTGTCAGTTAGTGGCATCCAAAAAGTGGCTTTTGTACTCCATTTGTGCCCAACTGGTGCCAAGCTATTTACAGCACCTCTGCATTACACCCTCCTGCTCTGTTTTTAATAAGCTATAATAATAGCAAAAAATGCTGCCAGTTAGTGGTATCCAAAAAGTGGCTGTTGTACTCCGTTTGTGCCCCACTAGTGCCAAGCTATTTCTAGCACCTCTGCTTTACACCCTCGTGCTCTGTTTTTAATAAGCTATAATAATAGAGAAAAATGCTGTCAGTTAGTGGCATCCAAAAAGTGGCTTTTGTACTCCATTTGTGCCCCACTGGTGCCAAGCTATTTACAGCACCTCTGCATTACACCCTCCTGCTCTGTTTTTAATAAGCTATAATAATAGCAAAAAATGCTGCCAGTTAGTGGTATCCAAAAAGTGGCTGTTGTACTCCATTTGTGCCCCACTAGTGGCAAGCTATTTTTTGCACCTCTTCATTACAGCCTCCTGCTCTGTTTTTAATAATCTATAATAATAGCAAAAAATGCTGCCAGTTAGTGGCATCCAAAAAGTGGCTGTTGTACTCCATTTGTGCCCCACTGGTGCCAAGCTATTTACAGCACCTCTGCATTACACCCTCCTGCTCTGTTTTTAATAAGCTATAATAAAAAAAAATGCTACCAGTTAGTGGCATCCAAAAAGTGGCTGTTGTACTCCATTTGTGCCCCACTAGTGCCAAGCGATTTCTAGCACCTCTGCATTACACCCTCCTGCTCTGTTTTTAATAAGGTATAATAATAGCATAAAAATGCTGCCAGTTAGTTACATCCAAAAAGTGGCTGTTGTACTCCATTTGTGCCCCACTAGTGCCAAGCTATTTCTAGCACCTCTGTATTACACCTCCCTGCTCTGTTTTTAATAAGCTATAATATTAGCAAAAAATGCTGCCACTTAGTGGCATCCAAAAAGTGGCTGTTGTACTCCATTTGTGCTCCACTGGTGTCAAGCTATTTACACCACCTCTGCATTACACCCTCCTGCTCTGTTTTTAACAAGCTATAATAATAATAGCAAAAAAAGCTGCCAGTTAGTGGCATCAAAAAA
Source organism: Anomaloglossus baeobatrachus (assembly GCF_048569485.1). Taxonomy (NCBI): domain Eukaryota; kingdom Metazoa; phylum Chordata; class Amphibia; order Anura; family Aromobatidae; genus Anomaloglossus; species Anomaloglossus baeobatrachus. Next base: position 165,606,989 of record NC_134359.1, read on the forward strand.
GTGGCTGTTGTACTCCATTTGTGCCTCACTAGTGGCAAGCTATTTTTTGCACCTCTTCATTACACCCTCCTGCTCTGTTTTTAATAAGCTATAATAATAGCAAAAAATGCTGCCAGTTAGTGGCATCCAAAAAGTGGCTGTTGTACTCCATTTGTTCCCCACTAGTGCCAAGCTATTTCTAGCACCTCTGCATTACACCCTCCTGCTCTGTTTTTAATAAGCTATAATAATAGCAAAAAATGCTGCCAGTTAGTGGATCCAAAAAGTGGCTGTTGTACTCCATTTGTGCCCCACTGGTGCCAAGCTATTTACAGCACCTCTGCATTACACCCTCCTGCTCTGTTTTTAATAAGCTATAATAAAAAAAAATGCTGCCAGTTAGTGGCATCCAAAAAGTGGCTGTTGTACTCCATTTGTGCCCCACTAGTGCCAAGCGATTTCTAGCACCTCTGCATTACACCCTCGTGCTCTGTTTTTAATAAGCTATAATAATAGAGAAAAATGCTGTCAGTTAGTGGCATCCAAAAAGTGGCTTTTGTACTCCATTTGTGCCCAACTGGTGCCAAGCTATTTACAGCACCTCTGCATTACACCCTCCTGCTCTGTTTTTAATAAGCTATAATAATAGCAAAAAATGCTGCCAGTTAGTGGTATCCAAAAAGTGGCTGTTGTACTCCGTTTGTGCCCCACTAGTGCCAAGCTATTTCTAGCACCTCTGCTTTACACCCTCGTGCTCTGTTTTTAATAAGCTATAATAATAGAGAAAAATGCTGTCAGTTAGTGGCATCCAAAAAGTGGCTTTTGTACTCCATTTGTGCCCCACTGGTGCCAAGCTATTTACAGCACCTCTGCATTACACCCTCCTGCTCTGTTTTTAATAAGCTATAATAATAGCAAAACATGCTGCCAGTTAGTGGTATCCAAAAAGTGGCTGTTGTACTCCATTTGTGCCCCACTAGTGGCAAGCTATTTTTTGCACCTCTTCATTACAGCCTCCTGCTCTGTTTTTAATAATCTATAATAATAGCAAAAAATGCTGCCAGTTAGTGGCATCCAAAAAGTGGCTGTTGTACTCCATTTGTGCCCCACTGGTGCCAAGCTATTTACAGCACCTCTGCATTACACCCTCCTGCTCTGTTTTTAATAAGCTATAATAAAAAAAAATGCTACCAGTTAGTGGCATCCAAAAAGTGGCTGTTGTACTCCATTTGTGCCCCACTAGTGCCAAGCGATTTCTAGCACCTCTGCATTACACCCTCCTGCTCTGTTTTTAATAAGGTATAATAATAGCATAAAAATGCTGCCAGTTAGTTACATCCAAAAAGTGGCTGTTGTACTCCATTTGTGCCCCACTAGTGCCAAGCTATTTCTAGCACCTCTGTATTACACCTCCCTGCTCTGTTTTTAATAAGCTATAATATTAGCAAAAAATGCTGCCACTTAGTGGCATCCAAAAAGTGGCTGTTGTACTCCATTTGTGCTCCACTGGTGTCAAGCTATTTACACCACCTCTGCATTACACCCTCCTGCTCTGTTTTTAACAAGCTATAATAATAATAGCAAAAAAAGCTGCCAGTTAGTGGCATCAAAAAAGTGGCTGTTGTACTCCATTTGTGCCTCACTAGTGGCAAGCTATTTTTTGCACCTCTTCATTACACCCTCCTGCTCTGTTTTTAATAAGCTATAATAATAGCAAAAAATGCTGCCAGTTAGTGGCATCCAAAAAGTGGCTGTTGTACTCCATTTGTGCCCCACTGGTGCCAAGCTATTTACAGCACCTCTGCATTACACCCTCCTGCTCTGTTTTTAATAAGCTATAATAAAAAAAAATGCTACCAGTTAGTGGCATCCAAAAAGTGGCTGTTGTACTCCATTTGTGCCCCACTAGTGCCAAGCGATTTCTAGCACCTCTGCATTACACCCTCCTGCTCTGTTTTTAATAAGGTATAATAATAGCATAAAAATGCTGCCAGTTAGTTACATCCAAAAAGTGGCTGTTGTACTCCATTTGTGCCCCACTAGTGCCAAGCTATTTCTAGCACCTCTGTATTACACCTCCCTGCTCTGTTTTTAATAAGCTATAATATTAGCAAAAAATGCTGCCACTTAGTGGCATCCAAAAAGTGGCTGTTGTACTCCATTTGTGCTCCACTGGTGCCAAGCTATTTACACCACCTCTGCATTACACCCTCCTGCTCTGTTTTTAACAAGCTATAATAATAATAGCAAAAAAAGCTGCCAGTTAGTGGCATCAAAAAAGTGGCTGTTGTACTCCATTTGTGCCCCATTAGTGCCAAGCTATTTCTAGCACCTCTGCATTACACCCTCCTGCTCTGTTTTTAATAAGCTATAATAATAGCAAAAAATGCTGCCAGTTAGTGGCATCCAAAAAGTGGCTGTTGTACTCCATTTGTGCCCCACTAGTGCCAAGCTATTTATAGCACCTCTGCATTACACCCTCCTGCTCTGTTTTTAATAAGCTATAATAATAACAAAAAATGCTGCCAGTTAGTGGCATCCAAAAAGTGGCTGTTGTGCTCCATTTGTTCCCCACTAGTGCCAAGCTATTTCTAGCACCTCTGCATTACACCCTCCTGCTCTGTTTTTAATAAGCTATAATAATAGCAAAAAATGCTGCCAAGTAGTGGCATCCAAAAAGTGGCTGTTGTACTCCATTTGTGCCCCACTAGTGCCAACCTATTTCTAGCACCTCTGCATTACACCCTCCTGCTCTGTTTTTAATAAGCTATATTAATAGCAACAAATGCTGCCAGTTAGTGGCATCCAAAAAGTGGCTGTTGTACTCCATTTGTGCCCCACTAGTGCCAAGCTATTTCTAGCACCTCTGCATTACACCCTCCTGCTCTGTTTTTATCAAGCTATAATAATAGCAAAAAATGCTGCCAGTTAGTGGCATCTAAAAAGTGGCTGTTGTACTCCATTTGTGCCCCACTAGTGCCAAGCTATTTCTAGCACCTCTGCATTACACCCTCCTGCTTTGTTTTTAATAAGCTATAATAATAGCAAAAAATGCTGCCACTTAGTGGCATCCAAAAAGTGGCTGTTGTACTACATTTGTGCCCCACTGGTGCCAAGCTATTTACAGCACCTCTGCATTACACCCTCCTGCTATGTTTTTAATAAGCTATAATATAAATAGCAAAAAATGCTGCCAGTTAGTGGCATCCAAAAATTGGCTGTTGTACTCCATTTGTGCATCACTAGTGCCAAGCTATTTCTAGCACCTCTGCATTACACCCTCCTGCTCTGTTTTTAATAAGCTATAATAATAGCAAAAAATGCTGCCAGTTAGTGGCATCCAAAAATTGGCTGTTGTACTCCATTTGTGCCCCACTAGTGCCAAGCGATTTCTAGCACCTCTGCATTACACCCTCCTGCTCTGTTTTTAATAAGCTATAATAATAGCAAAAAATGCTGCCAGTTAGTGGCATCCAAAAAGTGGCTGTTGTACTCCATTTGTGCCCCACTAGTGCCAAGCTATTTCTAGCACTTCTGCATTACACCCTCCTGCTCTGTTTTTAATAAGAAATAATAATAGCAAAAAATGCTGCCAGTTAGTGGCATCCAAAAAGTGGCTGTTGTACTCCATTTGTGCCCCATTAGTGCCAAGCTATTTCTAGCACCTCTGCATTACACCCTCCTGCTCTGTTTTTAATAAGCTATAATAATAGCAAAAAATGCTGCCACTTAGTGGCATCCAAAAAGTGGCTGTTGTACTCCATTTGTGCCCCACTAGTGCCAAGCTATTTACAGCACCTCTGCATTACACCCTCCTGCTCTGTTTTTAATAAGCTATAATAATAGCAAAAAATGCTGCCAGTTAGTGGTATCCAAAAAGTGGCTGTTGTACTCCATTTGTGCCCCACTAGTGCCAAGCTATTTCTTGCACCTCTGCATTACACCCTCCTGCTCTGTTTTTAATAAGCTATAATAATAGCAAAAAATGCTGTCAGTTAGTGGCATCCAAAAAGTGGCTTTTGTACTCCATTTGTGCCCCACTGGTGCCAAGCTATTTACAGCACCTCTGCATTACACCCTCCTGCTCTGTTTTTAATAAGCTATAATAATAGCAAAAAATGCTGCCAGTTAGTGGCATCCAAAAAGTGGCTGTTGAACTCCATTTGTTCCCCACTAGTGCCAAGCTATTTCTAGCACCTCTGCATTACACCCTCCTGCTCTGTTTTTAATAGCTATAATAATAGCAAAAAATGCTGGCAGTTAGTGGCATCCAAAAAGTGGCTTTTGTACTCCATTTGTTCCCCACTAGTGCCAAGCTATTTCTAGCACCTCTGCATTACACCCTCCTGCTCTGTTTTTAATAAGCTATAATAATAGCAAAAAATGCTGCCACTTAGTGGCATCCAAAAAGTGGCTGTTGTACTCCATTTGTGCCCCACTAGTGCCAAGCTATTTACAGCACCTCTACATTACACCCTCCTGCTCTGTTTTGAATAAGCTATAATAATAGCAAAAAATGCTGCCAGTTAGTGGTATCCAAAAAGTGGCTGTTGTACTCCATTTGTGCCCCACTAGTGCCAAGCTATTTCTTGCACCTCTGCATTACACCCTCGTGCTCTGTTTTTAATAAGCTATAATAATAGCAAAAAATGCTGTCAGTTAGTGGCATCCAAAAAGTGGCTTTTGTACTCCATTTGTGCCCCACTGGTGCCAAGCTATTTACAGCACCTCTGCATTACACCCTCCTGCTCTGTTTTTAATAAGCTATAATAATAGCAAAAAATGCTGCCAGTTAGTGGCATCCAAAAAGTGGCTGTTGTACTCCATTTGTTCCCCACTAGTGCCAAGCTATTTCTAGCACCTCTGCATTACACCCTCCTGCTCTGTTTTTACTAAGCTATAATAATAGCAAAAAATGCTGCCAGTTAGTGGCATCCAAAAAGTGGCTGTTGTACTCCATTTGTTCCCCACTAGTGCCAAGCTACTTCTAGCACCTCTGCATTACACCCTCCTGCTCTGTTTTTAATAAGCTATAATAATAGCAAAAAATGCTGCCAGTTAGTGGTATCCAAAAAGTGGCTGTTGTACTCCATTTGCGCCCCACTAGTGCCAAGCTATTTCTTGCACCTCTGCATTACACCCTCCTGCTCTGTTTTTAATAAGCTATAATAATAGCAAAAAATGCTGTCAGTTAGTGGCATCCAAAAAGTGGCTTTTGTACTCCATTTGTGCCCCACTGGTGCCAAGCTATTTACAGCACCTCTGCATTACACCCTCCTGCTCTGTTTTTAATAAGCTATAATAATAGCAAAAAATGCTGCCAGTTAGTGGCATCCAAAAAGTGGCTGTTGTACTCCATTTGTTCCCCACTAGTGCCAAGCTATTTCTAGCACCTCTGCATTACACCCTCTTGCTCTGTTTTTAATAGCTATAATAATAGCAAAAAATGCTGGCAGTTAGTGGCATCCAAAAAGTGGCTTTTGTACTCCATTTGTTCCCCACTAGTGCCAAGCTATTTCTAGCACCTCTGCATTACACCCTCCTGCTCTGTTTTTAATAAGCTATAATAATAGCAAAAAATGCTGGCAGTTAGTGGCATCCAAAAAGTGGCTTTTGTACTCCATTTGTTCCCCACTAGTGCCAAGCTATTTCTAGCACCTCTGCATTACACCCTCCTGCTCTGTTTTTAATAAGCTATAATAATAGCAAAAAATGCTGCCAGTTAGTGGTATCCAAAAAGTGGCTGTTGTACTCCATTTGTGCCCCACTAGTGCCAAGCTATTTACAGCACCTCTACATTACACCCTCCTGCTCTGTTTTTAATAAGCTATAATAATAGCAAAAAATGCTGCCAGTTAGTGGTATCCAAAAAGTGGCTGTTGTACTCCATTTGTGCCCCACTAGTGCCAAGCTATTTCTTGCACCTCTGCATTACACCTTCGTGCTCTGTTTTTAATAAGCTATAATAATAGCAAAAAATGCTGCCAGTTAGTGGCATCCAAAAAGTGGCTGTTGTACTCCATTTGTTCCCCACTAGTGCCAAGCTATTTCTAGCACCTCTGCATTACACCCTCCTGCTCTGTTTTTAATAAGCTATAATAATAGCAAAAAATGCTGCCAGTTAGTGGATCCAAAAAGTGGCTGTTGTACTCCATTTGTGCCCCACTGGTGCCAAGCTATTTACAGCACCTCTGCATTACACCCTCCTGCTCTGTTTTTAATAAGCTATAATAAAAAAATGCTGCCAGTTAGTGGCATCCAAAAAGTGGCTGTTGTACTCCATTTGTGCCCCACTAGTGCCAAGCGATTTCTAGCACCTCTGCATTACACCCTCCTGCTCTGTCTTTAATAAGGTATAATAATAGCATAAAAATGCTGCCAGTTAGTTGCATCCAAAAAGTGGCTGTTGTACTCCATTTGTGCCCCACTAGTGCCAAGCTATTTCTAGCACCTCTGCATTACACCCTCGTGCTCTGTTTTTAATAAGCTATAATAATAGAGAAAAATGCTGTCAGTTAGTGGCATCCAAAAAGTGGCTTTTGTACTCCATTTGTGCCCCACTGGTGCCAAGCTATTTACAGCACCTCTGCATTACACCCTCCTGCTCTGTTTTTAATAAGCTATAATAATAGCAAAAAATGCTGCCAGTTAGTGGTATCCAAAAAGTGGCTGTTGTACTCCATTTGTGCCCCACTAGTGGCAAGCTATGTTTTTGCACCTCTGCATTACACCCTCCTGCTCTGTTTTTAATAAGCTATAATAATAGCAAAAAATGCTGCCAGTTAGTGGCATCCAAAAAGTGGCTGTTGTACTCCATTTGTGCCCCACTGGTGCCAAGCTATTTACAGCACCTCTGCATTACACCCTCCTGCTCTGTTTTTAATAAGCTATAATAAAAAAAAATGCTACCAGTTAGTGGCATCCAAAAAGTGGCTGTTGTACTCCATTTGTGCTCCACTGGTGCCAATCTATTTACACCACCTCTGCATTACACCCTCCTGCTCTGTTTTTAACAAGCTATAATAATAATAGCAAAAAAAGCTGCCAGTTAGTGGCATCAAAAAAGTGGCTGTTGTACTCCATTTGTGCCCCATTAGTGCCAAGCTATTTCTAGCACCTCTGCATTACACCCTCCTGCTCTGTTTTTAATAAGCTATAATAATAGCAAAAAATGCTGCCAGTTAGTGGCATCCAAAAAGTGGCTGTTGTACTCCATTTGTGCCCCACTAGTGCCAAGCTATTTATAGCACCTCTGCATTACACCCTCCTGCTCTGTTTTTAATAAGCTATAATAATAACAAAAAATGCTGCCAGTTAGTGGCATCCAAAAAGTGGCTGTTGTGCTCCATTTGTTCCCCACTAGTGCCAAGCTATTTCTAGCACCTCTGCATTACACCCTCCTGCTCTGTTTTTAATAAGCTATAATAATAGCAAAAAATGCTGCCAAGTAGTGGCATCCAAAAAGTGGCTGTTGTACTCCATTTGTGCCCCACTAGTGCCAACCTATTTCTAGCACCTCTGCATTACACCCTCCTGCTCTGTTTTTAATAAGCTATAATAATAGCAAAAAATGCTGCCAGTTAGTGGCATCCAAAAAGTGGCTGTTGTACTCCATTTGTGCCCCACTAGTGCCAAGCTATTTCTAGCACCTCTGCATTACACCCTCCTGCTCTGTTTTTATCAAGCTATAATAATAGCAAAAAATGCTGCCAGTTAGTGGCATCTAAAAAGTGGCTGTTGTACTCCATTTGTGCCCCACTAGTGCCAAGCTATTTCTAGCACCTCTGCATTACACCCTCCTGCTTTGTTTTTAATAAGCTATAATAATAGCAAAAAATGCTGCCACTTAGTGGCATCCAAAAAGTGGCTGTTGTACTACATTTGTGCCCCACTGGTGCCAAGCTATTTACAGCACCTCTGCATTACACCCTCCTGCTATGTTTTTAATAAGCTATAATATAAATAGCAAAAAATGCTGCCAGTTAGTGGCATCCAAAAATTGGCTGTTGTACTCCATTTGTGCATCACTAGTGCCAAGCTATTTCTAGCACCTCTGCATTACACCCTCCTGCTCTGTTTTTAATAAGCTATAATAATAGCAAAAAATGCTGCCAGTTAGTGGCATCCAAAAATTGGCTGTTGTACTCCATTTGTGCCCCACTAGTGCCAAGCGATTTCTAGCACCTCTGCATTACACCCTCCTGCTCTGTTTTTAATAAGCTATAATAATAGCAAAAAATGCTGCCAGTTAGTGGCATCCAAAAAGTGGCTGTTGTACTCCATTTGTGCCCCACTAGTGCCAAGCTATTTCTAGCACTTCTGCATTACACCCTCCTGCTCTGTTTTTAATAAGAAATAATAATAGCAAAAAATGCTGCCAGTTAGTGGCATCCAAAAAGTGGCTGTTGTACTCCATTTGTGCCCCATTAGTGCCAAGCTATTTCTAGCACCTCTGCATTACACCCTCCTGCTCTGTTTTTAATAAGCTATAATAATAGCAAAAAATGCTGCCAGTTAGTGGTATCCAAAAAGTGGCTGTTGTACTCCATTTGTGCCCCACTAGTGCCAAGCTATTTCTAGCACCTCTGCATTACACCCTCCTGCTCTGTTTTTAATAAGCTATAATAATAGCAAAAAATGCTGTCAGTTAGTGGCATCCAAAAAGTGGCTTTTGTACTCCATTTGTGCCCCACTGGTGCCAAGCTATTTACAGCACCTCTGCATTACACCCTCCTGCTCTGTTTTTAATAAGCTATAATAATAGCAAAAAATGCTGCCAGTTAGTGGCATCCAAAAAGTGGCTGTTGTACTCCATTTGTTCCCCACTAGTGCCAAGCTATTTCTAGCACCTCTGCATTACACCCTCCTGCTCTGTTTTTAATAGCTATAATAATAGCAAAAAATGCTGGCAGTTAGTGGCATCCAAAAAGTGGCTTTTGTACTCCATTTGTTCCCCACTAGTGCCAAGCTATTTCTAGCACCTCTGCATTACACCCTCCTGCTCTGTTTTTAATAAGCTATAATAATAGCAAAAAATGCTGCCACTTAGTGGCATCCAAAAAGTGGCTGTTGTACTCCATTTGTGCCCCACTAGTGCCAAGCTATTTACAGCACCTCTACATTACACCCTCCTGCTCTGTTTTTAATAAGCTATAATAATAGCAAAAAATGCTGCCAGTTAGTGGTATCCAAAAAGTGGCTGTTGTACTCCATTTGTGCCCCACTAGTGCCAAGCTATTTCTTGCACCTCTGCATTACACCCTCCTGCTCTGTTTTTAATAAGCTATAATAATAGCAAAAAATGCTGTCAGTTAGTGGCATCCAAAAAGTTGCTTTTGTACTCCATTTGTGCCCCACTAGTGCCAAGCTATTTCTAGCACCTCTGCATTACACCCTCCTGCTCTGTTTTTAATAAGCTATAATAATAGCAAAAAATGCTGCCAGTTAGTGGCATCCAAAAAGTGGCTGTTGTACTCCATTTGTTCCCCACTAGTGCCAAGCTATTTCTAGCAGCTCTGCATTACACCCTCCTGCTCTGTTTTTAATAAGCTATAATAATAGCAAAAAATGCTGCCAGTTAGTGGCATCCAAAAAGTGGCTGTTGTACTCCATTTGTGCCCCACTGGTGCCAAGCTATTTACAGCACCTCTGCATTACACTCTCCTGCTCTGTTTTTAATAAGCTATAATAATAGCAAAAAATGCTGCCAGTTAGTGGCATCCAAAAAGTGTCTGTTGTACTCCATTTGTGCCCCACTAGTGCCAAGCTATTTCTAGCACCTCTGCATTACACCCTCCTGCTCTGTTTTTAATAAGCTATAATAATAGCAAAAAATGCTGCCAAGTAGTGGCATCCAAAAAGTGGCTGTTGTGCTCCATTTGTGCCCCACTAGTGCCAACCTTTTTCTAGCACCTCTGCATTACACCCTCCTGCTCTGTTTTTAATAAGCTATAATAATAGCAAAAAATTCTGCCAGTTAGTGGCATCCAAAAAGTGGCTTTTGTACTCCATTTGTGCCCCACTAATGCCAAGCTATTTCTAGCACCTCTGCATTACACCCTCCTTCTCTGTTTTTATCAAGCTATAATAATAGCAAAAAATGCTGCCAGTTAGTGGCATCTAAAAAGTGGCTGTTGTACTCCATTTGTGCCCCACTAGTGCCAAGCTATTTCTAGCACCTCTGCATTACACCCTCCTGCTATGTTTTTAATAAGCTATAATATAAATAGCAAAAAATGCTGCCAGTTAGTGGCATCCAAAAATTGGCTGTTGTACTCCATTTGTCCATCAGTAGTGCAAAGCTATTTCTAGCACCTCTGCATTACACCCTCCTGCTCTGTTTTTAATAAGCTATAATAATAGCAAAAAATGCTTCTAGTTAGTGGCATCAAAAAAGTGGCTGTTGTACTCAATTTGTGCCCCACTGGTGCCATCTATTTACAGCACCTCTACATTACACCCTCCTGCTCTGTTTTTAATAAGTTATAATAACAAAAAATGCTGCCAGTTATTGGCATCCAAAAAGAGGCTGTTGCACTCCATTTGTGCCCCACTAGTGCCAAGCGATTTCTAGCACCTCTGCATTACACCCTCCTGCTCTGTTTTTAATAAGCTATAATAAAAGCAAAAAATGCTGCCAGTTAGTGGCATCCAAAAAGTGGCTGTTGTACTCCATTTGTGCCCCACTAGTGCCAAGCTATTTCTAGCACCTCTGCATTACACCCTCCTGTTCTGTTTTTAATAAGCTATAATAATAATAATAGCAAAAAAAGCTGCCAGTTAGTGGCATCAAAAAAGTGGCTGTTGTACTCCATTTGTGCCCCACTAGTGCCTAGCTATTTCTAGCACCTCTGCATTACACCCTCCTGCTCTGTTTTTAATACGCTATAATAATAGCAAAAAATGCTGCCAGATAGTGGCATCCAAAAAGTGGCTGTTGTACTCCATTTGTGCCCCACTAGTGCCAAGCTATTTCTAGCACCTCTGCATTACACCCTCCTGCTCTGTTTTTAGTAAGCTATAATAATAGCAAAAAATGCTGGCAGTTAGTGGCATCCAAAAAGTGGCTGTTGTACTCCATTTGTGCCCCACTAGTGCCAAGCTTTTTCTAGCACCTCTGCATTACACCCTCCTGCTCTGTTTTTAATAAGCTATAATAATAACAAAAAATGCTGCCAGTTAGTGGCATCCAAAAAGTGGCTGTTGTACTCCATTTGTTCCCCACTAGTGCCAAGCTATTTCTAGCACCTCTGCATTACACCCTCCTGCTCTGTTTTTAATAAGCTATAATAATAGCAAAAAATGCTGCCAAGTAGTGGCATCCAAAAAGTGGCTGTTGTACTCCATTTGTGCCCCACTAGTGCCAACCTATTTCTAGCACCTCTGCATTACACCCTCCTGCTCTGTTTTTAATAAGCTATATAATAGCAAAAAATGCTGCCACTTAGTGGCATCCAAAAAGTGGCTGTTGTACTACATTGTGCCCCACTGGTGCCAAGCTATTTACAGCACCTCTGCATTACACCCTCCTGCTATGTTTTTAATAAGCTATAATATAAATAGCAAAAAATGCTGCCAGTTAGTGGCATCCAAAAATTGGCTGTTGTACTCCATTTGTGCATCACTAGTGCCAAGTTATTTCTAGCACCTCTGCATTACACCCTCTTGCTCTGTTTTTAATAAGCTATAATAATATCAAAAAATGCTGCCAGCTAGTGGCATCCAAAAAGAGGCTGTTGCACTCCATTTGTGCCCCACTAGTGCCAAGCGATTTCTAGCACCTCTGCATTACACCCTCCTGCTCTGTTTTTAATAAACTATAATAATAGCAAAAAATGCTGCCAGTTGGTGGCATCCAAAAAGTGGCTGTTGTACTCCATTTGTGCCCCACTAGTGCCAAGCTATTTCTAGCACTTCTGCATTACACCCTCCTGCTCTGTTTTTAATAAGAAATAATAATAGCAAAAAATGCTGCCAGTTAGTGGCATCCAAAAAGTGGCTGTTGTACTCCATTTGTGCCCCACTAGTGCCAAGCTATTTCTAGCACCTCTGCATTGCACCCTCCTGCTCTGTTTTTAATAAGCTATAATAATAGCAAAAAGTGCTGCCAGTTAGTGGCATCCAAAAAGTGGCTGTTGTACTCCATTTGTTCCCCACTAGTGCCAAGCTATTTCTCGCACCTCTGCATTACACCCTCCTGCTCTGTTTTTAATAAGCTAAAATAAAAGCAAAAAATGCTACCACTTAGTGGCATCCAAAAAGTGGCTGTTGTACTCCATTTGTGCCCCACTGGTGCCAAGCTATTTACAGCACCTCTGCATTACACCCTCCTGCTCTGTCTTTAATAAGCTATAATAAAAAAAATGCTACCAGTTAGTGGCATCCAAAAAGTGGCTGTTGTACTCCATTTGTGCCCCACTAGTGCCAAGCGATTTCTAGGACCTCTGCATTACACCCTCCTGCTCCGTTTTTAATAAGGTATAATAATAGCATAAAAATGCTGCCAGTTAGTTGCATCCAAAAAGTGGCTGTTGTACTCCATTTGTGCCCCACTAGTGCCAAGCTATTTCTAGCACCTCTGTATTACACCCTCCTGCTCTGTTTTTAATAAGCTATAATATTAGCAAAAAATGCTGCCACTTAGTGGCATCCAAAAAGTGGCTGTTGTACTCCATTTGTGCTCCACTGGTGCCAAGCTATTTACATTACCTCTGCATTACACCCTCCTGCTCTGTTTTTAACAAGCTATAATAATAATAGCAAAAAAAGCTGCCAGTTAGTGGCATCCAAAAAGTGGCTGTTGTACTCCATTTGTGCCCCACTAGTGCCAAGCTATTACTAGCACATCTGCATTACACCCTCCTGCTCTGTTTTTATCAAGCTATAATAATAGCAAAAAATGCTGCCAGTTAGTGGCATCTAAAAAGTTTCTGTTGTACTCCATTTGTGCCCCACTAGTGCCAAGCTATTTCTAGCACCTCTGCATTACACCCTCCTGCTTTGTTTTTAATAAGCTATAATAATAGCAAAAAATGCTGCCACTTAGTGGCATCCAAAAAGTGGCTGTTGTACTACATTTGTGCCCCACTGGTGCCAAGCTATTTACAGCACCTCTGCATTACACCCTCTTGCTATGTTTTTAATAAGCTATAATATAAATAGCAAAAAATGCTGCCAGTTAGTGGCATCCAAACATTGGCTGTTGTACTCCATTTGTGCCCCACTGGTGCCAAGCTATTTACAGCACCTCTGCATTACACCCTCCTGCTCTGTTTTTAATAAGTTATAATATAAAAAAATGCTGCCAGTTAGTGGCATCCAAAAAGAGGCTGTTGCACTCCATTTGTGCCCCACTAGTGCCAAGCGATTTCTAGCACCTCTGCATTACACCCTCCTGCTCTGTTTTTAATAAGCTATAATAATAGCAAAAAATGCTGTTAGTTAGTGGCATCCAAAAAGTTGCTGTTGTACTCCATTTGTGCCCCACTAGTGCCAAGCTATTTCTAGCACTTCTGCATTACACCCTCCTGCTCTGTTTTTAATAAGAAATAATAATAGCAAAAAATGCTGCCAGTTAGTGGCATCCAAAAAGTGGCTGTTGTACTCCATTTGTGCCCCACTAGTGCCAAGCTATTTCTAGCACCTCTGCATTACACCCTCCTGCTCTGTTTTTAATAAGCTATAATAATAGCAAAAAATGCTGCCACTTAGTGGCATCCAAAAAGTGGCTGTTGTACTCCATTTGTGCCCCACTAGTGCCAAGCTATTTACAGCACCTCTGCATTACACCCTCCTGCTCTGTTTTTAATAAGCTATAATAATAGCAAAAAATGCTGCCAGTTAGTGGTATCCAAAAAGTGGCTGTTGTACTCCATTTGTGCCCCACTAGTGCCAAGCTATTTGTTGCACCTCTGCATTACACCCTCCTGCTCTGTTTTTAATAAGCTATAATAATAGCAAAAAATGCTGTCAGTTAGTGGCATCCAAAAAGTGGCTTTTGTACTCCATTTGTGTCCCACTGGTGCCAAGCTATTTACAGCACCTCTGCATTACACCCTCCTGCTCTGTTTTTAATAAGCTATAATAATAGCAAAAAATGCTGCCAGTTAGTGGCATCCAAAAAGTGGCTGTTGTACTCCATTTGTTCCCCACTAGTGCCAAGCTATTTCTAGCACCTCTGCATTACACCCTCCTGCTCTGTTTTTAATAGCTATAATAATAGCAAAAAATGCTGGCAGTTAGTGGCATCCAAAAAGTGGCTTTTGTACTCCAGTTGTGCCCCACTAGTGCCAAGCTATTTACAGTACCTCTACATTACACCCTCCTGCTCTGTTTTTAATAAGCTATAATAATAGCAAAAAATGCTGCCAGTTAGTGGTATCCAAAAAGTGGCTGTTGTACTCCATTTGTGCCCCACTAGTGCCAAGCTATTTCTTGCACCTCTGCATTACACCCTCGTGCTCTGTTTTTAATAAGCTATAATAATAGCAAAAAATGCTGTCAGTTAGTGGCATCCAAAAAGTTGCTTTTGTACTCCATTTGTGCCCCACTGGTGCCAAGCTATTTACAGCACCTCTGCATTACACCCTCCTTCTCTGTTTTTAATAAGCTATAATAATAGCAAAAAATGCTGCCAGTTAGTGGCATCCAAAAAGTGGCTGTTGTACTCCATTTGTGCCCCACTGGTGCTAAGCTATTTACAGCACCTCTGCATTACACTCTCCTGCTCTGTTTTTAATAAGCTATAATAATAGCAAAAAATGCTGCCAGTTAGTGGCATCCAAAAAGTGGCTGTTGTACTCCAATTGTGCCCCACTGGTGCTAAGCTATTTACAGCACCTCTGCATTACACTCTCCTGCTCTGTTTTTAATAAGCTATAATAATAGCAAAAAATGCTGCCAGTTAGTGGCATCCAAAAAGTGGCTGTTGTACTCCATTTGTGCCCCACTAGTGCCAAGCGATTTCTAGCACCTCTGCACTACACCCTCCTGCTCTGTTTTTAATAAGCTATAATAATAGCAAAAAATGCTGCCAGTTAGTGGCATCCAAAAAGTGGCTGTTGTACTCCATTTGTGCCCCACTGGTGCTAAGCTATTTACAGCACCTCTGCATTACACTCTCCTGCTCTGTTTTTAATAAGCTATAATAATAGCAAAAAATGCTGCCAGTTAGTGGCATCCAAAAAGTGGCTGTTGTACTCCATTTGGGCCCCACTAGTGCCAAGCGATTTCTAGCACCTCTGCATTACACCCTCCTTCTCTGTTTTTAATAAGCTATAATAATAGCAAAAAATGCTGCCAGTTAGTGGCATCCAAAAAGTGGCTGTTGTACTCCATTTGTGCTCCACTGGTGCCAAGCTATTTACATCACCTCTGCATTACACCCTCCTGCTCTGTTTTTAACAAGCTATAATAATAATAGCAAAAAAGCTGCCACTTAGTGGCATCAAAAAAGTGGCTGTTGTACTCCATTTGTGCCCCACTAGTGCCAAGCTATTTCTAGCACCTCTGCATTACACCCTCCTGCTCTGTTTTTAATAAGCTATAATAATAGCAAAAAATGCTGCCAGTTAGTGGTATCCAAAAAGTGGCTGTTGTACTCCATTTGTGCCCCACTAGTGCCAAGCTATTTCTAGCACTTCTGCATTACACCCTCCTGCTCTGTTTTTAATAAGAAATAATAATAGCAAAAAATGCTGCCAGTTAGTGGCATCCAAAAAGTGGCTGTTGTACTCCATTTGTGCCCCACTAGTGCCAAGCTATTTATAGCACCTCTGCATTACACCCTCCTGCTTTGTTTTTAATAAGCTATAATAATAGCAAAAAATGCTGCCACTTAGTGGCATCCAAAAAGTGGCTGTTGTACTACATTTGTGCCCCCCTGGTGCCAAGCTATTTACAGCACCTCTGCATTACACCCTCCTGCTATGTTTTTAATAAGCTATAATATAAATAGCAAAAAATGCTGCCAGTTAGTGGCATCCAAAAAGTGGCTGTTGTACTCCATTTGTGCCCCACTGGTTCCAAGCTATTTACAGCACCTCTGCATTACACCGTCCTGCTCTGTTTTTAATAAGCTATAATATAAAAAAATGCTGCCAGTTAGTGGCATCCAAAAAGAGGCTGTTGCACTCCATTTGTGCCCCACTAGTGCCAAGCGATTTCTAGCACCTCTGCATTACACCCTCCTGCTCTGTTTTTAATAAGCTATAATAATAGCAAAAAATGCTGCCAGTTAGTGGCATCCAAAAAGTGGCTGTTGTCCTCCATTTGTGCCCCACTAGTGCCAAGCTATTTCTAGCACTTCTGCATTACACCCTCCTGCTCTGTTTTTAATAAGAAATAATAATAGCAAAAAATGCTGCCAGTTAGTGGCATCCAAAAAGTGGCTGTTGTACTCCATTTGTGCCCCACTAGTGCCAAGCTATTTCTAGCACCTCTGCATTACACCCTCCTGCTCTGTTTTTAATAAGCTATAATAATAGCAAAAAATGCTGCCACTTAGTGGCATCCAAAAAGTGGCTGTTGTACTCCATTTGTGCCCTACTAGTGCCAAGCTATTTACAGCAACTCTGCATTACACTTTCCTGCTCTGTTTTTAATAAGCTATAATAATAGCAAAAAATGCTGCCAGTTAGTGGCATCCAAAAAGTGGCTGTTGTACACCATTTGTGCCCCACTAGTGCCAAGCTATTTCTTGCACCTCTGCATTACACCCTCCTGCTCTGTTTTTAATAAGCTATAATAATAGCAAAAAATGCTGTCAGTTAGTGGCATCCAAAAAGTGGCTTTTGTACTCCATTTGTGCCCCACTAGTGCCAAGCTATTTACAGCACCTCTGCATTACACTTTCCTGCTCTGTTTTTAATAAGCTATAATAATAGCAAAAAATGCTGCCAGTTAGTGGTATCCAAAAAGTGGCTGTTGTACTCCATTTGTGCCCCACTAGTGCCAAGCTATTTCTTGCACCTCTGCATTACACCCTCCTGCTCTGTTTTTAATAAGCTATAATAATAGCAAAAAATGCTGTCAGTTAGTGGCATCCAAAAAGTGGCTTTTGTACTCCATTTGTGCCCCACTGGTGCCAAGCTATTTACAGCACCTCTGCATTACACCCTCCTGCTCTGTTTTTAATAAGCTATAATAATAGCAAAAAATGCTGCCAGTTAGTGGCATCCAAAAAGTGGCTGTTGTACTCCATTTGTTCCCCACTAGTGCCAAGCTATTTCTAGCACCTCTGCATTACACCCTCCTGCTCTGTTTTTAATAGCTATAATAATAGCAAAAAATGCTGGCAGTTAGTGGCATCCAAAAAGTGGCTTTTGTACTCCATTTGTTCCCCACTAGTGCCAAGCTATTTCTAGCACCTCTGCATTACACCCTCCTGCTCTGTTTTTAATAAGCTATAATAATAGCAAAAAATGCTGCCACTTAGTGGCATCCAAAAAGTGGCTGTTGTACTCCATTTGTGCCCCACTAGTGCCAAGCTATTTACAGCACCTCTGCATTACACCCTCCTGCTCTGTTTTTAATAAGCTATAATAGTAGCAAAAAATGCTGCCAGTTAGTGGTATCCAAAAAGTGGCTGTTGTAGTCCATTTGTGCCCCACTAGTGCCAAGCTATTTCTTGCACCTCTGCATTACACCCTTGTGCTCTGTTTTTAATAAGCTATAATAATAGCAAAAAATGCTGTCAGTTAGTGGCATCCAAAAAGTGGCTTTTGTACTCCATTTGTGCCCCACTAGTGCCAAGCTATTTCTAGCACCTCTGCATTACACCCTCCTGCTCTGTTTTTAATAAGCTATAATAATAGCAAAAAATGCTGCCAGTTAGTGGCATCCAAAAAGTGGCTGTTGTACTCCATTTGTGCCTCACTAGTGCCAAGCGATTTCTAGAACCTCTGCATTACACCCTCCTGCTCTGTTTTTAATAAGCTATAATAATAGCAAAAAATGCTGCCAAGTAGTGGCATCAAAAAAGTGGCTGTTGTACTCCATTTGTGCCCCACTAGTGCCAACCTATTTCTAGCACCTCTGCATTAAACCCTCCTGCTCTGTTTTTAATAAGCTATAATAATAGCAAAAAATTCTGCCAGTTAGTGGCATCCAAAAAGTGGCTTTTGTACTCCATTTGTGCCCCACTAATGCCAAGCTATTTCTAGCACCTCTGCATTACACCCTCCTGCTATGTTTTTAATAAGCTATAATATAAATAGCAAAAAATGCTGCCAGTTAGTGGCATCCAAAAATTGGCTGTTGTACTCCATTTGTCCATCAGTAGTGCAAAGCTATTTCTAGCACCTCTGCATTACACCCTCCTGCTGTGTTTTTAATAAGCTATAATAATAGCAAAAAAATGCTGCCAGTTAGTGGCATCAAAAAGTGGCTGTTGTACTCAATTTGTGCCCCACTGGTGCCATCTATTTACAGCACCTCTACATTACACCCTCCTGCTTTGTTTTTAATAAGTTATAATAACAAAAAATGCTGCCAGTTAGTGGCATCCAAAAAAGGCTGTTGCACTCCATTTGTGCCCCACTAGTGCCAAGCGATTTCTAGCACCTCTGCATTACACCCTCCTGCTCTGTTTTTAATAAGCTATAATAAAAGCAAAAAATGCTGCCAGTTAGTGGCATCCAAAAAGTGGCTGTTGTACTCCATTTGTGCCCCACTAGTGCCAAGCTATTTCTAGCACCTCTGCATTACACCCTCCTGTTCTGTTTTTAATAAGCTATAATAATAGCAAAAAACTCTGCCACTTAGTGGCATCCAAAAAGTGGCTGTTGTACTCCATTTGTGCCCCACTAGTGCCAAGCTAATTACAGCACCTCTGCATTACACCCTCCTGCTCTGTTTTTAATAAGCTATAATAATAGCAAAAAATGCTGCCAGTTAGTGTTATCCAAAAAGTGGCTGTTGTACTCCATTTGTGCCCCACTAGTACCAAGCTATTTCTTGCACCTCTGCATTACACCCTCCTGCTCTGTTTTTAATAAGCTTTAATAATAGCAAAAAATGCTGTCAGTTAGTGGCATCCAAAAATTGTCTGTTGTACTCCATTTGTGCTCCACTGATGCCAAGCTATTTACAGCACCTCTGCATTACACCCTCCTGCTCTGTTTTTAATAAGCTATAATAATAGCAAAAAATGCTGCCAGTTAGTGGCATCCAAAAAGTGGCTGTTGTACTCCATTTGTTCCCCACTAGTGCCAAGCTATTTCTAGCACCGTTGCATTACACCCTCCTGCTCTGTTTTTAATAAGCTTTAATAATAGCAAAAAATGCTGCCAGTTAGTGGCATCCAAAAAGTGGCTGTTGTACTCCATTTGTTCCCCACTAGTGCCAAGCTATTTCTAGCACCTCTGCATTACACCCTCCTGCTCTGTTTTTAATAAGCTATAATAATAGCAAAAAATGCTGCCAGTTTGTGGTATCCAAAAAGTGGCTGTTGTACTCCATTTGTGCCCCACTAGTGCCAAGCTATTTCTTGCACCTCTGCATTACACCCTCCTGCTCTGTTTTTAATAAGCTATAATAATAGCAAAAAATGCTGTCAGTTAGTGGCATCCAAAAAGTGGCTTTTGTACTCCATTTGTGCCCCACTGGTGCCAAGCTATTTACAGCACCTCTGCATTACACCCTCCTGCTCTGTTTTTAATAAGCTATAATAATAGCAAAAAATGCTGCCAGTTAGTGGCATCCAAAAAGTGGCTGTTGTACTCCATTTGTTCCCCACTAGTGCCAAGCTATTTCTAGCACCTCTGCATTACACCCTCCTGCTCTGTTTTTAATAGCTATAATAATAGCAAAAAAATGCTGGCAGTTAGTGGCATCCAAAAAGTGGCTTTTGTACTCCATTTGTTCCCCACTAGTGCCAAGCTATTTCTAGCACCTCTGCATTACACCCTCCTGCTCTGTTTTTAATAAGCTATAATAATAGCAAAAAATGCTGCCACTTAGTGGCATCCAAAAAGTGGCTGTTGTACTCCATTTGTGCCCCACTGGTGCCAAGCTATTTACAGCACCTCTGCATTACACTCTCCTGCTCTGTTTTTAATAAGCTATAATAATAGCAAAAAATGCTGCCAGTTAGTGGCATCCAAAAAGTGGCTGTTGTACTCCATTTGTGCCTCACTAGTGCCAAGCGATTTCTAGAACCTCTGCATTACACCCTCCTGCTCTGTTTTTAATAAGCTATAATAATAGCAAAAAATGCTGCCAAGTAGTGGCAT
The DNA here is from genome assembly GCF_048569485.1 of Anomaloglossus baeobatrachus. NCBI lineage: Eukaryota > Metazoa > Chordata > Amphibia > Anura > Aromobatidae > Anomaloglossus > Anomaloglossus baeobatrachus. The sequence continues at coordinate 165,627,199 of NC_134359.1, forward strand.
CAAAAAAGTGGCTGTTGTACTCCATTTGTGCCCCACTAGTGCCAACCTATTTCTAGCACCTCTCCATTAAACCCTCCTGCTCTGTTTTTAATAAGCTATAATAATAGCAAAAAATTCTGCCAGTTAGTGGCATCCAAAAAGTGGCTTTTGTACTCCATTTGTGCCCCACTAATGCCAAGCTATTTCTAGCACCTCTGCATTACACCCTCCTGCTATGTTTTTAAAAAGCTATAATATAAATAGCAAAAAATGCTGCCAGTTAGTGGCATCCAAAAATTGGCTGTTGTACTCCATTTGTCCATCAGTAGTGCAAAGCTATTTCTAGCACCTCTGCATTACACCCTCCTGCTGTGTTTTTAATAAGCTATAATAATAGCAAAAAATGCTGCCAGTTAGTGGCATCAAAAAGTGGCTGTTGTACTCAATTTGTGCCCCACTGGTGCCATCTATTTACAGCACCTCTACATTACACCCTCCTGCTCTGTTTTTAATAAGTTATAATAACAAAAAATGCTGCCAGTTAGTGGCATCCAAAAAAGGCTGTTGCACTCCATTTGTGCCCCACTAGTGCCAAGCGATTTCTAGCACCTCTGCATTACACCCTCCTGCTCTGTTTTTAATAAGCTATAATAAAAGCAAAAAATGCTGCCAGTTAGTGGCATCCAAAAAGTGGCTGTTGTACTCCATTTGTGCCCCACTAGTGCCAAGCTATTTCTAGCACCTCTGCATTACACCCTCCTGTTCTGTTTTTAATAAGCTATAATAATAGCAAAAAATGCTGCCACTTAGTGGCATCCAAAAAGTGGCTGTTGTACTCCATTTGTGCCCCACTAGTGCCAAGCTAATTACAGCACCTCTGCATTACACCCTCCTGCTCTGTTTTTAATAAGCTATAATAATAGCAAAAAATGCTGCCAGTTAGTGTTATCCAAAAAGTGGCTGTTGTACTCCATTTGTGCCCCACTAGTACCAAGCTATTTCTTGCACCTCTGCATTACACCCTCCTGCTCTGTTTTTAATAAGCTTTAATAATAGCAAAAAATGCTGTCAGTTAGTGGCATCCAAAAATTGTCTGTTGTACTCCATTTGTGCCCCACTGATGCCAAGCTATTTACAGCACCTCTGCATTACACCCTCCTGCTCTGTTTTTAATAAGCTATAATAATAGCAAAAAATGCTGCCAGTTAGTGGCATCCAAAAAGTGGCTGTTGTACTCCATTTGTTCCCCACTAGTGCCAAGCTATTTCTAGCACCGTTGCATTACACCCTCCTGCTCTGTTTTTAATAAGCTTTAATAATAGCAAAAAATGCTGCCAGTTAGTGGCATCCAAAAAGTGGCTGTTGTACTCCATTTGTTCCCCACTAGTGCCAAGCTATTTCTAGCACCTCTGCATTACACCCTCCTGCTCTGTTTTTAATAAGCTATAATAATAGCAAAAAATGCTGCCAGTTAGTGGCATCCAAAAAGTGGCTGTTGTACTCCATTTGTGCCCCACTGGTGCCAAGCTATTTACAGCACCTCTGCATTACACCCTCCTGCTCTGTTTTTAATAAGCTATAATAAAAAAAAATGCTGCCAGTTAGTGGCATCCAAAAAGTGGCTGTTGTACTCCATTTGTGCCCCACTAGTGCCAAGCTATTTCTAGCACCTCTGTATTACACCCTCCTGCTCTGTTTTTAATAAGCTATAATATTAGCAAAAAATGCTGCCACTTAGTGGCATCCAAAAAGTGGCTGTTGTACTCCATTTGTGCTCCACTGGTGCCAAGCTATTTACGTCACCTCTGCATTACACCCTCCTGCTCTGTTTTTAATAAGCTATAATAGCAAAAAAAGCTGCCAGTTAGTGGCATCGAAAAAGAGGCTGTTGTACTCCATTTGTGCCCCACTAGTGCCAAGCTATTTCTAGCACCTCTGCATTACACCCTCCTGCTCTGTTTTTAATAAGCTATAATAATAGCAAAAAATGCTGCCCGATAGTGGCATCCAAAAAGTGGCTGTTGTACTCCATTTGTGCCCCACTAGTTCCAAGCTATTACTAGCACCTCTGCATTATACCCTCCTGCTCTGTTTTTAATAAGCTATAATAGCAAAAAAATGCTGCCAGTTAGTGGCATCCAAAAAGTGGCTGTTGTACTCCATTTGTGCCCCATTAGTGCCAAGCTATTTCTAGCACCTCTGCATTACACCCTCCTGCTCTGTTTTTAATAAGCTATAATAATAGCAAAAAATGCTGCCAGTTAGTGGCATCCAAAAAGTGGCTGTTGTAATACATTTGTGCCCCACTAGTGCCAAGCTATTTCTGGCACCTCTGCATTACACCCTCCTGCTCTGTTTTTAATAAGCTATAATAATAACAAAAAATGCTGCCAGTTAGTGGCATCCAAAAAGTGGCTGTTGTACTCCATTTGTTCCCCACTAGTGCCAAGCTAATTCTAGCACCTCTGCATTACACCCTCCTGCTCTGTTTTTAATAAGCTATAATAATAGCAAAAAATACTGCCAAGTAGTGGCATCCAAAAAGTGGCTGTTGTACTCCATTTGTGCCCCACTTGTGCCAACCTATTTCTATCACCTCTGCATTACACCCTCCTGCTCTGTTTTTAATAAGCTATAATAATAGCAAAAAATGCTGCCAGTTAGTGGCATCCAAAAAGTGGCTGTTGTACTCCATTTTTGCCCCACTGGTGCCAAGCTATTTAAAGCACCTCTGCATTACACCCTCCTGCTCTGTTTTTAATAAGTTATAATAACAAAAAATGCTGCCAGTTAGTGGCATCCAAAAAGTGGCTGTTGCACTCCATTTGTGCCCCACTAGTGCCAAGCGATTTCTAGCACCTCTGCATTGCACCCTCCTGCTCTGTTTTTAATAAGCTATAATAAAAGCAAAAAATGCTGCCAGTTAGTGGCATCCAAAAAGTCGCTGTTGTACTCCATTTGTGCCCCACTAGTACCAAGCTATTTGTAGCACCTCTGCATTACACCCTCCTGCTGTTTTTAATAAGCTATAATAATAGCAAAAAATGCTGCCAGTTAGTGGCAACCAAAAAGTGGCTGTTGTGCTCCATTTGTGCCCCACTAGTGCCAAGCTATTTCTAGCACCTCTGCATTACACCCTCCTGCTCTGTTTTTAATAAGCTATAATAATAGCAAAAAATGCTGCCAGATAGTGGCATCCAAAAAGTGGCTGTTGTACTCCATTTGTGCCCCACTAGTGCCAAGCTATTTCTAGCACCTCTGCATTATGCCCTCCTGCTCTGTTTTTAATAAGCAATAATAATAATAGGAAAAAAAGCTGCCAGTTAGTGGTATCGAAAAAGTGGCTGTTGTACTCCGTGTGTGCCCCACTAGTTCCAAGCTATTTCTAGCACCTCTGCATTACACCCTCCTGCTCTGTTTTTAATAAGGTATAATAATAGCAAAAAATTCTGCCAGTTAGTGGCATCCAAAAAGTGGCTTTTGTACTCCATTTGTGCCCCACTAATGCCAAGCTATTTCTAGCACCTCTGCATTACACCCTCTTGCTCTGTTTTTATCAAGCTATAATAATAGCAAAAAATGCTGACAGTTAGTGGCATCTAAAAAGTGGCTGTTGTACTCCATTTGTGCCCCACTAGTGCCAAGCTATTTCTAGCACCTCTGCATTACACCCTCCTGCTATGTTTTTAATAAGCTATAATATAAATAGCAAAAAATGCTGCCAGTTAGTGGCATCCAAAAATTGGCTGTTGTACTCCATTTGTCCATCAGTAGTGCAAAGCTATTTCTAGCACCTCTGCATTACACCCTCCTGCTCTGTTTTTAATAAGCTATAATAATAGCAAAAAATGCTGCCAGTTAGTGACATCAAAAAAGTGGCTGTTGTACTCAATTTGTGCCCCACTGGTGCCATCTATTTACAGCACCTCTACATTACACCCTCCTGCTCTGTTTTTAATAAGTTATAATAACAAAAAATGCTGCCAGTTAGTGGCATCCAAAAAGAGGCTGTTGCACTCCATTTGTGCCCCACTAGCGCCAAGCGATTTCTAGCACCTCTGCATTACACCCTTTTGCTCTGTTTTTAATAAGCTATAATAAAAGCAAAAAATGCTGCCAGTTAGTGGCATCCAAAAAGTGGCTGTTGTACTCCATTTGTGCCCCACTAGTGCCAAGCTATTTCTAGCACCTCTGCATTACACCCTCCTGTTCTGTTTTTAATAAGCTATAATAATAGCAAAAAATGCTGCCACTTAGTGGCATCCAAAAAGTGGCTGTTGTACTCCATTTGTGCCCCACTAGTGCCAAGCTATTTACAGCACCTCTGCATTACACCCTCCTGCTCTGTTTTTAATAAGCTAGAATAATAGCAAAAAATGCTGCCAGTTAGTGTTATCCAAAAAGTGGCTGTTGTACTCCATTTGTGCCCCACTAGTACCAAGCTATTTCTTGCACCTCTGCATTACACCCTCCTGCTCTGTTTTTAATAAGCTTTAATAATAGCAAAAAATGCTGTCAGTTAGTGGCATCCAAAAATTGGCTGTTGTACTCCATTTGTGCCCCACTGATGCCAAGCTATTTACAGCACCTCTGCATTACACCCTCCTGCTCTGTTTTTAATAAGCTATAATAATAGCAAAAAATGCTGCCAGTTAGTGGCATCCAAAAAGTGGCTGTTGTACTCCATTTGTTCCCCACTAGTGCCAAGCTATTTCTAGCACCGTTGCATTACACCCTCCTGCTCTGTTTTTAATAAGCTATAATAATAGCAAAAAATGCTGCCAGTTAGTGGCATCCAAAAAGTGGCTGTTGTACTCCATTTGTTCCCCACTAGTGCCAAGCTATTTCTAGCACCTCTGCATTACACCCTCCTGCTCTGTTTTTAATAAGCTATAATAATAGCAAAAAATGCTGCCAGTTAGTGGCATCCAAAAAGTGGCTGTTGTACTCCATTTGTGCCCCACTGGTGCCAAGCTATTTACAGCACCTCTGCATTACACCCTCCTGCTCTGTTTTTAATAAGCTATAATAAAAAAAATGCTGCCAGTTAGTGGCATCCAAAAAGTGGCTGTTGTACTCCATTTGTGCCCCACTAGTGCCAAGCTATTTCTAGCACCTCTGTATTACACCCTCCTGCTCTGTTTTTAATAAGCTATAATATTAGCAAAAAATGCTGCCACTTAGTGGCATCCAAAAAGTGGCTGTTGTACTCCATTTGTGCTCCACTGGTGCCAAGCTATTTACATCACCTCTGCATTACACCCTCCTGCTCTGTTTTTAATAAGCTATAATAGCAAAAAAAGCTGCCAGTTAGTGGCATCGAAAAAGTGGCTGTTGTACTCCATTTGTGCCCCACTAGTGCCAAGCTATTTCTAGCACCTCTGCATTACACCCTCCTGCTCTGTTTTTAATAAGCTATAATAATAGCAAAAAATGCTGCCCGATAGTGGCATCCAAAAATTGGCTGTTGTACTCCATTTGTGCCCCACTAGTTCCAAGCTATTACTAGCACCTCTGCATTATACCCTCCTGCTCTGTTTTTAATAAGCTATAATAATAGCAAAAAAATGCTGCCAGTTAGTGGCATCCAAAAAGTGGCTGTTGTACTCCATTTGTGCCCCACTAGTGCCAAGCTATTTCTAGCACCTCTGCATTACACCCTCCTGCTCTGTTTTTAATAAGCTATAATAATAGCAAAAATTGCTGCCAGTTAGTGGCATCCAAAAAGTGGCTGTTGTACTACATTTGTGCCCCACTAGTGCCAAGCTATTTCTGGCACCTCTGCATTACACCCTCCTGCTCTGTTTTTAATAAGCTATAATAATAACAAAAAATGCTGCCAGTTAGTGGCATCCAAAAAGTGGCTGTTGTACTCCATTTGTTCCCCACTAGTGCCAAGCTAATTCTAGCACCTCTGCATTACACCCTCCTGCTCTGTTTTTAATAAGCTATAATAATAGCAAAAAATGCTGCTAAGTAGTGGCATCCAAAAAGTGGCTGTTGTACTCCATTTGTGCCCCACTAGTGCCAACCTATTTCTATCACCTCTGCATTACACCCTCCTGCTCTGTTTTTAATAAGCTATAATAATAGCAAAAAATGCTGCCAGTTAGTGGCATCCAAAAAGTGGCTGTTGTACTCCATTTTTGCCCCACTGGTGCCAAGCTATTTACAGCACCTCTGCATTACACCCTCCTGCTCTGTTTTTAATAAGTTATAATAACAAAAAATGCTGCCAGTTAGTGGCATCCAAAAAGTGGCTGTTGTACTCCATTTGTGCCCCACTAGTGCCAAGCGATTTCTAGCACCTCTGCATTGCACCCTCCTGCTCTGTTTTTAATAAGCTATAATAAAAGCAAAAAATGCTGCCAGTTAGTGGCATCCAAAAAGTCGCTGTTGTACTCCATTTGTGCCCCACTAGTACCAAGCTATTTGTAGCACCTCTGCATTACACCCTCCTGCTCTGTTTTTAATAAGCTATAATAATAGCAAAAAATGCTGCCAGTTAGTGGCAACCAAAAAGTGGCTGTTGTGCTCCATTTGTGCCCCACTAGTGCCAAGCTATTTCTAGCACCTCTGCATTACACCCTCCTGCTCTGTTTTTAATAAGCTATAATAATAATAATAGCAAAAAAAGCTGCCAGTTAGTGGCATCTAAAAAGTGGCCGTTGTACTCAATTTGTGCCCCACTAGTGCCAAGCTATTTCTAGCACCTCTGCATTACACCCTCCTGCTCTGTTTTTAATAAGCTATAATAATAGCAAAAAATGCTGCCAGATAGTGGCATCCAAAAAGTGGCTGTTGTACTCCATTTGTGCCCCACTAGTGCCAAGCTATTTCTAGCACCTCTGCATTATGCCCTCCTGCTCTGTTTTTAATAAGCATTAATAATAATAGCAAAAAAAGCTGCCAGTTAGTGGCATCGAAAAAGGGGCTGTTGTACTCCATTTGTGCCCCACTAGTTCCAAGCTATTTCTAGCACCTCTGCATTACACCCTCCTGCTTTGTTTTTAATAAGCTATAATAATAGCAAAAAATGCTGCCAGTTAGTGGCATCCAAAAAGTGGCTGTTGTACTCCATTTGTTCCCCACTAGTGCCAAGCTAATTCTAGCACCTCTGCATTACACCCTCCTGCTCTGTTTTTAATAAGCTATAATAATAGCAAAAAATGCTGCTAAGTAGTGGCATCCAAAAAGTGGCTGTTGTACTCCATTTGTGCCCCACTAGTGCCAACCTATTTCTATCACCTCTGCATTACACCCTCCTGCTCTGTTTTTAATAAGCTATAATAATAGCAAAAAATGCTGCCAGTTAGTGGCATCCAAAAAGTGGCTGTTGTACTCCATTTTTGCCCCACTGGTGCCAAGCTATTTACAGCACTTCTGCATTACACCCTCCTGCTCTGTTTTTAATAAGTTATAATAACAAAAAATGCTGCCAGTTAGTGGCATCCAAAAAGTGGCTGTTGTACTCCATTTGTGCCCCACTAGTGCCAAGCGATTTCTAGCACCTCTGCATTGCACCCTCCTGCTCTGTTTTTAATAAGCTATAATAAAAGCAAAAAATGCTGCCAGTTAGTGGCATCCAAAAAGTCGCTGTTGTACTCCATTTGTGCCCCACTAGTACCAAGCTATTTGTAGCACCTCTGCATTACACCCTCCTGCTCTGTTTTTAATAAGCTATAATAATAGCAAAAAATGCTGCCAGTTAGTGGCAACCAAAAAGTGGCTGTTGTGCTCCATTTGTGCCCCACTAGTGCCAAGCTATTTCTAGCACCTCTGCATTACACCCTCCTGCTCTGTTTTTAATAAGCTATAATAATAGCAAAAAATGCTGCCAGATAGTGGCATCCAAAAAGTGGCTGTTGTACTCCATTTGTGCCCCACTAGTGCCAAGCTATTTCTAGCACCTCTGCATTATGCCCTCCTGCTCTGTTTTTAATAAGCATTAATAATAATAGCAAAAAAAGCTGCCAGTTAGTGGCATCGAAAAAGTGGCTGTTGTACTCCATTTGTGCCCCACTAGTTCCAAGCTCTTTCTAGCACCTCTGCATTACACCCTCCTGCTTTGTTTTTAATAAGCTATAATAATAGCAAAAAATGCTGCCACTTAGTGGCATCCAAAAAGTGGCTGTTGTACTCCATTTGTGCCCCACTAGTGCCAAGCTATTTACAGCACCTCTGCATTACACCCTCCTGCTCTGTTTTTAATAAGCTATAATAAAAGCAAAAAATGCTGCCAGTTAGTGGCATCCAAAAAGTCGCTGTTGTACTCCATTTGTGCCCCACTAGTACCAAGCTATTTGTAGCACTTCTGCATCACACCCTCCTGCTCTGTTTTTAATAAGCTATAATAATAGCAAAAAATGCTGCCAGTTAGTGGCAACCAAAAAGTGGCTGTTGTGCTCCATTTGTGCCCCATTAGTGCCAAGCTATTTCTAGCACCTCTGCATTACACCCTCCTGCTCTGTTTTTAATAAGCTATAATAATAGCAAAAAATGCTGCCAGTTAGTGGCATCCAAAAAGTGGCTGTTGTACTCCATTTGTTCCCCACTAGTGCCAAGCTATTTCTAGCACCTCTGCATTACACCCTCCTGCTCTGTTTTTAATAGCTATAATAATAGCAAAAAATGCTGGCAGTTAGTGGCATCCAAAAAGTGGCTTTTGTACTCCATTTGTTCCCCACTAGTGCCAAGCTATTTCTAGCACCTCTGCATTACACCCTCCTGCTCTGTTTTTAATAAGCTATAATAATAGCAAAAAATGCTGCCACTTAGTGGCATCCAAAAAGTGGCTGTTGTACTCCATTTGTGCCCCACTAGTGCCAAGCTATTTACAGCACCTCTGCATTACACCCTCCTGCTCTGTTTTTAATAAGCTATAATAATAGCAAAAAATGCTGCCAGTTAGTGGCATCCAAAAAGTGGCTGTTGTACTCCATTTGTGCCCCACTAGTGCCAAGCTATTTCTAGCACCTCTGCATTACACCCTCCTGCTCTGTTTTTAATAAGCTATAAGAATAGCAAAAAATGCTGCCAGTTAGCGGCATCCAAAAAGTGGCTGTTGTACTCCATTTGTGCCCCACTAGTGCCAAGCTATTTCTAGCACCTCTGCATTACACCCTCCTGCTCTGTTTTTAATAAGCTATAATAATAGCAAAAAATGCTGCCAGTTAGTGGTATCCAAAAAGTGGCTGTTGTACTCCATTTGTGCCCCACTAGTGCCAAGCTATTTCTAGCACCTCTGCATTACACCCTCCTGCTCTGTTTTTAATAAGCTATAATAATAGCAAAAAATGCTGCCAGTTAGTGGTATCCAAAAAGTGGCTGTTGTACTCCATTTGTGCCCCACTAGTGCCAAGCTATTTCTAGCACCTCTGCATTACAACCTCCTGCTCTGTTTTAAATAAGCTATAATAATAGCAAAAAATGCTGCAAAGTAGTGGCATCCAAAAATTGGCTGTTGTACTCCATTTGTGCCCCACTAGTGTCAAGCTATTTCTAGCACCTCTGCATTACACCCTCCTGCTCTGTTTTTAATAAGCTATAATAATAGCAAAAAATGCTTCCAGTTAGTGGCATCCCAAAAGGGGCTGTTGTATTCTATTTGTGCCCCACTAGTGCCAAGCTATTTCTAGCACCTTTGCATTACACCCTCTTGCTCTGTTTTTAATAAGCTATATTAATAGCAAAAAATGCTGCCAGCTAGTGGCATCCAAAAAGTGGCTGTTGTACTCCATTTGTGCACCACTAGTGCCAAGCTATTTCTAGCACCTCTGCATTACACCCTCCTGCTTTGTTTTTAATAAGCTATAATAATAGCAAAAAATGCTGCCACTTAGTGGAATCCAAAAAGTGGCTGTTGTACTCCATTTGTGCCCCACTGGTGCCAAGCTTTTTACAGCACCTCTGCATTACACCCTCCTGCTATGTTTTAAATAAGCTATAATATAAATAGCAAAAAATGCTGCCAGTTAGTGGCATCCAAAAATTGGCTGTTGTACTCTATTTGTGCCCCACTAGTGCCAAGCTATTTCTAGCACCTCTGCATTACACCCTCCTGCTCTGTTTTAATAAGCTATAATAATAGCAAAAAATGCTGCCAGATAGTGGCATCCAAAAAGTGGCTGTTGTACTCCATTTGTGCCCCACTAGTGCCAAGCTATTTCTAGCACCTCTGCATTATACCCTCCTGCTCTGTTTTTAATAAGCAATAATAATAATAGCAAAAAAAGCTGCCAGTTAGTGGCATCGAAAAAGTGGCTGTTGTACTCCATTTGTGCCCCACTAGTGCCAAGCTTTTTCTAGCACCTCTGCATTACACCCTCCTGCTTTGTTTTTAATAAGCTATAATAATAGCAAAAAATGCTGCCACTTAGTGGCATCCAAAAAGTGGCTGTTGTACTCCTTTTGTGCCCCACTAGTGCCAAGCTATTTACAGCACCTCTGCATTACACCCTCCTGCTCTGTTTTTAATAAGCTATAATAATAGCAAAAAATGCTGCCAATTAGTGGCATCCAAAAAGTGGCTGTTGTACTCCATTTGTGCCCCACTAGTGCCAAGCTATTTCTAGCACCTCTGCATTACACCCTCCTGCTCTGTTTTTAATAAGCTATATTAATAGCAAAAAATGCTGCCAGTTAGTGGCATCCAAAAAGTGGCTGTTGTACTCCATTTGTGCCCCACTAGTGCCAAGCTATTTCTAGCACCTCTGCATTACACCCTCCTGCTCTGTTTTTAATAAGCTATAATAATAGCAAATAGTGCTGCCAGTTAGTGGCATCCAAAAAGTGGCTGTTGTACTCCAATTGTTCCCCACTAGTGCCAAGCTATTTCTCGCACCTCTGCATTACACCCTCCTGCTCTGTTTTTAATAAGCTATAATAATAGCAAAAATGCTTCCGGTTATTGGCATCCAAAAAGTGGCTGTTGTACTCCATTTGTGCCCCACTAGTGCCAAGCTATTTCTAGCACCTCTGCATTACACCCTCCTGCTCTGTTTTTAATAACCTATAATAATAGCAAGAAATGCTGCCAATTAGTGGCATCCAAAAAGTGGCTGTTTACTCAATTTGTGCCCCAGTAGTGCTAAGCTATTTCTCGCACCTCTGCATTACACCCTCCTGCTCTGTTTTTAAGAAGCTATAATAATAGCAAAAAATGCTGCCAGTTAGTGGCATCCAAAAAGTGGCAGTTGTACTCCATTTGTGCCCCACTAGTGCCAAGCTATTTCTAGCACCTCTGCATTACACCCTCCTGCTTTGTTTTTAATAAGCTGTAGTAATAGCAAAAAATGCTGCCACTTAGTGGCATCCAAAAAGTGGCTGTTGTACTCCATTTGTTCCCCACTAGTGCCACGCTATTTCTCGCACCTCTTCATTACACCCTCCTGCTCTGTTTTTAATAAGCTATAATAATAGCAAAAATGCTGCCAGTTAGTGGCATCCAAAAAGTGGCTGTTGTACTCCATTTGTGCCCCACTAGTGCCAAGCTATTTCTAGCACCTCTGCATTACAACCTCCTGCTCTGTTTTTAATAAGCTATAATAATAGCAAAAAATGCTGCAAAGTAGTGTCATCCAAACGTTGGCTGTTGTACTCCATTTGTGCCCCACTAGTGGTAAACTATATCTAGCACCTCTGCATTACACCCTCCTGCTCTGTTTTTAATAAGCTATAATAATAGCAAAAAATGCTGCCAGTTAGTGGCATCCAATAAGTGGCTGTTGTACTCCATTTGTGCCCCACTGGTGCCAAGCTATTTCTAGTACCTCTGCATTACACCCTCCTGCTTTGTTTTTAATAAGCTATAATAATAGCAAAAAATGCTGCCACTTAGTGGCATCCAAAAAGTGGCTGTTGTACTCCATTTGTGCCCCACTGGAGCCAAGCTATTTCTAGCACCTCTGCATTACACCCTCCTGCTCTGTTTTTAATAAGCTATAATAATAATAGCAAAAAAAGCTGCCAGTTAGTGGCATCGAAAAAGTGGCTGTTGTACTCCATTGGTGCCCCACTAGTGCCAAGCTATTTCTAGCACCTCTGCATTACACCCTCCTGCTCTGTTTTTAATAAGCTATAATAATAGCAAAAAATACTGCCAGTTAGTGGCATCCAAAAAGTGGCTGTTGTACTCCATTTGTGCTCCACTAGTGCCAAGCTATTTCTAGCACCTCTGCATTTTACCCTCCTGCTCTGTTTTTAATAAGCTATAATAATAGCAAAAAAATTCTGCCAGTTAGTGGCATCCAAAAAGTGGCTGTTGTACTCCATTTGTGCCCCACTAGTGCCAAGCTATTTCTAGCACCTCTGCATTACACCCTCCTGCTCTGTTTTTAAAAAGCTATAATAATAGCAAAAAATGCTGCCAGTTAGTGGCATCAAAAAGTGGCTGTTGTACTACATTTGTGCCCCACTAGTGCCAAGCTATTTCTAGCACCTCTGCATTACACCCTCCTGCTGTGTTTTTAATAAGCTATAATAATAACAAAAAATGCTGCCAGTTAGTGGCATCCAAAAAGTGGCTGTTGTACTCCATTTGTGCCCCACTAGTGCTAAGCTATTTCTAGCCCCTCTGCATTGCACCCTCCTGCTCTGTTTTTAATAAGCTATAATAATAGCAAAAAGTGCTGCCAGTTAGTGGCATCCAAAAAGTGGCTGTTGTACTCCATTTGTTCCCCACTAGTGCCAAGCTATTTCTCGCACCTCTGCATTACACCCTCCTGCTCTGTTTTTGATAAGCTCTAATAATAGCAAAAATGCTGCCAGTTAGTGGTATCCAAAAAGTGGCTGTTGTACTCCATTTGTGCCCCACTACTGCCAAGCTATTTCTAGCACCTCTGCATTACAACCTCCTGCTCTGTTTTTAAGAAGCTATAATAATAGAAAAAAATGTGCAAAGTAGTGGCATCCAAAAATTGGCTGTTGTACTCCATTTGTGCCCCACTAGTGCCAAGCTATTTCTTGGACCTCTGCATTACACCCTCCTGCTCTGTTTTTAATAAGCTATAATAATAGCAAAAAATGCTGCCAGTTAGTGGCATCCAAAAAGTGGCTGTTGTACTCCATTTGTGCCCCACTTGTGCCAAGCTTTTTACAGCACCTCTGCATTACACCCTCCTGCTCTGTTTTTAATAAGCTATAATAATAGCAAAAAATGCTGCCAGTTAGTGGCATCCAAAAAGTGGCTGTTGTACTCCATTTGTGCCCCACTAGTGCCAAGCTATTTCTAGCACCTCTGCATTACACCCTCCTGCTCTGTTTTTAATAAGCTATAATAATAGCAAAAAATGCTGCCAATTAGTGGCATCCAAAAAGTGGCTGTTGTACTCCATTTGTGCCCCACTAGTGCCAAGCTATTTCTAGCACCTCTGCATTACACCCTCCTGCTCTGTTTTTAATAAGCTATAATAATAGCAAAAAATGCTGCCAGTTAGTGGCATCCAAAAAGTGGCTGTTGTACTCCATTTGTGCCCCACTAGTGCCAAGCTATTTCTAGCACCTCTGCATTACACCCTCCTGCTCTGTTTTTAATAAGCTATAATAATAGCAAAAAATGCTGCCACTTAGTGGCACTCAAAAAGTGGCTGTTGTACTCCATTTGTGCCCCACTAGTGCCAAGCTATTTACAGCACCTCTGCATTACACCCTCCTGCTCTGTTTTTAATAAGCTATAATAATAATAGCAAAAAAAGCTGCCAGTTAGTGGCATCGAAAAAGTGGCTGTTGTACTCCATTTGTGCCCCACTAGTGCCAAGCTATTTCTAGCACCTCTGCATTATACCCTCCTGCTCTGTTTTTAATAAGCTATAATAATAGCAAAAAATGCTGCCAGTTAGTGGCATCCAAAAAGTGGCTGTTGAACTCCATTTGTGCCCCACTAGTGCAAAGCTATTTCTAGCACCTCTGCATTATACCCTCCTGCTCTGTTTTTAATAAGCTATAATAATAGCAAAAAAATGCTGCCAGTTAGTGGCATCCAAAAAGTGGCTGTTGTCCTTCATTTGTGCCCCACTAGTGCCAAGCTATTTCTAGCACCTCTGCATTACACCCTCCTGCTCTGTTTTTAATATGCTATAATAATAGCAAAAAATGCTGCCAGTTAGTGGCATCCAAAAAGTGGCTGTTGTACTACATTTGTGCCCCACTAGTGCCAAGCTATTTCTAGCACCTCTGCATTACACCCTCCTGCTATGTTTTTAATAAGCTATAATAATAACAAAAAATGCTGCCAGTTAGTGGCATCCAAAAAGTGGCTGTTGTACTCCATTTGTGCCCCACTAGTGCCAAGCTATTTCTAGCACCTCTGCATTACACCCTCCTGCTCTGTTTTTAATAAGCTATAATAATAGCAAAAAGTGCTGCCAGTTAGTGGCATCCAAAAAGTGGCTGTTGTACTCCAATTGTTCCCCACTAGTGCCAAGCTATTTCTCGCACCTCTGCATTACACCCTCCTGCTCTGTTTTTAATAAGCTATAATAATAGCAAAAATGCTGCCGGTTAGTGACATCCAAAATGTGGCTGTTCTACTCCATTTGTGCCCCACTAGTGCCAAGCTATTTCTAGCTCCTCTGCATTACCTCCTCCTGCTCTGTTTTTAATAAGCTATAATAATAGCAAAAAATGCTGCCAAGTAGTGGCATTCAAAAAGTGGCTGTTGTACTCCATTTGTTCCTCACTAGTGCCAAGCTATTTCTAGCACCTCTGCATTCCACCCTCCTGCTTTGTTTTTAATAAGCTATAATAATAGAAAAACGTGCTGCCAGTTAGTGGCATCCAAAAATTGGCTGTTGTACTTCTTTTGTTCCCCACTGGTGCCAAGCTATATATAGCACCTCTGCATTACACCCTCCTGCTCTGTTTTTAATAAGCTATAAAAATAAAGCAAAAAAAGGTTCCAGTTAGTGGCATCCAAAATGTGGCTATTGTACTTCATTTGTGCCCCACTAGTGCCAAGCTATTTCTAGCACCTCTGCATTACACCCTCCTGCTCTATTTTTAATAAGGTATAATAATAGCAAAAAATGCAGCCAGTTGGTGGCATTTAAAAAGTGGCTGTTGTACTCCATTTGTGCTCCACTGGTGCCAAGCTATTTACAGCACCTCTACATTACACCCTGCTGCTCTGTTTTTAATAAGCTATAATAATAGCAAAAAATGTTGCCAGTTAGTGGCATCCAAAAAGTGGCTGTTGTACTCCATTTGTGCCCCACTAGTGCCAAGCATTTTCTAGCACCTCTGCATTACAGCCTCCTGCTCTGTTTTTAATAAGCTATAATAATAGCAAAAAATGCTGCCAGTTAGTGGCATCCAAAAAGTG
Organism: Anomaloglossus baeobatrachus; assembly: GCF_048569485.1. Lineage (NCBI taxonomy): Eukaryota > Metazoa > Chordata > Amphibia > Anura > Aromobatidae > Anomaloglossus > Anomaloglossus baeobatrachus. The sequence continues at coordinate 165,642,497 of NC_134359.1, forward strand.
GCTGTTGTACTCCATTTGTTCCACACTAGTGCCAAGCTATTTCTAGGACATCTGCATTACACCCTCCTGCTCTGTTTTTCATAAGCTATAATAGAAAAAAATGCTGTCAGTTAGTGGCATCCAAAAAGAGGCTGTTGTACTCCATTTGTGCCCCACTAGTGCCAAGCTATTTCTAGGACATCTGCATTACACCCTCCTGCTCTGTTTTTAATAAGCTATAATAATAGCAAAAATGCTGCCAGTTAGTGGCATCCAAAAAGTGGCTGTTGTACTCCATTTGTGCCCCACTAGTTCCAAACTATTTCTAGCAGCTCTGCATTACACCCTCCTGCTCTGTTTTTAATAAGCTATAATAATAGCAAAAAATGCTGCCAGTTAGTGGCATCCAATAAGTGGCTGTTGTACTCCATTTGTGCCCCACTAGTGCCAAGCTATTTCTAGCACCTCTGCATTACACCCTCCTGCTCTGTTTTTAATAAGCTATAATAATAGCAAAAAATGCTGCCAGTTAGTGGCATCCAAAAAGTGGCTGTTGTACTCCATTTGTGCCCCACTAGTGCCAAGCTATTTCTAGCACCTCTGCATTACACCCTCCTGATTTGTTTTTAATAAGCTATAATAATAGCAAAAAATGCTGCCACTTAGTGGCATCCAAAAAGTGGCTGTTGTACTCCATTTGTGCCCCACTGGTGCCAAGCTATTTCTAGCACCTCTGCATTACACCCTCCTGCTCTGTTTTTAATAAGCTATAATATTAATAGCAAAAAAAGCTGCCAGTTAGTGGCATCGAAAAAGTGGCTGTTGTACTCCATTGGTGCCCCACTAGTGCCAAGCTATTTCTAGCACCTCTGCATTACACCCTCCTGCTCTGTTTTTAATAAGCTATAATAATAGCAAAAAATACTGCCAGTTAGTGGCATCCAAAAAGTGGCTGTTGAACTCCATTTGTGCCCACTAGTGCCAAGCTATTTCTAGCACCTCTGCATTTTACCCTCCTGCTCTGTTTTTAATAAGCTATAATAATAGCAAAAAAATGCTGCCAGTTAGTGGCATCCAAAAAGTGGCTGTTGTACTCCATTTGTGCCCCACTAGTGCCAAGCTATTTCTAGCACCTCTGCATTACACCCTACTGCTGTGTTTTTAATAAGCTATAATAATAACAAAAAATGCTGCCAGTTAGTGGCATCCAAAAAGTGGCTGTTGTGCTCCATTTGTGCCCCACTAGTGCCAAGCTATTTCTAGCCCCTCTGCATTGCACCCTCCTGCTCTGTTTTTAATAAGCTATAATAATAGCAAAAAGTGCTGCCAGTTAGTGGCATCCAAAAAGTGGCTGTTGTACTGCTTTTGTTCCCCACTAGTGCCAAGCTATTTCTCGCACCTCTGCATTACACCCTCCTGCTCTGTTTTTAATAAGCTATAATAATAGCAAAAATGCTGCCAGTTAGTGGTATCCAAAAAGTGGCTGTTGTACTCCATTTGTGCCCCACTAGTGCCAAGCTATTTCTAGCACCTCTGCATTACACCCTCCTGCTCTGTTTTTAATAAGCTATAATAATAGCAAAAAATGCTGCCAGTTAGTGGCATCCAAAAAGTGGCTGTTGTACTCCATTTGTGCCCCACTAGTGCCAAGCTATTTCTAGCACCTCTGCATTACACCCTCCTGCTTTGTTTTTAATAAGCTATAATAATAGCAAAAAACGCTGCCACTTAGTGGCATCCAAAAAGTGGCTGTTGTATGTGCCCCACTGGTGCCAAGCTTTTTACAGCACCTCTGCATTACACCCTCCTGCTATGTTTTTAATAAGCTATAATATAAATAGCAAGAAATGCTGCCAGTTAGTGGCATCCAAAAATTGGCTGTTGTACTCCATTTGTGCCCCACTAGTGCCAAGCTATTTCTGGGACATCTGCATTACACCCTCCTGCTCTGTTTTTCATAAGCTATAATAGAAAAAAATGCTGTCAGTTAGTGGCATCCAAAAAGAGGCTGTTGTACTCCATTTGTGCCCCACTAGTGCCAAGCTATTTCTAGGACATCTGCATTACACCCTCCTGCTCTGTTTTTAATAAGCTATAATAATAGCAAAAATGCTGCCAGTTAGTGGCATCCAAAAAGTGGCTGTTGTACTCCATTTGTGCCCCACTAGTGCCAAGCTATTTCTAGCACCTCTGCATTACAACCTCCTGCTCTGTTTTTAATAAGCTATAATAATAGCAAAAAATGCTGCAAAGTAGTGTCATCCAAACATTGGCTGTTGTACTCCATTTGTGCCCCACTTGTGCCAAACTATTTCTAGCACCTCTGCATTTCACCCTCCTGCTCTGTTTTTAATAAGCTATAATAATAGCAAAAAATGCTGCCAGTTAGTGGCATCCAAAAAGTTGCTGTTGTACTCCATTTGTGCCCCACTAGTGCCAAGCTATTTCTAGCACCTCTGCATTACACCCTCCTGCTTTGTTTTTAATAAGCTATAATAATAGCAAAAAATGCTGCCACTTAGTGGCATCCAAAAAGTGGCTGTTGTACTCCATTTGTGCCCCACTGGTGCCAAGCTATTTCTAGCACCTCTGCATTACACCCTCCTGCTCTGTTTTTAATAAGCTATAATATTAATAGCAAAAAAAGCTGCCAGTTAGTGGCATCGAAAAAGTGGCTGTTGTACTCCATTGGTGCCCCACTAGTGCCAAGCTATTTCTAGCACCTCTGCATTACACCCTCCTGCTCTGTTTTTAATAAGCTATAATAATAGCAAAAATTACTGCCAGTTAGTGGCATCCAAAAAGTGGATGTTGAACTCCATTTGTGCCCCACTAGTGCCAAGCTATTTCTAGCACCTCTGCATTTTACCCTCCTGCTCTGTTTTTAATAAGCTATAATAATAGCAAAAAAATGCTGCCAGTTAGTGGAATCCAAAAAGTGGCTGTTGTACTCCATTTGTGCCCCACTAGTGCCAAGCTATTTCTAGCACCTCTGCATTACACCCTCCTGCTCTGTTTTTAATAAGCTATAATAATAGCAAAAAATGCTGCCAGTTAGTGGCATCCAAAAAGTGGCTGTTGTACTACATTTGTGCCCCACTAGTGCAAAGCTATTTCTAGCACCTCTGCATTACACCCTACTGCTGTGTTTTTAATAAGCTATAATAATAACAAAAAATGCTGCCAGTTAGTGGCATTTAAAAAGTGTCTGTTGTACTCCATTTGTGCCACACTAGTGCCAAGCTATTTCTAGCCCCTCTGCATTGCACCCTCCTGCTCTGTTTTTAATAAGCTATAATAATAGCAAAAAGTGCTGCCAGTTAGTGGCATCCAAACAGTGGCTGTTGTACTCCATTTGTGCCCCACTAGTGCCAAGCTATTTCTAGCACCTCTGCATTACACCCTCCTGCTCTGTTTTTAATAAGCTATAATAATAGCAAAAAATGCTGCCAGTTAATGGCATCCAAAAAGTGGCTGTTGTACTCCATTTGTGCCCCACTAGTGCCAAGCTATTTCTAGCACCTCTGCATTACACCCTCCTGCTTTGTTTTTAATAAGCTATAATAATAGCAAAAAACGCTGCCACTTAGTGGCATCCAAAAAGTGGCTGTTGTATGTGCCCCACTGGTGCCAAGCTTTTTACAGCACCTCTGCATTACACCCTCCTGCTATGTTTTTAATAAGCTATAATATAAATAGCAAGAAATGCTGCCAGTTAGTGGCATCCAAAAAGTGGCTGTTGTACTACATTTGTGCCCCACTAGTGCAAAGCTATTTCTAGCACCTCTGCATTACACCCTACTGCTGTGTTTTTAATAAGCTATAATAATAACAAAAAATGCTGCCAGTTAGTGGCATTTAAAAAGTGTCTGTTGTACTCCATTTGTGCCACACTAGTGCCAAGCTATTTCTAGCCCCTCTGCATTGCACCCTCCTGCTCTGTTTTTAATAAGCTATAATAATAGCAAAAAGTGCTGCCAGTTAGTGGCATCCAAAAAGTGGCTGTTGTACTGCATTTGTTCCCCACTAGTGCCAAGCTATTTCTCGCACCTCTGCATTACACCCTCCTGCTCTGTTTTTAATAAGCTATAATAATAGCAAAAATGCTGCCAGTTAGTGGTATCCAAAAAGTGGCTGTTATACTCCATTTGTGCCCCACTACTGCCAAGCTATTTCTAGTCCCTCTGCATTACAACCTCCTGCTCTGTTTTTAAGAAGCTATAATAATAGCAAAAAATGCTGCAAAGTAGTGGCATCCAAAAATTGGCTGTTGTACTCTATTTGTGCCCCACTAGTGCCAAGCTATTTCTAGCACCTCTGCATTACACCCTCCTGCTCTGTTTTTAATAAGCTATAATAATAGCAAAAAATGCTGCCAGTTAGTGGCATCCAAAAAGTGGCTGTTGTACTCCATTTGTGCCCCACTAGTGCCAAGCTATTTCTAGCACCTCTGCATTACACCCTCCTGCTCTGTTTTTAATAAGCTATAATAATAGCAAAAAATGCTGCCAGTTAGTGGCATCCAAAAAGTGGCTGTTGTACTCCATTTGTGCCCCACTAGTGCCAAGCTATTTCTAGCACCTCTGCATTACACCCTCCTGCTTTGTTTTTAATAAGCTATAATAATAGCAAAAAATGCTGCCACTTAGTGGCATCCAAAAAGTGGCTGTTGTACTCCATTTGTGCCCCACTGGTGCCAAGCTTTTTACAGCACCTCTGCATTACACCCTCCTGCTATGTTTTTAATAAGCTATAATATAAATAGCAAAAAATGCTGCCAGTTAGTGGCATCCAAAAATTGGCTGTTGTACTCCATTTGTGCCCCACTAGTGCCAAGCTATTTCTAGCACCTCTGAATTACACCCTCCTGCTCTGTTTTTAATAAGCTATAATAATAGCAAAAAATGCTGCCAGTTAGTGGCATCCAAAAAGTGGCTGTTGTACTCCATTTGTGCCCCACTCGTGCCAAGCGATTTCTAGCACCTCTGCATTACACCCTCCTGCTCTGTTTTTAATAAGCTATAATAATAGCAAAAAATGCTGCCAATTAGTGGCATCCAAAAAGTGGCTGTTGTACTCCATTTGTGCCCCACTAGTGCCAAGCTATTTCTAGCACATCTGCATTACACCCTCCTGCACTGTTTTTAATAAGCTATAATAATAGCAAAAAATGCTGCCAGTTAGTGGCATCCAAAAAGTGGCTGTTGTACTCCATTTGTGCCCCACTAGTGCCAAGCTATTTCTAGCCCCTCTGCATTGCACCCTCCTGCTCTGTTTTTAATAAGCTATAATAATAGCAAAAAGTGCTGCCAGTTAGTGGCATCCAAAAAGTGGCTGTTGTACTCCATTTGTTCCCCACTAGTGCCAAGCTATTTCTCGCACCTCTGCATTACACCCTCCTGCTCTGTTTTTAATAAGCTATAATATTAATGGCAAAAAAAGCTGCCAGTTAGTGGCATCGAAAAAGTGGCTGTTGTACTCCATTGGTGCCCCACTAGTGCCAAGCTATTTCTAGCACCTCTGCATTACACCCTCCTGCTCTGTTTTTAATAAGCTATAATAATAGCAAAAAAGGCTGCCACTTAGTGGCACTCAAAAAGTGGCTGTTGTACTCCATTTGTGCCCCACTGGTGCCAAGCTATTTCTAGCACCTCTGCATTACACCCTCCTGCTCTGTTTTTAATAAGCTATAATATTAATAGCAAAAAAGCTGCCAGTTAGTGGCATCGAAAAAGTGGCTGTTGTACTCCATTGGTGCCCCACTAGTGCCAAGCTATTTCTAGCACCTCTGCATTACACCCTCCTGCTCTGTTTTTAATAAGCTATAATAATAGCAAAAAATGCTGCCAGTTAGTGGCATCCAAAAAGTGGCTGTTGTACTACATTTGTGCCCCACTAGTGCCAAGCTATTTCTAGCACCTCTGCATTACACCCTACTGCTGTGTTTTTAATAAGCTATAATAATAACAAAAAATGCTGCCAGTTAGTGGCATTTAAAAAGTGGCTGTTGTACTCCATTTGTGCCCCACTAGTGCCAAGCTATTTCTAGCCCCTCTGCATTGCACCCTCCTGCTCTGTTTTTAATAAGCTATAATAATAGCAAAAAGTGCTGCCAGTTAGTGGCATCCAAAAAGTGGCTGTTGTACTGCATTTGTTCCCCACTAGTGCCAAGCTATATCTCGCACCTCTGCATTACACCCTCCTGCTCTGTTTTTAATAAGCTATAATAATAGCAAAAATGCTGCCAGTTAGTGGTATCCAAAAAGTGGCTGTTGTACTCCATTTGTGCCCCACTACTGCCAAGCTATTTCTAGCCCCTCTGCATTACAACCTCCTGCTCTGTTTTTAAGAAGCTATAATAATAGCAAAAAATACTGCAAAGTAGTGGCATCCAAAAATTGGCTGTTTTACTCCATTTGTGCCCCACTAGTGCCAAGCTATTTCTAGCACCTCTGCATTACACCCTCCTGGTCTGTTTTTAATAAGCTATAATAATAGCAAAAAATGCTGCCAGTTAGTGGCATCCAAAAAGTGGCTGTTGTACTCCATTTGTGCCCCACTAGTGCCAAGCTATTTCTAGCACCTCTGCATTACACCCTCCTGCTCTGATTTTAATAAGCTATAATAATAGCAAAAAATGCTGCCAGTTAGTGGCATCCAAAAAGTGGCTGTTGTACTCCATTTGTGCCCCACTAGTGCCAAGCTATTTCTAGCACCTCTGCATTACACTCTCCTGCTTTGTTTTTAATAAGCTATAATAATAGCAAAAAATGCTGCCACTTAGTGGCATCCAAAAAGAGGCTGTTGTACTCCATTTGTGCCCCACTGGTGCCAAGCTTTTTACAGCACCTCTGCATTACACCCTCCTGCTATGTTTTTAATAAGCTATAATATAAATAGCAAAAAATGCTGCCTGTTAGTGGCATCCAAAAATTGGCTGTTGTACTCCATTTGTGCCCCACTAGTGCCAAGCTATTTCTAGCACCTCTGAATTACACCCTCCTGCTCTGTTTTTAATAAGCTATAATAATAGCAAAAAATGCTGCCAGTTAGTGGCATCCAAAAAGTGGCTGTTGTACTCCATTTGTGCCCCACTCGTGCCAAGCGATTTCTAGCACCTCTGCATTACACCCTCCTGCTCTGTTTTTAATAAGCTATAATAATAGCAAAAAATGCTGCCAATTAGTGGCATCCAAAAAGTGGCTGTTGTACTCCATTTGTGCCCCACTAGTGCCAAGCTATTTCTAGCACCTCTGCATTACACCCTCCTGCTCTGTTTTTAATAAGCTATACTAATAGCAAAAAATGCTGCCAGTTAGTGGCATCCAAAAAGTGGCTGTTGTACTCCATTTGTGCTCCACTAGTGCCAAGCTATTTCTAGCCCCTCTGCATTGCACCCTCCTGCTCTGTTTTTAATAAGCTATAATAATAGCAAAAAGTGCTGCCAGTTAGTGGCATCCAAAAAGTGGCTGTTGTACTCCATTTGTTCCCCACTAGTGCCAAGCTATTTCTCGCACCTCTGCATTACACCCTCCTGCTCTGTTTTTTAATAAGCTATAATATTAATAGCAAAAAAAGCTGCCAGTTAGTGGCATCGAAAAAGTGGCTGTTGTACTCCATTGGTGCCCCACTAGTGCCAAGCTATTTCTAGCACCTCTGCATTACACCCTCCTGCTCTGTTTTTAATAAGCTATAATAATAGCAAAAAAGGCTGCCACTTAGTGGCACTCAAAAAGTGGCTGTTGTACTCCATTTGTGCCCCACTAGTGCCAAGCTATTTACAGCACCTCTGCATTACACCCTCCTGCTCTGTTTTTAATAAGCTATAATAATAATAGCAAAAAATGCTGCCAGTTAGTGGCATCGAAAAAGTGGCTGTTGTACTCCATTGGTGCCCCACTAGTGCAAGGCTATTTCTAGCACCTCTTCATTACACCCTCCTGCTCTGTTTTTAATAAGCTATAATAATAGCAAAAAATACTGCCAGTTAGTGGCATCCAAAAAGTGGCTGTTATACTCCATTTGTGCCCCACTAGTGCCAAGCTATTTCTAGCACCTCTGCATTTTACCCTCCTGCTCTGTTTTTAATAAGCTATAATAATAGCAAAAAGTGCTGCCAGTTAGTGGCATCCAAAAAGTGGCTGTTGTACTGCATTTGATCCCCACTAGTGCCAAGCTATTTCTCGCACCTCTGCATTACACCCTCCTGCTCTGTTTTTAATAAGCTATAATAATAGCAAAAATGCTGCCAGTTAGTGGTATCCAAAAAGTGGCTGTTGTACTCCATTTGTGCCCCACTACTGCCAAGCTATTTCTAGCACCTCTGCATTACAACCTCCTGCTCTGTTTTTAAGAAGCTATAATAATAGCATAAAATGCTGCAAAGTAGTGGCATCCAAAAATTGGCTGTTGTACTCCATTTGTGCCCCACTGGTGCCAAACTTTTTACAGCACCTCTGCATTACACCCTCCTGCTATGTTTTTAATAAGCTATAATATAAATAGCAAAAATTGCTGCCAGTTAGTGGCATCCAAAAATTGGCTGTTGTACTCCATTCGTGCCCCACTAGTGCCAAGCTATTTCTAGCACCTCTGAATTACACCCTCCTGCTCTGTTTTTAATAAGCTATAATAATAGCAAAAAATGCTGACAGTTAGTGGCATCCAAAAAGTGGCTGTTGTACTCCATTTGTGCCCCACTTGTGCCAAGCTTTTTACAGCACCTCTGCATTACACCCTCCTGCTCTGTTTTTAATAAGCTATAATAATAGCAAAAAATGCTGCCAGTTAGTGGCATCCAAAAAGTGGCTGTTGTACTCCATTTGTGCCCCACTAGTGCCAAGCTTTTTCTAGCCCCTCTGCATTGCACCCTCCTGCTCTGTTTTTAATAAGCTATAATAATAGCAAAAAGTGCTGCCAGTTAGTGGCATCCAAAAAGTGGCTGTTGTACTCCATTTGTGCCCCACTAGTGCCAAGCTATTTCTCGCACCTCTGCATTACACCCTCCTGCTCTGTTTTTAATAAGCTATAATAATAGCAAAAATGCTGCCAGTTAGTGGTATCCAAAAAGTGGCTGTTGTACTCCATTTGTGCCCCACTAGTGCCAAGCTATTTCTAGCACCTCTGCATTACAACCTCCTGCTCTGTTTTTAAGATGCTATAATAATAGCAAAAAATGCTGCAAAGTAGTGGCATCCAAAAATTGGCTGTTGTACTCCATTTGTGCCCCACTAGTGCCAAGCTATTTCTAGCACCTCTGCATTACACCCTCCTGCTCTGTTTTTAATAAGCTATAATAATAGCAAAAAATGCTGCCAGTTAGTGGCATCCAAAAAGTGGCTGATGTACTCCATTTGTGCCCCACTAGTGCCAAGCTATTTCTAGCACCTCTGCATTACACCCTCCTGCTCTGTTTTTAATAAGCTATAATAATAGCAAAAAATGCTGCCAGTTTGTGGCATCCAAAAAGTGGCTGTTGTACTCCATTTGTGCCCCACTGGTGCCAAGCTATTTCTAGCACCTCTGCATTACACCCTCCTGCTCTGTGTTTAATAAGCTATAATATTAATAGCAAAAAAAGCTGCCAGTTAGTGGCATCGAAAAAGTGGCTGTTGTACTCCATTGGTGCCCCACTAGTGCCAAGCTATTTCTAGCACCTCTGCATTACACCCTCCTGCTCTGTTTTTAATAAGCTATAATAATAGCAAAAAATGCTGACAGTTAGTGGCATCCAAAAAGTGGCTGTTGTACTACATTTGTGCCCCACTAGTGCCAAGCTATTTCTAGCACCTCTGCATTACACCCTACTGCTGTGTTTTTAATAAGCTATAATAATAACAAAAAATGCTGCCAGTTAGTGGCATTTAAAAAGTGGCTGTTGTACTCCATTTGTGTCCCACTAGTGCCAAGCTATTTCTAGCCCCTCTGCATTGCACCCTCCTGCTCTGTTTTTAATAAGCTATAATAATAGCAAAAAGTGCTGCCAGTTAGTGGCATCCAAAAAGTGGCTGTTGTACTGCATTTGTTCCCCACTAGTGCCAAGCTATTTCTCGCACCTCTGCATTACACCCTCCTGCTCTGTTTTTAATAAGCTATAATAATAGCAAAAATGCTGCCAGTTAGTGGTATCCAAAAAGTGGCTGTTGTACTCCATTTGTGCCCCACTACTGCCAAGCTATTTCTAGCACCTCTGCATTACAACCTCCTGCTCTGTTTTTAAGAAGCTATAATAATAGCATAAAATGCTGCAAAGTAGTGGCATCCAAAAATTGGCTGTTGTACTCCATTTGTGCCCCACTGGTGCCAAACTTTTTACAGCACCTCTGCATTACACCCTCCTGCTATGTTTTTAATAAGCTATAATATAAATAGCAAAAATTGCTGCCAGTTAGTGGCATCCAAAAATTGGCTGTTGTACTCCATTCGTGCCCCACTAGTGCCAAGCTATTTCTAGCACCTCTGAATTACACCCTCCTGCTCTGTTTTTAATAAGCTATAATAATAGCAAAAAATGCTGACAGTTAGTGGCATCCAAAAAGTGGCTGTTGTACTCCATTTGTGCCCCACTTGTGCCAAGCTTTTTACAGCACCTCTGCATTACACCCTCCTGCTCTGTTTTTAATAAGCTATAATAATAGCAAAAAATGCTGCCAGTTAGTGGCATCCAAAAAGTGGCTGTTGTACTCCATTTGTGCCCCACTAGTGCCAAGCTTTTTCTAGCCCCTCTGCATTGCACCCTCCTGCTCTGTTTTTAATAAGCTATAATAATAGCAAAAAGTGCTGCCAGTTAGTGGCATCCAAACAGTGGCTGTTGTACTCCATTTGTGCCCCACTAGTGCCAAGCTATTTCTAGCACCTCTGCATTACACCCTCCTGCTCTGTTTTTAATAAGCTATAATAATAGCAAAAAATGCTGCCAGTTAATGGCATCCAAAAAGTGGCTGTTGTACTCCATTTGTGCCCCACTAGTGCCAAGCTATTTCTAGCACCTCTGCATTACACCCTCCTGCTTTGTTTTTAATAAGCTATAATAATAGCAAAAAACGCTGCCACTTAGTGGCATCCAAAAAGTGGCTGTTGTATGTGCCCCACTGGTGCCAAGCTTTTTACAGCACCTCTGCATTACACCCTCCTGCTATGTTTTTAATAAGCTATAATATAAATAGCAAGAAATGCTGCCAGTTAGTGGCATCCAAAAAGTGGCTGTTGTACTACATTTGTGCCCCACTAGTGCAAAGCTATTTCTAGCACCTCTGCATTACACCCTACTGCTGTGTTTTTAATAAGCTATAATAATAACAAAAAATGCTGCCAGTTAGTGGCATTTAAAAAGTGTCTGTTGTACTCCATTTGTGCCACACTAGTGCCAAGCTATTTCTAGCCCCTCTGCATTGCACCCTCCTGCTCTGTTTTTAATAAGCTATAATAATAGCAAAAAGTGCTGCCAGTTAGTGGCATCCAAAAAGTGGCTGTTGTACTGCATTTGTTCCCCACTAGTGCCAAGCTATTTCTCGCACCTCTGCATTACACCCTCCTGCTCTGTTTTTAATAAGCTATAATAATAGCAAAAATGCTGCCAGTTAGTGGTATCCAAAAAGTGGCTGTTATACTCCATTTGTGCCCCACTACTGCCAAGCTATTTCTAGCCCCTCTGCATTACAACCTCCTGCTCTGTTTTTAAGAAGCTATAATAATAGCAAAAAATGCTGCAAAGTAGTGGCATCCAAAAATTGGCTGTTGTACTCCATTTGTGCCCCACTAGTGCCAAGCTATTTCTAGCACCTCTGCATTACACCCTCCTGCTCTGTTTTTAATAAGCTATAATAATAGCAAAAAATGCTGCCAGTTAGTGGCATCCAAAAAGTGGCTGTTGTACTCCATTTGTGCCCCACTAGTGCCAAGCTATTTCTAGCACCTCTGCATTACACCCTCCTGCTCTGTTTTTAATAAGCTATAATAATAGCAAAAAATGCTGCCAGTTAGTGGCATCCAAAAAGTGGCTGTTGTACTCCATTTGTGCCCCACTAGTGCCAAGCTATTTCTAGCACCTCTGCATTACACCCTCCTGCTTTGTTTTTAATAAGCTATAATAATAGCAAAAAATGCTGCCACTTAGTGGCATCCAAAAAGTGGCTGTTGTACTCCATTTGTGCCCCACTGGTGCCAAGCTTTTTACAGCACCTCTGCATTACACCCTCCTGCTATGTTTTTAATAAGCTATAATATAAATAGCAAAAAATGCTGCCAGTTAGTGGCATCCAAAAATTGGCTGTTGTACTCCATTTGTGCCCCACTAGTGCCAAGCTATTTCTAGCACCTCTGAATTACACCCTCCTGCTCTGTTTTTAATAAGCTATAATAATAGCAAAAAATGCTGCCAGTTAGTGGCATCCAAAAAGTGGCTGTTGTACTCCATTTGTGCCCCACTCGTGCCAAGCGATTTCTTGCACCTCTGCATTACACCCTCCTGCTCTGTTTTTAATAAGCTATAATAATAGCAAAAAATGCTGCCAATTAGTGGCATCCAAAAAGTGGCTGTTGTACTCCATTTGTGCCCCACTAGTGCCAAGCTATTTCTAGCACATCTGCATTACACCCTCCTGCACTGTTTTTAATAAGCTATAATAATAGCAAAAAATGCTGCCAGTTAGTGGCATCCAAAAAGTGGCTGTTGTACTCCATTTGTGCCCCACTAGTGCCAAGCTATTTCTAGCCCCTCTGCATTGCACCCTCCTGCTCTGTTTTTAATAAGCTATAATAATAGCAAAAAGTGCTGCCAGTTAGTGGCATCCAAAAAGTGGCTGTTGTACTCCATTTGTTCCCCACTAGTGCCAAGCTATTTCTCGCACCTCTGCATTACACCCTCCTGCTCTGTTTTTAATAAGCTATAATATTAATAGCAAAAAAAGCTGCCAGTTAGTGGCATCGAAAAAGTGGCTGTTGTACTCCATTGGTGCCCCACTAGTGCCAAGCTATTTCTAGCACCTCTGCATTACACCCTCCTGCTCTGTTTTTAATAAGCTATAATAATAGCAAAAAAGGCTGCCACTTAGTGGCACTCAAAAAGTGGCTGTTGTACTCCATTTGTGCCCCACTGGTGCCAAGCTATTTCTAGCACCTCTGCATTACACCCTCCTGCTCTGTTTTTAATAAGCTATAATATTAATAGCAAAAAAGCTGCCAGTTAGTGGCATCGAAAAAGTGGCTGTTGTACTCCATTGGTGCCCCACTAGTGCCAAGCTATTTCTAGCACCTCTGCATTACACCCTCCTGCTCTGTTTTTAATAAGCTATAATAATAGCAAAAAATGCTGCCAGTTAGTGGCATCCAAAAAGTGGCTGTTGTACTACATTTGTGCCCCACTAGTGCCAAGCTATTTCTAGCACCTCTGCATTACACCCTACTGCTGTGTTTTTAATAAGCTATAATAATAACAAAAAATGCTGCCAGTTAGTGGCATTTAAAAAGTGGCTGTTGTACTCCATTTGTGCCCCACTAGTGCCAAGCTATTTCTAGCCCCTCTGCATTGCACCCTCCTGCTCTGTTTTTAATAAGCTATAATAATAGCAAAAAGTGCTGCCAGTTAGTGGCATCCAAAAAGTGGCTGTTGTACTGCATTTGTTCCCCACTAGTGCCAAGCTATTTCTCGCACCTCTGCATTACACCCTCCTGCTCTGTTTTTAATAAGCTATAATAATAGCAAAAATGCTGCCAGTTAGTGGTATCCAAAAAGTGGCTGTTGTACTCCATTTGTGCCCCACTACTGCCAAGCTATTTCTAGCCCCTCTGCATTACAACCTCCTGCTCTGTTTTTAAGAAGCTATAATAATAGCAAAAAATGCTGCAAAGTAGTGGCATCCAAAAATTGGCTGTTTTACTCCATTTGTGCCCCACTAGTGCCAAGCTATTTCTAGCACCTCTGCATTACACCCTCCTGGTCTGTTTTTAATAAGCTATAATAATAGCAAAAAATGCTGCCAGTTAGTGGCATCCAAAAAGTGGCTGTTGTACTCCATTTGTGCCCCACTAGTGCCAAGCTATTTCTAGCACCTCTGCATTACACCCTCCTGCTCTGATTTTAATAAGCTATAATAATAGCAAAAAATGCTGCCAGTTAGTGGCATCCAAAAAGTGGCTGTTGTACTCCATTTGTGCCCCACTAGTGCCAAGCTATTTCTAGCACCTCTGCATTACACTCTCCTGCTTTGTTTTTAATAAGCTATAATAATAGCAAAAAATGCTGCCACTTAGTGGCATCCAAAAAGAGGCTGTTGTACTCCATTTGTGCCCCACTGGTGCCAAGCTTTTTACAGCACCTCTGCATTACACCCTCCTGCTATGTTTTTAATAAGCTATAATATAAATAGCAAAAAATGCTGCCTGTTAGTGGCATCCAAAAATTGGCTGTTGTACTCCATTTGTGCCCCACTAGTGCCAAGCTATTTCTAGCACCTCTGAATTACACCCTCCTGCTCTGTTTTTAATAAGCTATAATAATAGCAAAAAATGCTGCCAGTTAGTGGCATCCAAAAAGTGGCTGTTGTACTCCATTTGTGCCCCACTCGTGCCAAGCGATTTCTAGCACCTCTGCATTACACCCTCCTGCTCTGTTTTTAATAAGCTATAATAATAGCAAAAAATGCTGCCAATTAGTGGCATCCAAAAAGTGGCTGTTGTACTCCATTTGTGCCCCACTAGTGCCAAGCTATTTCTAGCACCTCTGCATTACACCCTCCTGCTCTGTTTTTAATAAGCTATACTAATAGCAAAAAATGCTGCCAGTTAGTGGCATCCAAAAAGTGGCTGTTGTACTCCATTTGTGCTCCACTAGTGCCAAGCTATTTCTAGCCCCTCTGCATTGCACCCTCCTGCTCTGTTTTTAATAAGCTATAATAATAGCAAAAAGTGCTGCCAGTTAGTGGCATCCAAAAAGTGGCTGTTGTACTCCATTTGTTCCCCACTAGTGCCAAGCTATTTCTCGCACCTCTGCATTACACCCTCCTGCTCTGTTTTTTAATAAGCTATAATATTAATAGCAAAAAAAGCTGCCAGTTAGTGGCATCGAAAAAGTGGCTGTTGTACTCCATTGGTGCCCCACTAGTGCCAAGCTATTTCTAGCACCTCTGCATTACACCCTCCTGCTCTGTTTTTAATAAGCTATAATAATAGCAAAAAAGGCTGCCACTTAGTGGCACTCAAAAAGTGGCTGTTGTACTCCATTTGTGCCCCACTAGTGCCAAGCTATTTACAGCACCTCTGCATTACACCCTCCTGCTCTGTTTTTAATAAGCTATAATAATAATAGCAAAAAATGCTGCCAGTTAGTGGCATCGAAAAAGTGGCTGTTGTACTCCATTGGTGCCCCACTAGTGCAAGGCTATTTCTAGCACCTCTTCATTACACCCTCCTGCTCTGTTTTTAATAAGCTATAATAATAGCAAAAAATGCTGCCAGTTAGTGGCATCCAAAAAGTGGCTGTTATACTCCATTTGTGCCCCACTAGTGCCAAGCTATTTCTAGCACCTCTGCATTTTACCCTCCTGCTCTGTTTTTAATAAGCTATAATAATAGCAAAAAGTGCTGCCAGTTAGTGGCATCCAAAAAGTGGCTGTTGTACTGCATTTGATCCCCACTAGTGCCAAGCTATTTCTCGCACCTCTGCATTACACCCTCCTGCTCTGTTTTTAA